>NC_139812.1:19684037-20150936 GCF_963457635.1 Microchirus variegatus | reverse complement strand
ACGTGTCCCCCCCCCAGGGCGGTGTCATTTCCTCTTTTTTTATTGTATATTTATACCAATGAGATTATGTGCAACCATAAAACGCCCTTGTCCCGATTAAGCATGCGGACAATGTGGCCCATGTGGCGGCGAGGAAAAAAAAAGAAAAGAAAGGAGGACGACGTCGCAGAGGCGACAGACGTGGTTGGGCTCTCAGAAACCTGAGAGAACATGAGAGATTTACACCTTGGCCGGGAGGAACAGCTGGACTCATCAATGTCCTCCTCTTCCTCAAGTCAAAGTCTTCAAGAGGACAACCACACCCTGAAGCCCAATTTATACTACTGCGTAAAGTGCTCTGCGTCGATGCAGAGCCTCTGCCTCGTCTCCGACTGCACAAAATATGTTTTAAGTGTCCGTCACTCCGTCAAGGGACAACGGAGACGGCAAGAGCTGCGATTGGTCCTCAGGACATGCCGAGCTAACGCTGCTCTGTGCCGACTCACAGTGAGCACCGAGCGTCCACAGAGGCGGAGCTGATCACCGCCGACAACGTCGCTGCCAAACTATAAATACGTCATATCTAAACACACACAGCACATGTTTAGACTCTAAATGGCCAATTTCTTCGCCTCAAATTATCTTAAAACTGCATCCCGTGACACAGAAAAGTGAGAAAAGCACTCAAGACCACCTGAATGACTCAAATGCTAAATTTGAGGGGGGTCTAAACATGTTACAGTGTAATTGGAAAGCATGTTTTTTCCTAAAGATTTTTGTAATTTCAGTTTTACATATATGATCTACATACATAATACACGTTGCATTCTTGACAGGGAAGATAGCCCATACTGCAGGGTGGCACCTGGGGTGGTGAAAGTTTTTTGTGCAACAAATGGGAGATGGGACCCCCCCCCCCCCCCCCAATTATTAATGGGTATTTCGCACACCCGAGAAACGGCCACTGTTTCAACAACAGTCTTTCTCTCTCGGACGCCATTGCTCACTGTAGCCAAAAGCACAACAACCTTGTGCAGCGACCCCTACTGATCGGGCGGGAAATTGCAGCACGTATCCGTCACCAGGACGCAGAAGTCTCGAGGGGGGTCTCCGTGGTTACGCAGTCAAATAACGCATTACGCAGTCGGAGAAGCATAATGTGGCCTTTATTCCCATGTCCCCCCTGGACATTATTGACACCAACATGCAACTGTAGTTTCTGCAGTAGAAGCTCGGGCAGATTGCGACGTCAATAAAGACGCTCGTTATCGTCGTTTGGTCGGCCGTCAAAGAGGAGCTCGCAAACAAAAAAAAAAAAGGTCAATGAGGAGTTTTAAATCATTTGGTTGCCAATATAGTCTCTGATCACCAGCTGGCTCCCACACTAAGACGTGTGCCTCCAGGGAGGGAGGGGGGTTTTGCTTCCATTGGGTTTTATATTGCTACGATGGGTCTTTAAACTGATTACTAGCATAGTCATATCACAGCTTGAACATCCGTGCGAGGCAAAGGACTGAAAATTAGATTTTCTGTACAGGATTTACCCAGCTGAGTGTATTTATTAGATTTTTTTTTTTTCCTCCCCATAAAAGTTCTAATAGTTTAACTTCTTTGTTTTGTCTGTGAAGGTTCTCAGTCCTCCAGGACGTCGTCATCTTTAGGAGTTGGTTATTGGATAGTGGACTAAAGCAATGTCCAGTTTGGCATTCGCGGTCAGTCGTTTGCGTAGCTTTACTCAACAGGGAGGATATCAACAGGTATCATTATGTTCAGTCAGGAGTTGTTATAACGCCAAGGTTTTAGTGGAACTAGACAGACGTGGAAAAAGTACTAAAATATTGTACTCTGTTTTGATGAAAATGTACTCAAATAGAAGTAAAAAGTAGTTCATTTGAAATGTACTTTAAGTAAAAGTTAATTAGTTACTTTACGTGGGGTGTGAGGGAAGTAGAAATATGACAAGGGGTCAGAAATCCAAAACTATTTTGGAGCTCACGCGCCCGACGTGACACAGGATATGACGTCACTTTTGGCCACGCCCTCTATGGTCACGCGCCAGTGCTGGTGCTAATCACATCATCATTCGTTCTGGTGTATATTTTCCACCCTGTAGGTCTTCATTGTGCTGAATTTGTATTTTTACTCAACTAAGTACAATACTTGAGTCAATACGTACTTAAGTAAAATACAAAAATCATGATTTTAAATTGTACTTAAAAAAATACACAAAAAAAGTATTCAATACAGTAACTTGAGTAAATGTATTTTGTTACTTTCCACCTCTGGAACTAGACTGTTTTGATCATCGGGTTACGAAGAAGACGGGGAACATGAATGCAAAAGAACTGTTTCCTCCACTGCGGGACAACGAAACCCCTTACATTTGAAGAATTCATCCATCCTCCACAATCTCAGCTGACATAGAGCGATGGGCGGGGTCACACCCTGGACAGTTCGCTAGTCCATCAAAGGAGACACACAGAGAGACAGACGACCATTCGCTCTCACTCTCACACCTGTTAGAGTGACCAATGTACCTTTAATCCCCATATTGTATGTATTGTAGAGAAAACTCACGCACACATGGGGAGAAACCCCACGCAGAAAGGTTCTTGTTCCAGCCGGGTCTCAAACCTGGGTCTGTATCGTGTCAAATCCTAACATTGTCAGGATGTTCCCTGTCCTCCTCTTTTTTTCTCCCCTCCCATGGTGTGTGTGTGTGTGTGTGTGTGTGTGTGTGTGTGTGTGTGTGTGTGTGTGTGACCAACTCTCCTCCCCCTTTGCAGCTGTTTTCAATCAGTCCTCATTATCTGCAAGTATATCTACCCCGGCTGTTTTTCCTCCACCGCTGCCAGATTGTCCGTTTCCACAGCGTGGTAACAGTGTTGGCAAGTGCTCTCTCTAAGTTTTTTTTTTTTCCTGTGTGATTTTTGAGAAGTCTTTAATTTTTTGTCAGGTCCAGAGTGGAAAAAAGTCAACTCTCTCTGCCCTGCCTGCCTGCCTGCCCACCACCACCCTTCTCCATTGTGACTTCAGTTTGACTTTTCATAATAAATTCCCCTTTTAAGACTGCTCAATTCAGCCTGAGGTTCATTTGTTCTGCAACATCGGGTCACTAAACTGAACTTTAACGGACGTACATTATCTCAAGGCACTGTACATAGTAAGGCAGAAACCTCTACAATGATAGAGAGTAAGCATTTGGCATCAGCGGAGAGAAAAAATAAATAAATAAATACAGGAAGAAATCGCAAGACTCAAAGATCTGCCGAGACAGGTTGTGGTGAAAGGAAAATTGGGGGACAGAAAGGGAAAGAGGGAGGTGAGGTTAAATGCTCCTTGGTCACTTTGACTGGCGAACATTTGAGCAATATTCAACTTTTAACGTGGAAACTTGGTGTCAATCAAAGGCAATCAAAACACATTATACAAATATTCCAGCACAGACATTAGCCAATTGAGTCACACATACATGTTTAAGACAAACACTTCATCACTTCCAGCTCTTAGATAATGTTTTTCTCTGCGTTTCCCAAACTTTTCTTTATTGGACAAAGTGAATAACCAACAATGGCGGACGAGTTGGACATCACATAACAACGTTAGCAACTTTTTCTACGCCGTTCAGCTAACCTCTGATAGCACCGAGCATCAGACACGCCCACAAATCAGCGTTACGGGTACGTGTGAGTCGGCAGTTAAAGGACAGCTGGATACACATCTAATGGAACTTCAATTTGATACGATTTAAAAATCCTTGTCCACATATTTATTTATTTCATTAAAGATCAGATCATTTATTTTTTTTATATTTTATGACATAAAAAAAATGCATCTCAGCGACAGTTTGCAGTCTTGTTTGTTTTCATTAATGTGAGACGAAGAAGTCACTAATTAAATAATAATTTATTTCATCCGAAAATTAATTTGACAGTTCTTTTTTTGGGGAGGTGAACATTTTTATGCAATTAATGGTTAACTTTTATATTACTGTACTATAAAGGCCAAAGGGGATTAAATGTTCAATTTTTGCACATTTTGCGTATAATTATCCTTGAAAACTGTCATATTTTATCCGATAGAGCTCATCGTACAGTATGTAGCATCATATATTGACTCAAAGCTGCTGTGATTTCCAACGTTTAAAGAACTAAAGAAAAGATAACCTACCTGTTATTTTGTTTTTGATGTTATGAACCTAAAGTCTTTAGCCAAATGAATTCAATGATTGAGTTTTTATGACAATGACGAAGTAGCAACTTTACTACAGACGCAATCTGTGACATTGACTTGCTCGCGGTGCATGTTTGACACGGTGACGCACATATCGACGCGTTTGAGTTTACTTTTTGAGCGATGACCAATTTATATCGGCTAACTTTTACACCCGCGGTACTTAATGGTGGGTTACACAGGGGGGTACGAAACGTCAATATTGAAATCTCAATCCCCCGTTCGCGTTCAGGGCAGATTTGAGGAGGAACATGCAGTCAATCAATACTACATGTGGTTAAGAAGCATGAATTTTAAAGGGCATTTGTGCAGTATATGTTTTATGCCCATGGTTGAGTCCAATCAATGTTATCTCTGCTACAGTCAGAGAGCAGAGGAATATGACCCCGGGCTTTCATGTCTCAGACAATCACAGAAATCAAATAACAGTTCCGTGGACAGACTCCGGGTTTTTTTTTTTAACGCAGTGGCATTCTCTCTTCATCGTGTCTGAACTCTTACGATCCCCCGCTGGCACTTTCACCATCAGCCTCCACGTCTCTCTCTCATTTCGCTCCCCGTGGGATTTTTTTACACCTTCGTCGGATCACGGGCAAAGTCCTGAAGTGAATATTTGATGGAACTTCCCCAGCGCTGCAGGAGTGGAGTCATTTTCATTCAAATGTGCCCCTTAGATTGGATTTATTATCCGTAATTTGGATCTAATACAGCCCGAGCTCGAAACATACAGTCATGAAATGCCATCAATTTAAGGCGCGGCTTCAGTGGCACTTTTGGGGCCACAGACAGAGAGACAGAGAGACATCCAGGCTGTATAAATCAAGTCTGTTGACTGGCTGCGGTGACAAGCCCATCAGTGATGATCCAGTGAGGAGTGTTGTGCGGCACAAAAGGCCACCGTTGAAGGAGACGTCTCGAGCATATTTCACACAACGTCCCACAAATCACACTTTACTAGGTGGATATCTGGTGTATTTTGGCAGAGGCTGTCTGCAGCAACGCATCAAAAAATCCCTGTCATCTCTAACGTTATATTTATTGCAAAGAGGATAATAAGCCACACGGGGGGAAAACACACACACACACACACACACGCACACACAATTGGAGGTGGAATAATGAAATCCACCCAGTGAAATAGATCTGTGTTTCTCGTACAAACGCACTTGTTTCTGGGACACAAATAATGTGCAGATGTGGTCTCAGATTAATGTCGCTGTCTCACACACACACACACACACACACAGACACACACAACACACAGAATACGATTATGTGAAATACCTTGAGTAAAAAGGCAGAGTTCTCCTTTGTTTTGTTCCTGGTTTTTATAAATGCTGGTGCTTATAGACACTTCATCATGGATGTAAAGTAAGAGAAAACATCCTTTTTTTTGGCTTTGTCTGTGTATTACTAGTGAGGGAGAGGGGGGGGGGGGTGAGTGAGTGGGGGCCTGGGTGGCTGCTGCTGCTGCTGCTGCTGCAAAGTCTTTTCTCTCATTTGCACTCCCCCATTAACTTGTTTTGAAGTGCAAAAGCGTGGCACCATTTCAAAAAAAGAAATATATATATATATATATATCAAACATGTTGTGATGCTGTTTTCATTCGGGCTTGTTAGATGTGATCCAAAATGTCAAACGACAAAAAAGCCATGGCTCATTTGCCAAAAGGTCGGACTGTGTCTCATCAGCGTCACATTAAAGACGAGCTTGGACACGAACTCCCCCTTTTTAAATGGAGCTGTGCACCTTGGTGATGGACTTGTATCATTCCAGTATTTCGTGCATAATTAATGTGATTGCCAACAAAACAGTGTTGCCTGCACACTCTCGTGGCTCTACGTCATCTCCATTTACCCGGGGATTAAGCTTTAATTTAAAGTTTGGTGGAAATACATATTTATTTATTTCTCTGATGAAAATCCTGTCAAGTGCACAGTCATCTCCCACGAGGCAGGTGCGCTCTGCGCATATAGACATGATCTATGTGCATATACAACACCAGGAAACACCTTCATGAATGGGGATAATAGTAAATGTATGTTAACATCAAAAAGGTTGAGTTTATTTATCTGTGGGACTGAGTTCCTCTCGTGCGCAACTGACACAGCTGTGCGTAAAAATGCCACAGACGCGAGGAAATCCGTTTTTTTAAAATGTCCCAAATCTGCATTTCTGTCCAAAAAACAACATTGAAATATTATTATCGTGTTTATGAAAACATGTGTTATTGAATGTCTGTGCTTTCAACACTAAAAAAAAAAACTCACGCTGCTGTTGTGTCCAGACCAGTGCACCATCGCCTGGTTGTGCGCCGAGTCTCCCGACAGAGCAAAAGTAGAAGTGTCCAGGTACGGCTCACTCTGTTTGGGGTTAGAACCTCTGGCTTCGTCCCCGCTGCGCCGGTACTCGACTCTGGAGTTGGGAACACCTTGCACAGTCTCCACGAATCTCTCTCTTGACTGCGCTCCTCCGCTGATGCTCCTATCCACATCCTCGCTGTATGATGCACCCACGCTCCTTTTTGCCTTCTTTCTTGGGGAAATATTCTCCGCATCTCGCCTCTGGTTTCCCTCAGACATGCACGCATACTTTCGATCAGGTATTTTGAGACGACTGGAGTCGTCTGGTGCTGTTTCGACGCCGATCGGTGCCTCGCTTCCAAGTCCACTCCGCGCCTCAACTCCCATTTGTTTGCCATTCCTTGGATCCAAACCACCGTCTGGTTCCGTTTCACGCCGGTTTAAAACTTTTGCGTCGACTTTCAGGGATTCTTTAACCTCTGCAGATTCTCCGGTTTCACGCTCTTCGAGTGGCAAAACCCCCAGGTGATAAAACCTGTCGTTGGCTCTCAGAGAAGTTATTTCCGCTTGAGCCACAAACTTGTGGCGAAGGAGAAACGCGAAAGCCACGAGAGAAAAACTCCAAAATGACCCGAGACCCATGGTGTTCGCTCCGTGTTTGTGTCACAGCTCTTCAACTTCTGTTAAAAAAAAAAAAAAAAAAAGAGAAATTCAAGGCTTCATCTTTACGCGCAGTGAGGGGAGCCGTTCAGCAGACCTGCTCACGTACAGGACTTTGACAAAGTGAGGGAACCAGTTGGGGAGGCGCTGCGCATCAGGCGAGCGCACCGACGGAGAGTGACTGCAGGAGCGGTTCCACCTCATTGTTCAGGATGTTCAATATAGAAGAGGAGGGGGAATGGCTGTCAAATATAGAGCGAAATCGTCTTGAAATTGTGAATTTCTGTTTTATTCAGCAGCATCTTAGTGTCCGTGTGAGCATAATATAAAGTTAGAGGACTTGATTGAGCCAAAGGTAAATTTGTGCTTTCACACTGTGGCAGAAAAACGTATCAATCAATACCGGATTCACCTGTCAATATGTGTACATTTTGGGGGTGTAACATGACACATTAGCAGCCTCATTGCTCATTTCTGGTTCAAACCGGATTCAGAAACAGATCAGATTTGAGAGTTCACATTCATAAACACAAGCGATTTACATCTGACTTCACAAAGAAAAGAAAGCATGGATCAAAAACTGGGATTATTTAATCCAGAGGGACGCAGTAATGCAATATGGATGAATCAATAATCAACATAGACTAATCTGGTTATTATTTCATGACTCTCTTGCACATTTATTTTCCCAGAAACCTCATAAAAACGTGTTTAGTCATGAAAATGTTTTGCTTTAATCCAAAACTTTAGATTACATTTGGATTTTAAACCTCCACTGTGTAAAATCGCTGACTGAGCCTTTTATATTTATATCAGGAGATGAATCGGTTCTACCCAGACGGCCATCTTGGACCACCATTTGTTAAAACATGTTTTGAGTTTTGTTGCTAACCGGAGGCTACACGGTTTCTCCAACACGTTTGGAAAGTGAAGAGCGAGGTGAGAGACGTTCAGCCGTGCACCTTCGACAACAAATGTTGTTAAGTTTTGCACATTGTGCCTTTTAAATAAATAAGTGCACTGCAGTACAGACATAAAACACAGCCGACGGGAAACAGAGCGGTATCTTTTTTTATTAGTTAAAAGGTTAGAAACATATCAGCCCTTCAAAAACTCAACAGCATCATTTTCAGATTTTGCAAGATCAGCATCCACCACAGAAAACCCATTTTCATCCCAGCTGCTTTAAAACGAAAAAAAAAAAAGAAGAAGAATACGATTTAAGTGTGAATGGAAATGTCCTCTCCTCATGTTCTCCCGTTCTCATGTTGCATAGCCACATATTGCATAAAAAAGGTATTGAGATTGAGGGTTAAGCAAGGAATTGGAATTCACCCTTTGGTAGAAGTTGAAGTCACTTTTTTTTAAAGTTAAAAGTCTTAAAGTATATGACATTTACTGTACTTAAGTATCAAAAGTAATCTTCTGATATAAAATGTACTTAAATTATAGAAGAAAAAGTATTAAAAATGTGAGGAGTTAGGATTGAGCCGTGGTGGCTCAGTGGTAGGGCGAGTTGTCTTCCAACTGGAAGGTTGTGGGTTTAATTCCTGGCTCTGCTAAGTTTATTATGTGTCCTTGAGCGAGACATCTAACCCCATGTTGAAGTGTGGGAATGGGTGAAAACAGTAGTGTAAAGCAGCTCATCAAGACTCGAAAAGCTCTATGTAAATACAGACCATTACCAACTCTTCTTCTACTGATTTTATTTGGTAGTAAAGGCTACAGAAGAGGGTTAGAGGAAATGTAGGGGAGTATAAGTAAAAGTTGCTAGAAATATAAATCACTTAAAGGTGCATTATGTAATAAATCTAAAGCAACTGGACATAAAATCCTCCTAATATGTCACAGAGACTCAGGAATAATGTTCATATAACAAACTGAACTCACCAACAACAACAGTACAGCCAAAATATTTGCATTAAAAAAAATATTTTGCAGACTGCAAATCATGTTTTTGCATGTGGCGCCACCTACCGCCGTCGACCAGTCATTGCAGTCAGTAGAGTCTCAGCTGCCGAGCAACCACGGGTTGCCAGTTACGTCAAAAAATGCAACCTAAAAGACCTTGGTATTTTGAATTTGAATGTAGTAACCGTTTTTGGCCACATTCTTACATACGACACCTTTAAAACCCATTGAGGTTAAGAATCTCTTATTATGAGAGTGTCAAGGTCAAGACAGGCGGTGGCAGCACAATTTCCACGTTACAGACATCGAAACAGCACCATAATCATCACACATAATAAATAAAGAGAGGGCAAATAGATTAAAGTACAAGAGCTCAATAAATGTCAGCAAACCAGTTAAAATCAGTTAAAAACCGCATTGAACCGTAAATTTACGGCACGAACGTTGTCCAGGATGGACCTCGGGCACGAAGGCACGTTCATTCCTCACGTACCATTTGGACGCATGGAGCCGATTCACCTGCCTTTCAGTCGCCTCGATTGTGGCATTTATTAATTGGGCCGCACAGAGAGTTTTGCCTCAGGCCATTGTGCGACACAACAGCTCCGGAAACAGGAGGAAGCTTTTGAAGTCATCTTCTGATACGTTTGCTGTCATCTTCATGACTGGCGGTGTCACGCCAGGCAACGAGCCCCCCCGACATTGTATTCTCTCGCGTCTTGGTTTTCTTTTTACAGTGCACATGTGAAATCCTCTGCTTCCCCGTGAATCAATATACTATTTAAAAGGTATTAGTTTCAATTAGTGGAGCTGAATGACTCCTGAAGGGCTATCTCTGTTTCCTGCTGACAGAGCTCTGTGTCAGTTGTTGCATAAATCATGTGCCAATCTTGTTTTGTTTTGGGTTTTTTTTAAATAAAAAAGCTGAATATTTATTATGATGCCTGGTGATAAGAAGAAGAAACACACATTATATGTACATCCCAAGGGAGGCCATAAAGGGAAGGCTTCCCATCGTCTCCAAGGACAACACATGTTTGGATCACGGGCAAATTTAACTAGCTATGCCCTTGTAATCTAAGGGAAGATGTAAGATATATTTAGAAATACTGAGAGAACAATTACTCGTATATACACAAGGTTAAAGCCACACGGCGGAAACGCAGCACGGTGTAAGTAAGACTTGAGCGTTTGGTCATGAGGAAAATGAATGTGAGGAGGCGAAGATTGTTGTTCGCTGCGAATGTCCCCGTCTCGCTCCACGTTCAGGCTTTGATCATAATATCTGAAACAGTAGGGGTGTGAAAATTAACCAGCACCAACTGGTAATTGGTTGTTAAGTAAAAAAAAGCTGCAATTACACTTATATGTATTGAACCGATCGATGTCCCGCCATTTAATATCATCAGTTAGTTAAAATGAAGCCGCTGTTCTGTTAGTTTTCCCTCATAGCATCGCTCGTGAGACTCGTAACATCGTAACAACTTTGTGTTTAATGTGGATCTTACTGAGAATTATTATTAGTTCACACAGTGGTGATTTATCAGCTACCCAGTGCTTGTGTGTACACATAAACGCTCCCTCAGTCAGGTCTGATAGTTTTGCTTGACAGAGCCTCTTTTCAAGTGAAGGATAACACAAATAATGTGACTCACAAAAAAACAAAAAAAGATCACCAAAAGATACACACTGCAGCTTTGAAATACAAAAAAAAAGTTTATACAAAGTCAAAAATGTATATTTACGCATCACAAACCTCACACAAAATGACTCACGAACCTACAGCGTGTTATTTGTATGTACACAGAATGCCCTGCTCTATCATGAAATAACTGTTTGTGGGTAAATGGTGAGTTTTCTTCATTCTAAACTGTAATTAAAATGTTCAAAAAAAAACAGCTGTATCAAATTGCATCAAACCATATTCAAGGTTATTTGATGCCATGTAATAAGAAACTGTGCAACATTACCATTATTATAATGGAATTATTTATCGAAACATCATGGATAAGGTGGAGAACATACAAGTATATTGAATTAAAACGTGTGGTATAAATAGCACTCCGATACAACAGAATGCACCAAAAAAGGTATAAAAATGTAAAATAAAATAAACTAAACCTGTTGCAAACTCTTAAAAGTACAGCGTATAAAAAAGTATCCTTCTGGGTGAATGTAAAACAACACTTCATACACTTTTCACCAACATTTTACTGCTGGACATCTAAAAAACACCCCAAAAGAAACAGTTTTCTCTTCTTTGAATCACATTGTACCCTATGTATCTGTATCGATTCGACCTCAGATGCACACTCGTACGGAACAGGTAAAAAAAAAACATATCGTGCACCTCTTCGGGAGTCAGATTTGCTGCTGCAGCTTGTTACTTTTGCTGTGGATAAACTGCGAGCTGCAAAATCAGGCATCTGCTGAGCTGTAAAACGCAGAGTATTTGGGGGAATGGGGAAAAATTTACCATCCTTGAAAGCCGCACAGCGAGAACCGAGTACAGTTCTGTGCTCGGTGAAGGACACTGAGCCGACTTTGCTGCACCTTCTGAATCGCAAGGAAAAGCCAGCGTGGTGATACCGTGGTCAGAGGCTTCGCCTCACGGCCACAGCCGTTTTTTTTGTTTGTTTTTTTTGGCTGCTCAAACCAATTGAGATTCTCACAGGTGAGATCTGCGGGGCAGCAGGTGCTACTGATGCTGCTTCGCCTTGCACCGATAGTCTCTCTGTCTCTCTCTCTGTGTCTCCACAGCCCCCCCATTCCTGCCAGAACGCCTCTGCAATGAGGGGGTAATTGGACTGATCACACTCTGTTTACCCATGCTGCTGGAATGAAGTGGGCTGTTCCCGAACGTACAGTGACAGAGCGACGAGGGAGGAGAAGCCTTGTCCATCAATGACACATCTTTCAATCTGCGCTAACCTTCATCCTGCGGCGCGACGAGCCGCCGCATTCCACTGTGTTTGTGTCTTTGCGCCGACACACGCCTGTCAGGTATACGCGGAACCCCTCCGCGGTTCTCAAACTGCATCCATCCTTCCATCCTTCCATCCATCCTTCCATCCATCCATCCATCCATCCATTATCTACTGCTATAACCTCCACCGATGGTCTCAGCTGCCATACACTCTTAGAAATAAGGGTTCCAAAACGGTCCTTCTACAAGGGCTGAGGTTCTACCAGGAACCATTTATTTCTGAAAAACCCTTTCCCAAAAGAAAGCGTTTTTTAAGGGTTCTTGGTAACACTAATGGTTCCAGTAAGAACCATTTTGATCCAGAGAACCCTTTAAAATCCCTTTCCCGAATAAAGGGTTTTAAAAGGGTACTTGGTGGAACGAAAAGGTTCCTCTGGTGGTACTTGGCGGAAAATCAGAAATACTGTTCTACTGTATATGCCAGGGTATATGTGATCGCTCCATCTTCTCTCTAATGTCACTATACCAGTGTGTGAAGTATATATGAGGAAGAGGAGGATGAGAGATTAAAATGATCTCTCGTCAGATTATTTTATTGGGATTAAATCTGCCTCCTGTGAAAAGACTGTAGCTGACTTTGCTCGATTGCTCAATATTTTCTCAGGTGGTACGATAGCGTTTGAGAACCACTGATACAGGGATGAGCTGATATGATACTCAGTATCGGTACTTATATCGGACAGATAAAAGTGTAAAATCCCCCTAGAAATCCTATATATTACATGCTTCTGTATAAATCTACATACAAATCTGCAACAGCAGTTTAGCTGAGTCATGTTGTGGGCTGTTTATTTCCTCTCTGTGGGGGAAGAATATTTAACATATAATGTGTTGTTAACAGTGTTGAAAAGGTCTGAAATGACATTATGACGTGAGTATGACGTGAGTATCGGACTGATCTCGGTATCGTAGATATTCAAGTTTGAGATATCGTTACTGAAACCGGACGTCACCTGTAACCTGGATGATACCAGGCTCATATGTGCTGTGCTTCATCATGCATCCATCCTTCCATCCATCCATCCATCCATCCATCCATCTACTGCTATAACCTCCACCGATGGTCTCAGCTGCCGTACACTCTTAGAAATAAGGGTTCCAAAAGGGTCCTTCTACAAGGGCTGAGGTTCTACCTGGAACCATTTGCTTCTGAAAAACCCTTTCCCGAAAGAAAGCGTTTTTCAAGGGTTCTTGGTAACACTAATGGGTCCAGTAAGAACCATTTTGATCCAGAGAACCCTTTAAAACCCCTTTCTTGAATAAAGGGTTTTAAAAGGGTTCTCGGTAGAACACTCCAAAAGGGTTCCAGGTGGAACACTTTATAAAAAGATTCCACCTGAAGCCAAAAAGGGTTCAAGCCGAAGAACCTCATATGTTTCTACTTAGCACTTGTATTTCTAAGAGTGTAGGGTGATAGGCGCGGTACACCCTGGACAGTTTGCCAGGCCATCGCTGGGCCACATATAGACAGAAACAACCATTCACTATCACATTCACACAGATGGTCAATTTAGAGTGACCAATTCACTCAAAATCTGCATGTTTTTGGACTGTAGGAGGAAGCCAGAGAACCCAGAGTAGATCCACACACACACATGGGGAGAACATTCAGAAAGGCCCTTGTTCCAACTGGGGCTCGAACCTGGGTTCTTTCTGCACAGGCAAGAGCGCGAAACCACTACGCCAATCGTCATCATCATCTATTTGAACATAATTTACAACACTGACACATTACTCTATTGAAGAAGGGCTAAAACTAGCAATTGAGAGCATTAACTCCTCAGGGAAAATGTTTACCGACGTTATAAATCAAGCGAGACGTAGAAGCGTATTTCTTAAAGACTGCAATATGTTCAAATGCAACATGTGGAGTCACCGCCTCGTGGCTACTTATCTGATTTAATTCGCAACAGAAACTGGTCGATACTGCCCTTTTTTTTAAATAAGGTCCATGATCTGAATCTTACAATCCATCATTTTAAATTTACAGGTTTATCAGGGCTGAGCAATTTTGGGTGCAATTTTTCCACCAGATATTGCATTTACAATTTGATTTGCGACATATTTTTACGTAATCAGTCCCCGGTGGGTAACTGTTACTCATGTCCTACTTCCTAGGCTTCATATTTCAAACTAAAGGGCTCCGTCAGTTCCTTGTCTGCAGTCTTTGGTCAGTTACAGAGAGCTTTTGAAAACGTCTCTATGCTCCACATTCTACATGTGTTTAAAGTATGACAGGGAATCCTGCAAATCTCCCCCCGTCTGGGGAGGGAGGAGGGAGAATTTGTGATTCTGCATAAATCGCAAAACCACGCTGAAAGAGAATAAGAAAAGAAGAGGGATGAGAGGGAGGACAAGACGGAAAACAGTGTGTATCGGTGTAGCTCGTTCAATTTTATGTGCTCTCCTTCCCAGTAGTAGATCATTAGCGGCATTATCTCAGGTAATCATCGCGTTCTGGCGACAGTCCCTGCAATCTGCGCCGCTCGCTCTCTCTCTCTCTCTCGCACACACACACACTCCTGTTTCTGACTGAACACGGTGGGAGCAAACTCGGAGGCTTTCAGGACAAAATCCCATTTGTGCATCCGCTGTCTGCATCCCAAGCTTGTTAGTTCCAACACTTCAGTGATCCCGGCGGAGCGGACGCACAGGCAGTAGCAGGAACCATAATGGCCATCACCCAGACAGCTCGCACTCGCAATGCAGGAGATGAACAGCAAGGTGCACTCCCCACTCGACGATACCCACGCCATTAAAAAGAGAAACTTTCTTTTACTGCAGATGGCAAAACACTTATTTTGTACCTCCTTCATTGCCGAGATGAAATAAAGGCCTTTTAAAATCACAGTGGGAGGGGTAGTTTAGGATCGTTTGCCTCGGCAATAAAACTGGCCCTGTCACTGAGAATACAGCTCTCCCCGCGCGTGAATCGCTGTATTACTATTATCTGTTTGATGTCTTTGTTCTCGGAAGCCTTCGCTTGTACAAGATGAACACGGGGATGAGCCTGTCAAGACATCACCGCTGCATATACTCCACCTCACACGTCCGAAAATTTGAGAATTTTCTCACCTGATTTGGGTCGATCGTGGTTTTATATCCTTCGGCCACATTCGTTATACCAACAATGACACAAAAACAAAATAAAATAAATAATCACTCAAATTATCTGACACTTGTATACTATATCTAAACCAAATGTTAGTGACGTTGCCCATAAGAATGTGAAGACTTGAGAATCACGATTAGGCTGGTGTCCACTATTATTGTCTGTTTTCCTCAAAATGGGAACATATTTTACAAAATTCATGATTGAAGAAGAACATGAAGAAGAACTTGACATTATAGTAGGCTAATTTCCCCAATAACGTCTATTTAGTCCAACAGACTTCATTTTTGCAACCCCCTGGTGGCTATTCAACAGATTCCTACTTCCTGATTGGCTTCACAGAGTAAACCGTACGATTCTGCCCATGCTGTCTAAGAACTGAACCCTTTTTCTGTTGGTAAAACATTAACACAAATGTAATAATCCATCATTTATAACAGTTTAGGTAAATATGTGAATGCAGTTTTTCTCTTATAGATATTAGAATTAGAATTTAAGTCAAGATTCAGTTCAGTGTTCAACATATGCGATATCTAAAATGGGATGAGAACATAATGAAAGACAAAACAATCAAAAACAGAAGAATTAAAAAGCAGCCTTTGTGATTTGCTGATTGAATTGTTCACGCCGACATTAAAAAATATGAATTACGTCATTGTGAATCAGCTTCAGGAACAAATGAAGGAAAAAAGAACAGTAACTATATTTAAACGGTAATCCTGAGCCTATATTTATAAAACCTCGCTTACCTAAAGGTATTTAATGTGTTCTTTCTACAGTACAATACGCACTCTTGGAATAAAACATCCAGTATTAGCAATTAAGCGGGATTAGTTTTTGGTTTAATGTCTGCGCTGAGGAAAACTAAGTGATTTTGCAAAAAGTAAAACTTACTAGGAGGTACTTATTTTTTATCAACACCACTTTTTAAAAACAACATTTAAAGCTGGGGTCTGTAAGTCTGAGGGAGCTTTAAAAAACTGGAACCGATGCATCCCACCTCTACCTGTCAGTCATCTCGTCAAAGTTTGGCCCTCAACACACTGGCACACGTCGTCTGAAATGAAATGTGCGAATTTTGGCTGCACTCTCTCTCTCACTCGTCTGCCATATTTCCCTCCCCCTCCCCATACGAGCAGCTCGCTAACTTCCAGTTATTGTCTCTGCTTCTGTGGTTTGTTGTGAAGATTCCACTCACATGATCACGGGCAGTGTGCAAATTGCAGAGAGTAGACAGGTGGGTTAGTGTCAGCCAGGGGGCGCCGGCCAATTAAAATGATTGGTATGTGTAATACAGTACTGTGAGGGATAGCAGCTTTTTTAGCTTCCTCCAGTGTTCTGTCTAACAGCTGACAGCTTCTCCGCCTTTTTACCGAAAGCATAAATCACGCTTTCTTTTTTTTCATCTCGGTGCGTCAAGAACTCGTGATCACCTCCTCGCTGATCGTCTGATCAAATGGAATTGGTGAACGACACCTGTCGTTGAATTTTGAGTGCTTTATTCACACTCACAGCGCTGTGTTTATCCAACAGCTGGAAAACAATCCAATTCAAACAACACTTTCCTAACTAAGCCTTCTCCCCCAAACCATATATTGTTGCTGGAAACTGAGATGTCACGTCTTCACGTCTTCTTCTAGACCCAAAATGCAAGGCTTTCTTTGTCCCTTGCAGTTACACATGTCAACCATTGGATGGTACACTATATTTCAAAGCTATAAACAAACTATATTGACATGGTTTTGTGTCAATATAAGAGTAGTTATAACTGTATTATTTATACATGTGACAGATGGGAAACAGATACATTCATTGTTTACAATAAATGTTACTTCAGAAACACATTTTCAGTCTCCGTTTTTTGTGTATTCACTTCAGGTACACATGCCAACCACTAGATCAGGGGTCTGCAACCTGCGGCTCTAGAGCCACATGTGGCTCTTCAGCCACTCTGCAGTGGCTCCTTGTAGTTTTAGAGATCACGGCGACAAATAAAAGGGTTTTAATATCTTGTGCATCACATCCAATTCAATATTCAGTACATGTTTGGATGTGTCCCGTCCATCTTTGGATCCACATGCCTTTTTCTTGAGCATGAACAACATACAATCCAAATATTTGCTTCATTTATTTCAAAGTGGGTTCATTTTAATTTCTTTAGTTTGCCACAAACAATGAAACAATGGAAGAACCAGGTCTACAGGGTCTAGAGGTTGGGTATAAACTGAACATGTTGTAGTTCTTGAATGTCATAAATGAAAGCGACTATTACTATTGTATATAGTTTGTCTGTATAAAAAACTTTATACGTGTTATTATCTTCATCTTGTGTGTTTTTTTGCGGCTCCAAATGAATTTTATTTGGGTGGAGAGACGACAAAATGGCTCTTTTCCTCCTAAAGGTTGCAGACCCCTGCACTAGATGATCCAAGATGGCGTAGTTTACAAAGTACACATCGTCACGTTATAGCCTGGGTGAACGCAGCCAACTACTGAGTCCCAATCACAAACTAGATTTTTTTTCCCCCTGTGACACGATGACAACAGAGAGCTGACGTCTGGCGGCTTTTGTAAACATCTGGCACATGGCGGCCACTGAAGAGGAGCTGTTGCTTCCATTCTAAGCGATTGGCTGTTGGTCTATCCAAGTGCCTCTTTGGAAGTGGGAGTTGAGTTACACCCTTTCCAGACTCATACTCAATCTCAAACAAGGTTGGGATGTGGTCTGGCATTAGACCACAAAATACTGACATAAGGGAGGGTTCAAGGAACATTGTAGAACGGAGAAGAACATGTTTACCTGCATGGTAGAAGTCCAATTTTAGTCAGACTACGATAGTAATTCAGTTTTCTTAATGTCATAGTCATGTCTGACTAAAATCCGGCTAGTCTTAGTCAGACTAACATACCTGGATAATGCCATTCTTAGTCTGACTACTCCTGCATGTATCAGTTAGTCAGACTGGAGTCGGAACCAAGATTTCCTCCCTTCTTCTTTGACACGGAAGCAGAAGGAGACGACGTGTAAACTGCAGTACAGTGACGGCGTCTTTCCGTCTTTCGGACAACACGGCAACCACAAGAGCCACACTCTGTCTAATTTGTATCCCGATTAGCATGTACAGGAAGTACGAAACATACGGAACCTGCAGAATCTCGCTGTTCACTGTTGCGTAAAGGTCAACAGGAAGCTGATTCAATGCACACTAGCTTATAGAGAGATACAGCATCAACTGATTTTGCATGTTTACTCAAAATCAATCAGCTTAGTCAGGCTATGGCCTTAGCTCAATTAAACTGTGCATGTGAACATTACTGACTGACCATAGCTTCAACCACAAACAGAACAAAGCATTCAAACCTCAATGTCAACTGTTACATGTCCTTCACTAGGGGATAAAAAACATTACAAATAAACCTATTATGTTACCCTCAAAATGCAATTGGCAAAAACATTGCTAATAAACAAACTAATAAAAATAATTATTTCTAAGATACCGTGTATTTGCAGGTTTTTAAGCACAATCACGTTACACGTTTCTTGCCTCGCCCGACTTCTCTTTCTGCACTCCCAGAGTCCACCAATGACATTAGTGTGCACACATACTGTTTTATACCATCTATAAGTACAAAAAAAGAATTGAACAATCCTGTAAGAAGGAGCGTTACTACACCTCGGCGGATAACGCCGTCATTTCTGATTTACAGGGCTGGAAGTATTTTTCTTATATACGGCAGGACTGAGTTTGCATATTATGTTCCCTCAGCGCTACTCCCACATTCAAGTCAGGTGACATTTATCCTCGAAATTGACATATATCTTGTGAGGAATGTGTGCGGCTGTCTGTCTCTGTCGGCGACGGTGACGGACTGACAATCTCTGCAGGGCTGGCTTCCTGTCTCGTGGCGAACACTTGGAGAAGACGCCAAGTTGGAGTGAGGTTTATGGTAAGAAACGAATAAATGTTCTTCCATTAACGCCTCACGCCAGAGTTTCTTGAACCCTGTACTTAGTCTTATATGACCCGTATACCATACATGTATTGCATATGTAGGTGTAGATTGATTTGCAATGAAATTATGGGTGGAAAAAAAACGTTATTATTTCTAATGTAATTTCCTCCTGCCATTAAAATGGCAACAATATGGTAATGAGGATAAAATGGGATATTCCATTACTTAATTATATGTAGGTGATACCTCAGTGTTACAGCTTCACATGAAAATATTGGTGATTAAAAATGTATATTTATACACTTTCCATTCTTATTATCCAGCTATTATGTCGTAAATACTATAGAAGTATTACGTTTTTACTATCAGTATTATATTACCGTATTGTTACTGTACTGTAGCGTCAAGTTTAGTTATTTTTTATGGTGGTCATATTTAACCGAGAACACCACAGGTGTAACTACGTTAAATTAAAACAATATAATTTCAAAGAAAGTGGAAATTCAATGTGTTAAAATGCTTCATGCGGGTTTGTTTTTCTTCTAAAAGATGAAAAAAAAAACACATTTAGGCTTTAGAAAATGTTGTCAAATTGGTCCATTTAGACCGAGCCGTGAAGGAAAAGGTTAAACGATCGCCAAATGATGGCTCCCAATTTCTTTTTTTTAATCACAACCTGACCCCAGCAAATTATAAACTAACACATCTACAACAATGCAGTCATGAAGCTGCTGCGTTGGTTTCAAACAAACACGTTTGTTCCCTGCCACTGGAGAGCGAACGCCATCTGCTATTCAAACTGAAATTCCTTGACCCACTTTGAAAAGACCAGATTTGTTTACTAAAGGGAAAAAAAACGCCAGCAGTCTTACGCCGAATGCAATTTTCGACTCGCGCAAAATGAACATATCATCACGTGTGAACCTTGCAGTCCATATGTCTGCATAATCCGTGCAACCGTCCTCCGTCTACGCCGAAGACAACTGTGCTAACAGTTTCGTCTACTGAATGAACTTAGTTTTAAAATTAGAAGGACAGAGGGAAAGAGAAGGAACGGCTCCAACTCGTGAAGCCGTCCTCGCGGATAATGAAGCCCCTTTTTTCACAGACAGTGATGCCGTACTTATGCGTAATTGCATTACAGTATGCGGAAGAGCAAAAATTAAGAGAGAATCAGGGAGGAGAAGGCTAAGTAACTCTGCTCATCTGGCGCCTCTTCCCGCAGGGTAAGAATGTAGCTGGTTGAATTTGTACATAAATGTTTTTTATCATCATTATTATTATTATTATTATTCTCAGGGAACTTTTATGTTAACGGGGGAGTCGAATCGTCTCTGAATCCACAAAAGTGACCTGCGTTTCCACACAAACACTATCATCATATGTACATTCTGTGTAGCTCTCAAGCAATCTTTGCGGTCACTAATGCCGCCGAGGGTGTCAGATCACACTGTGGGTGTAATGTATTCATGCATAGATTTAAAAATTTGAGTGGTATTCTTTCTTGTTTGAGCTGGTGCCAGTTTGAGTTGAAGGCAAACAAACATGCAGAAATACATCAGATCAGGAAAACAAAAAAACAAATAAGAGCTTCTCCAAATTCCCTTGTCCCCCCCGTGTTTGCATTAGTGTGAAGTTTGGGCAGATTTATAGTAAGTAAGTCGTAAAATGACAAATTAAATGGACCCAGTATGTGATTTTAATGAGAACTGATTTAAAAAAGAGAAGAAAAGCCCGTCCTCTCCGTCTCTCCCTGCTGCACCATCATAAACGTGTATAGCGGTTGTATCAGTTTACTGTCGTGTTATATTTTATGGTGAAGTCAGGGAGAAAAAGAAGAAGAAGAAGAAAAAAAAAAGGAAGTCTACCTCGTTATGGATTTTGTCCCACATGTGCACATTTGCTGTGTAACTCGGACTTTGAGTGTAGGCTTCCTTCAGGCTTTGCTCCCAGACTGAAAGGGAAAGTCGATTCTCTTTAAAACGCTCAGCAACTTTTGCAAGATTCTCTAAATGAGCACTTGAGAACTTGGCCAAAGGTGATGTGTTCTATGCTCCCCCTTACTTTTTTTTTTTTTTGAGTCTATTGGCAGGCAATTGCTTACCACCAACAACCATTTTCCTCCCACCACATACACACACACACACATTTTGGCTTTTTGTCTTCCTCTTGCTCTCCTCGCGGTCTTTCCATCTCCCTTTCAAGTGCTTTCCCACCCCACTCCACCCCAACCCTCTCTGTCTATATGTCTCCACTTGCACTTCCTCGCTTTCTTTCCCAATCTCGCCCCCTTTTGAAGTCGGAGACAGCTCAAGATCCAGCACGGCTCTTTTTTTCTGGGCAGCCGAGGGGAAATGGCTGAGAAAGAGGGGCTCAAGTTCGATTACGGCTGTTAATCAAAAAATCTACACTGTCCACTGCGACGTGAGAAGTGATTTTTTTTTTTTTTTGTCTCAGTTTCTCAGTCTCTCACACCAAACCGATATAAGCTGCTGTACAGTCTTCGCACACCCACTCTCACACATTGTATAACTTTCAACTGCACATTGCACATTGTCTCCTATATTCTGATTTTTCCGTACATTTCATATGCATACTGTCTATATTGTTTATAATGGCAAGTTTTTGCACCTTCGAATAGGGATTAGCCCGTTGGCCGTATTGGTGCGATACACTCTTAGAAATAAAAGTGCTAAGTAGAACCATATGAGGTTCTTTGGCTTGTCCTCATAGGAGAACCCTTTTTGGCTCCAGGTAGAACCATGTTTATAAAGGTTCCACCTGGAACCCCTTTGGAGGGTTCCACCAAGATCCCTTTTAAAACCCTTTATTCAGGAAAGGGGTTTTAAAGGGTTCTCTGGATCAAAATGGTTCTTACTGGAACCATAAGTGTTACCAAGAACCCTTGAAAAACCCTTTCTTCAGGAAAGGTTTTTTCAGACGCAAATGATTCCAGGTAGAACCTCAGCCCTTGTAGAAGGACCCTTTTGGAACCCTTATTTCAAAGAGTGTACTGGTCAAACTCACTGGATTAATTATTGGATGGATAAACTAATATGTGCTGTTAACAGCTTCATAATATAAAAGGACTAAAATGACTGTGTTGGACTGATCAGTATCGGTATGAGACACGATAAAGTGGTATTCTGCCATTCATTCCAGGTATCGTGAAAGATATACTTAAGGCAATAAACCTGATTCTCAAATGTACATAGTGTTATTCAAGACAGGACAAATGAAACCAAAATCAGAACAAATACATGACACATAAATATTCATATTCAAGCTACACAGTTTGTTTTCTTTGGCTCAGAACAAACTCATACAGTGCAAATAGTGTATTAAATGCCTTTCTTGAAAACCCTGGATTCTGTTCTGTGGCAAAGTCATTGAAAAGTTAACATTTTTTTAAGCCTTTGTGTGTAAAATTGCTACGTGATTATGGCGTCTGAAGTCTGTGTATAGGCTCACGATCATCAACGAAACAGCAAAGAACGTATATGTAAAAAGCAGCAGAAGTTTTGTTTCAAACATTTCAAAATCAAACACAGTTACTCACATTAAGTATCAAAACCGTAATACATAGTATTTTAAATATGAACAAATATCAATTAACATTGAAACCCTTTTTAAAATAAGCTAACACAATGCTGTTGAAGTCAAGTAGAGGCAGCAGCAACATGGCGCTAGTAAAGTGAGACGACCACAAAAAGACTGAAAGCACACGATGTGACCGCGAACGAATTCTACCAGTCGTTCTTTTTTCTTTTTGTCCCCGTCCGTCCCTGCACTGTAGGTGTATACTCACAAATGCTCCCTCATTCAGGTCTGATAGTTTTGCTTGACAGAGCCTGTATTAACATGAAGGATGCATTGCATTCTCCCAAATCTACTCTGAAATAGCCGATGGGAGCATTTCCACACACACGGTAGCAGGATTACCAGGTTTTTAAATGGGTCCAATGACCAATCATGCAGCTAAGCTTAAGGAAATTGCCATTGCTTAGTCGAAATTATGTTAGTTTCAAAACAGGGTTAGAGTTAAGTGTATAAACGCTTGTTAACTCCACTTTGACAGAGTGCAATCAATACATACCACCACCGCCACCACCACCTCCTGGAGTTCTCATTAACAAAAAGACACAAGTAACAAGCAAAGCAAGTAACAAGCTGCTTGGCAGTGAAAGTAGTTCAAGGCGTCCAGCTGAGGACGACCCTTCAGTTTCATTTTCAATGAAAACCGTTACTGCTCGACTCTTAAGTAATTTAACGCAGCACGGCAAGTTTTTTCTGTCTGACGTGCTGGCAACTCTGTTTTCCATCTCGCTCGGCGCGTTATATTTATATAAGGTTTGTCAAAAGTAATGCGATAAAAACACAAATTTAGCTATTTACTGTACATGTGATCGACACATGCTCATTCTAAAGCATGAGACTTAAAATGGCACCGAGATGTTCGATCGTGACATCATGATAACAATATTTGTGACGATATTTCGCAGAATTTCAAAATAATAAGTGTTGGTGATGATATAAAAGGGTTAAAATAATGAGTAAAATATTATTTTACATAAAAGAAAATATACTTAAAGGTGCCATATGTAGAAATGTGGCCAAAAACGGTTACTACATTCAAATTCAAAATACAAAGGTCTTTTAGGTTTCGTTTTTCTGACGTAACTGGCAACCCGTGGTTGCTCGGCGGCTGAGACTCTACTTTTCAAAACATAAACATGATTTTCAGTCTGCAAAATAGTTTTTTTAATTAAAATATTTTGGCTGTACTGTTGTTGTTGGTGAGTTCAGTTTGTTATATGAACATTATTCCTGAGTCTCTGTGATATATTAGGAGGATTTTATGGCCAGTTGCTTTAGATTTATTACATAATGCACCATAGGTCACATTTAGGACGACATAGTATATAGTATGACGTAGGGTTAGGGTTATGCACCTAACCCTAACCCTAAATAGCTCATTATAACTCAGAACTAAGTGGAGGGTCGCAAGAAAACGCTCTGCGGGCCGCATGTGGCCCGCGGGCCGCTAGTTTGTGACTTGAGCTAAAAAGACAGCAGTGGGAGATTTCTTCAAACCGTCTTCACCGCAGTCTTAACGAGGAAGGGAAAAAGAAAAGGTGTCAGTGCTGCAGACAAACCTTAATCCACATTTTCTACCTCACACGTTATTCTTTTATTTCAGAGTGCAATTGTGACTGACAGAAATACTTGGAAGTGTACCAGAACACGTCTCTTTTTGAATAATAATGAACATCTTTGCATACATAAAGCATTTTTGTCCACTCTTGTGTCGATAAGAGCGGTGACAACTTAAATATATTTATTTGTATTCCGTTATGGTACATTTTGAGCAGATTAAAAATGTACAATTGAGTAAAGTAAACTATAGGCAATCGTGGGATTAGATTGATTGACAGTATTAAGCCTTGCAAGTGCTTTTCAGGTGGTAGCAAAACGCAGTTTGCAGATGTTTTTCACCAACAAGGTCTACAGCACAAACATGACAATGTTCATGAACAGCTCAGAAAAAAATAAAAATAAAATTATGGACACCAACGTTTCCACTCTGGTGCAGAAGGCCTGGTCACACACACAAAGACACCAAACAAGGAGAAGCAATTCACCTCGTCTTGATTCCTTTAAAAGGAAAAGTGAACACTAAATGAGGTCCAGTGTTGCGATAGACACACGGAGCCAATGAGAGAGTGATATATAGACGGGGGAGAAGGAGCACCTCCCTGCCACCGGCTCTCACACCAATCAGCGAATCTGAAGAAGCCGAGGTTAAAAATCTATGCTGCGAACAGTGACTGTAAGTGTTAGCGCCAGATTGATCGTCGTGGACCATCGTCGGTGAATCACTGCGCCTTTGTCTCGCTTTGCTTTGGAGAGACCACTGCTTGGTTATAAGATGCTGAAGGAGGACAAAGAGGTGGGGAAGGAAAAAAAAAAAAAAAAAGGGAGGGGAGTGAGGAGTCTCCTTCCAATCCTCACCAATCTTCTAACAGTTTACACTATGGCTAAGGTCAGATTTCCCAACCACACTGTTCAGACAGATGGCAATCTCCTCCACTGTTTGATTTTTGCCGCACTTCCACGCCTGCGGCATTGATAACATCATCACTCAGCACATACTTGTGCCCGCCGTTGCCGGTCAAAGAAAACAACACTCGGCACATGCGGGCAAACATTTGATGACTGAAGTGACACAGATCTGATTTGGTAAAAAGATACATCATCACAGATCTGAGTCACAGCATCCATAAAAATCACAAAATGAGTCAGCACAGCCTGGTAATCTGAACATTAAAGCGGACCTAGACCGGAAGTTCCAATCAATGCTGTTTTTTTAGTGTGTATCTGCGTCATTACCTTGTTTAAGAAGCCTTGAGGGTTCGAAACAAACAGTTCAGCCACTGCTGAGAACGCTGTGTTTTATTGTAATCTTGGGCTCAGCAAGATTTCTGAAAAAACCTGGTCCGGTTACGTAAACATCGGTTCTCCGGAACAGCAGATCGTCCTGGTCCGGGCACTAGTCCGGGCACATTCGGTTGCGTACATTGAACCGCAGAAGAAGAATAAAGTCCGTTGTGGAGGTGTTTCACGAGCGACAGTGTCTTCTGACTCTGGGTCAAAGTCATTTAAGGGACTGAGGCAGGGAGTCGTGAAGAAGCCATTTTTAAACACTGTTAAAACAATTTTTTGATAATGAGTAGCAGTGCATCCACCGTTCCAGAGGGGGGAGCTGCGCTTCTGAGAGCGGGTGTGCTGATTATGTCGCTTCTGGGTTCTGGCCAATCACAAGACAGTTGGGAAGCCTCTACGATGGCTGGCCAATCACAACACAGTCTGTCTTCTGGGTGTGAGAGTTAAATCTGAAATATCGCGGCTGGGGAACATCGTCAGAAAAGAGGATTTTCTATCTGCTCCTTTACAGCAACTAGGAGGTTTTTGACCATAAAAACAAGTTAATGTATGTAAGTAGACCTCCATAACTAACATATATGTGCAACAGGACCACTCTATGTGAGCTTTAAAACATCTCTCCTATCATTTCAAACTGCCCTACACCTATACACACACATATGTATAATGAACGTTAGTGCCAAGTCTTGTTTACCTCAGTTTTCCACAGCAGCAACAAGTTAAACTTTAAATTGTAAATATACTTGCTGTCCCATTGCCTGTATTTCAATGTGACAATGTTTTCTTAATGTCTGACAGCCGTTTTATGGCTTCATACATTAGATGTCTTACATACAGCTCCTTAGAGTGGATTATCATCTGCAGCATAAAAAAAATCAAAGTTTACTTTTTGAACACAAACTTGATCTAAAGCACTTCAGCGGCCACCTGTTCCGAGATATTTTAAAACCTGGAGTAATCAGGGAGGGGGAAATGTCAAGAAAGGATACAAAGTGAAGTGGTTCCTCCAAAAAGAAGAAGAAAGAAAACGCTTGTCTTACTTCCTGTATGTCACACACTCAGAGGGGACGGCCTCTGGTCGAAAAGAGAGGCTTTCAGGATCTCAGGCCTTTTTTTCTGAGATGAATGCAGCAGGAGTCATGTGAATGAGGCAGTAAAACTGGGCTTGTTATCCTGCTCGACCCTAGTTCTACTCTTATTGAACTGTCACCGGAATGAATACTAACTGAAGATGTCAGCATTCATCCGCTCTGGCTGCCACCGTTACTTTTTTTGCATCTGCATCATTATCTCATCTGGCATCCTTCCAGTACCTTTTCATAATCACGCGCTTGGAGTCGACTGGTGAATCGCACGCGATGAGACTGACTTGATAGTCACAGTTGCATCTTTATTTATTTTTTTTGTATTAAAAAAAACAGTTTTTTTAAGTCGGAATACTGTCGAGCTGTCACATTTACATGCTCCGCTGTGAATCACACGATAAAGCAGTTCAGATAAAGAAAGTGAGCAGGATATAATAAAGTTCCTCTCAGTTCTCACAGCAGTTCCCACAGTGAGGAGGAAACAAAAATGCACACTGTACCTAGAAGAGAGCAGATCAGAACAGAGTAGAGCATACAGCTCATTATAAAGCCAGGGTCAATCCATGCCGGGAATATGGAGACAAATGAAATGGAAAGAGGACGAGAGTGTGTGAGGCACATGGACATGCTCCACAGATGTACACGTAACTACGGACACTGAATCCTACAGTGTAGTAACGGTTTAATTCACAGGCTTAAATCACATTAAAACACATTCACACATGCTGGATATTCTATATGTTTTTTTCCATGTGTCTGTGACTGTGCAGACCAATTACTCTCTCACTTTTTATATGCTGACCCACTTAAAAAAAAAAAAAAAAAAAAGTTTATATTAAACTACTGTGACAAAATTCCCAATATGAATTATAGGTCAAATTAAGCGAAAAGCTGTGTATGATTCTGATTCTGTTTACCATGTCTAATATTATTCTTATTTGATTAAAGCAGACATTTCCAGTTGATACATTTGTCCAATTAATCCCAAGAAAAAAAGAAAGAAAGAAGGTTGGTTGGTTGGTTGTTGATTGTTTGGTTGGTAGGTTGTTTGTTTGTTTGGTTGGTTTGTTGTTGATTGATTTGTAGATTGGCTGGTTGGGAGGTTGTTTGTTTGATTGGTTGTTTGATTGGTTGGTTGGTTGGTTGGTTGGTTGGTTGGTTGATTGGTTGCTTGTTTGTTTGTTTGTTTGTTTGATTGGTTTGGTTGTTTGGTTGCTTCATTGATTTGTTGATGGGTTGGTTGGAAGGTTGTTTATTTGGTAGGTTTGGTTGTTTGGTTGCTTCATTGATTTGTTTATTGGTTGGTTGGGAGGTTGTTTGTTTGATTGGTTGGTTGCCTGTTTGTTTGTTTGGTTGGTTGGTTGTTGATTGGTTGGTTGGTTGTTTGTTTGTTTGTTTGTTTGGTTTGTTGTTGATTGGTTGGTTGGGAGGTTGTTTGTTTGATTGGTTGTTCGATTGGTTGGTTGGTTGCTTGTTTGTTTCTTTGATAGGTTTGGTTGTTTGGTTGCTTCATTGATTTGTTGATTGGTTGGTCGGTCGGTTGGTTTGGTTGACTGGTTGGTTGATTGAGACCATGTGTTTCTAACTACTGTTGAACAGCACACTAGCGAGAAGTTTTGTGAAATTAGTCAAATTTAAATTTATTGTTCGAGAAAATAATCTTAAATAGTGAAACACATTGATTTAATCCACAGAGCTCTCGTTTGGCATTATGTTTTAAATACTTGTGGTCTGTCAGTGGGTGGTGGTAGAGCAGTATAACCGTATATCTGATGTTTCCTGATTTCCAGATTTAGAAAGATGAAATGGTAGACTGTAAAAATAAAGTGACAACACTAACAACGAATATGGATCAATAGTGACAAGGAAAATACTTTCATTTTAAAATATCAGCGAGGCAACTGTGATATTTGATTTAGTAGAAATTGGGATGATGGTGTTTGATTAAATGTGCCATGGGTTGAAAAAGACTATTTTAGAGTATTGTTCTCCAAACACCTCTCAGTGCTTTAGCCACACTTTAGTGATGGACGTGTTTTTCATGTGAGAATTTGACAGAGAAGCCAATTTGTTGTGCTCGCACCAAAATGCATTCTCACGACGCAAGTGGCGAGCACCTCCTCTCCCCGCACTCTAGAAGTGACTTTAACTCTTTTCCTCCTCCCGTACCGTATCTCAGCAAAGTCATCACAAAAAACTAACGGGAAAAAGTAGCAACACATGCGATACAAGAAATAAACAAGCTACGCTGACAGAACCGGATACAACACGCAGCAGGATGATGTAACGGGAAGAGCTGACCAGAAAGTGTGTGTACAGCAGTTACCATGGCGATGACTGAAACCTTTTAACCAAAACACGCACTGGAAATGCAGCATGACTCATCAAATTTAGTCAAGTGACAATTACCAAAAGTGTAGCAACTGGCTGAGTGTAAATTGGGCTTGAATCCAAAGCAATGGCAATTTTGCTGGAACTTCCTTTTTAAGAAAAATCAATAAATATATATATATATATATATATATATATGATTGACTTTGAACAGGAGACTGTAACCATACCGACCCTCTCTCTCTCTCGACAGCATATCCGAATATATTTTTTTTTCATTTTCAAAGGATGACAGATTGAGTCACACTGAATAAATTAGCCGAGGGCTGTTAATTTGACGATAACAACAGGTAATTCATCACCGGACCTGTTTTCCAGTTTCTGTGTGGGTGGCTCCATCCCCGTTTTCCTCAAGTCCACTTTGGGTCCGTCGCTCCTGAAAGGAAACACACACACGGAGACGTTAAGGTAGAACAACATGCTAATGGCCACTTTTTTTGTTGTTGTTGTGAAAATTTAAATAAACACAGCTCCACTGAAGAACATTATAGCTGTAAAAAAAATCTTGTTCAACACGCTCACAAGCTGAGAACTGAGGCGTCATTAGATTCTTTGTAATGTTAATGTTTACCCTTAAGTTTGATGGGGGGGGAATTACCTGAATGCATCATTAGATTCAGGCTGTGGGAGACACTTTTATGAACCATACTTTTAAAATCTTCTTTTTAAAATGAGACCCACTTTTATTCTGGCTTTTTTTTTTTTAACATTGAACAATTGAACAGCAATGCACATATTATGTCTCTTTAGTTCTAGTTTTAGCTTTTATGACTTGTGGGTATTTTACCATGTTTTTGTTTTTTTTGTCATGTCTGTCTCCACCAGTTCTCCATTATGGAGCGTCTCCGCTTCCTGTCCTCCTGTGTTTCCTGCTCCTATGGTTCCACACCCCTCTCCTAGTGTGTATGTATATATATATATATATATATTTATATATGTATACATAGTTTGAGTTCGTCCTTTTCTCATGAGTTGTCCTAGAGTGTTAGACCTACTGTCTGCCTGTTTACCACAAATTTCCCTTTTTCAATTATTTATTTGAATTCTACCAATTCCTATTTAATTTAATTTACTGTATATGTATTAATTTACTTTTCTATTAAACTTTTCAACTCATTTATTCTTAGGACTTAATTCATAATTCTTTTTCTAATTCATTCACTTCTGTTTCCTCATTAGCCAACTGGTGAGATAACCTTTTCTCAACTCGCTTTTATTGGCTGTGTTTTTCATTCTAAACAATCAATTCTGCGTTTGTTGTACTGAGGTCTTACGTCACCCTGCAGCTGTGCAGTAAGACAATATATTTTAAAAAAATGTTAAGGCTCTAATGAAACCACAGGTACAAAACACTTAAATTAAGACAAGAAAAGTGTGACCTCTCGCAGCTGTCGTCAGTGGTAACGCGCTCTTTAACCCCCACGGCCTATTAATCCTCGTCCGACGATAAAACAATTCTTTTGTTTGACAAATTTCCAGCGTAACGACTCCAGTAATCACTCACGCTTAATTCGTCGCGTATAATCTGTAAAAACTGACAAGTAACTGTAATGGACTGAATAAATCAAAGTGAGTACAGCTCAAAGTTGTGATGCAAGTACATTTTGATTTCTTCAATTAATCTTCAAATGACAAATTTTGCTCTTTAACTCGCAGCACCAAATACATTTGGGTCAGTTTTTTTTTTTTTTAATAAACTTTAATGATTTTGTTTTTATGGAGAGTGGTCTTTAGGAGCCTCATACGTGCTTGGGAACTCATTATGATAATTAAATGGCAATAAAAGAGAGCGGCAACATCTCAGAATATCTAAACATTTGAGTCTCGTGGTCGTGACGATCGTGAAACACTGTCAACTTACAGCTGCTCCTGGTCAATATCTTCACAATAACAGAAGAGGATAATTATCACCTGAATTAATTACACTCCTCAAAGCAATTTAATATCTTTTAATGGATTGAGTTTTTTTTTTTTTTTCAAGGCCACAGTGTTTCAGTCTGACCGCTCACACACAGCGCTGTAGTCAACTGTACAGCAGGAGGCCGTGTTCAGTGGAAAAGCTCTAAAAGCCCACTGTGCACCATTTCCCAGTACATGGGAACAGCTGCACATCTATTATAGCCAATGAGCATATTATCGAATTTAATAGATTCCAAGGTGAGATGTGCCATGAGTATTGATTCCTCAAGTTGGAAATTCAGATTGGAGCGGCACAGGCGAAATGCAGTGGAAGATAAATAATAATAATAATAATAATAATAAAAGCAAGTGAAGCAGAAAAAAAAGGAGAGCAAATCATACGATTCATAAGATTTTTGTAAGTATAATAGAAATATTTCATAACAATGTTCTAAAGCATAAAGGTGAGGTTATGTGGATATTCGTCATCATTTAAGAGGGAAACTACATTTCAAAAAGTATGCGTGTTTCAATCTCCGGGGTTAAATTATGGAACAGCTGCAATTAAAGCAGTGATAAAGCAAAAATAAATAATAATCTGTTTAAAAACATGTAAATACTAGCTAGTTATCTATCTAGCCGCAAGCTTATCCATCTAGCTGCTAGCTAGTTATCTATCTAGCTACTAGCTTATCCATTTAGCTGCTAGCTTATCCATCTAGCTGCTAGCTTATCCATCTATCTACTAGCTAGTTATTCAACTAGCTGCTATCTATCTACCCGCTAGCTAGTTAGCCGTCTAGGTGCTATCTATCTATCTATCTATCTATCTATCTATCTATCTATCTATCTATCTATCTATCTATCTATCTATCTATCTATCTATCTATCTATCTATCTATCTATCTATCTATCTATCTATCTATCTATCTCCACTCCCAGTATATGTGCATTAGAGTTGCTTCTGTATAGGTTGTTTGTAATTTTATGGCCGTGATATAACAACAACATATGGTCTGCTGTGAGCTGCATTTTAATGGTTGAAGAGTCAATATCAAGCCTCGGTTATATGCCTTTGTCATGATGCTAGAAATCACTGCCAGTTGTATACATGTTTAATACATGAAATATTTATTTCCCATATAAGTATTGGCGTTGGCTCCCAATGTAGCAGCTAACATAGCGTACGTGTGAGAAAAAAAAAAAATCACCGCAAAGCATCAACGAAATATTGAGCTGTGCGAGGCGAAATCCGCATTTTCTGCATGTGCCGCTTTATGGTTTTGAATAATGCTCATTATTCTCCACACTCTGTATGTAAAACACATAAAACACACTGTGTGTGTGTGTGTGTGTGTGTGTGTGTGTGTGTGTGTGTGTGTGTGTGTGTGTGTGTGTGTGTGCAGCATACTGGTCTAAAGCACATACGACAGCTTTATTAGAGACACATTTGAATACATATTGAACACATATATCCTTCAAACATACTGCGATGGAATAAATGAAGGATCACATTTAATTTGGTGGTGTTTTTTTTGTGTGTGTGGTTTTTTTTTCTAACCAACATTGTTATTACAAGCTACTGGAGCAAAGCGGATTTGGTGGTGCAGAGCTTTTTTCTTAGACTGAGGGCAGAAATCATGTTAAAAGAGTCTGGTGGGCATTGGTAATTTCCAAAAGTTTAAACTCGCCTCCTGTAGGGGGCCAGAGGCAGAGTATTATCGGGGATGACGTGACTTTTTACTTTTTTCCGGATTCCCCCGACTGCTCGCTGTTGTAAACTCTAATGCTTTATTTCTTTCTTTCCCCCCCCCCCCCCCTCCATGCTGAGAAGAAAAAGCACCAGTTACACATTCTTATACTGAGCAAGGATCCTGGCACCGAGGCTTTACGTTCTTACTCATTACACAATCGTTCCTTGTCGCAGCTGATCTGATGGAGTCGCCGCGATGGAAGTGAAAGATGTGAGAGGGGCAACATAAAGCCGCGGCGCTTCACACTGTGCTCTCTCCCTCCCCGGTGGGACGGAGGCTTTAAGCTTTCCTCTGTGACTAAATTAAAGGCTCTTCCCCCCTGTGCCCTGTCTCCTCTGTGCTCCTCTCCCTCGCTGCTGGGCGGCTTTCACTACAATGAGATGGAAATGTGACACAGTGAGGTGGGACTCCTGCCTGGGCCTGCACAGAGGGATGGAGGTGTGTGTGTGTGTGTGTGTGTGTGTGTGTGTGTGTGACATATTTTCCAGCGATTCCTAGCTGCTCTCAGAACAGCTGCTGAGGACTGTTATGACAGCTCTCCACTGAAAGCACAGGAATCCATCTTCTCACCGCGACACTTCCATTCCAGTTCAGTCGCTCTCGTTTTTTCCCTTTTTCCCACAGTTTTATTTGCCATCCTGTCATTCATTCATTCGAGTCTAGATTGGGTTTTTTTTTTTTTTTTTTTTTTTACCGTGCATGGTGTGCGTGCGGGCTGGAAAGTGGCGGCAAAAGCATGAGTTTTTTTGAGGAATAATTACTCGGTTTCTTTGAAGGAGTCAAACAAGTGGAACAAAACAGAATCTCCTGAATGCACTGACAGATTCAAACAGCCTTTGATCTCACATCTCATATTTGACTTATGACAGCTTTATCAAATCAGAGTTAATGCCTTTGGACAAATCTGGGATCAGACAGAGACATGAGAGGGGGGGAAAACAAAAAACTCTTCTTTGTGTCTTTTAACTTCATGCCGTGGTATAGTGTTTAAATTCAAGGTGAAAACACAAACAGTTTCTTCAGTTTTTTTTTTTGCACAGAAGTATGGAGAACGTGTTGTTCAGCTCCAAACGGTTCACTAACACTAATCTTAAAACGGGCACCTGTTTATCCTGGCTTTGCTGTTCAACACCAGCAGGGAACCAAGAAGAGGAAGCATGTTTTTTTCTCAGCCACGGCTTAAACATAAAGCTCTGCTGCAAGACACACACACACACATGCACACAGGCATGCACACAAAAATACATGTAAAAAGTGAAAAATTAAAATCCTTCTCACAGGACAAAAAAAATAAGCAGAGAAAACAACAGAATAGGATTTTGCCTGTTGTTCACTGTGGGCATATTCAGAGGGCGGCACGGAGGCAAATTTTTATTTCTTTTAATAATCTCTCTGAAACAGATGACATTCACGTTCCACCGATATCACATAGCTGTAGGTGAGAGGCTGGAATATCCTTTGAATGTCGCATTTCGAGGGCAGATGAGCCAGGACGCAGAAAGAGCTTAGCAGTCAGACACGGGGCAGTTAGTCACGCAGGCTCGCAGCAAATGAGTGAAAAAGAGAGGGGGGATTGTTTTCAGTCAACAGAAGAAACTTGACTCCGACAGTCGCCGCGGCGCAGAGAAATGATGATAATGTGTGGCACCGAGGGAGTTGTCACATACCGGGGCAATGAAGTGAGAATAATAGTGAAACTAAATACATAGAAAGGAACCTGAGGTTTTATTTGTCTACAAATTTGATGTTTTGGGGTTTAAAGTGGAACCAAAACCCGGACACCACCTTTTTCCATGTGTAAACCAGTGTATATGTGTGTCTAGTAATAGTTTCTTGGGGATCCAGGTGCAAATATTCAAAATTATATATTGTGCAACCAGCACAAGGCTCATTGAACAAGACTCCTCCCCCTTTTTTAAGATACTACACAGTTAGTTTTCAAGAAGAAAGTCAGTTCACTGTCAAAGTGCATCAGGGCAAATGGACCATTTCCTAAATTTCAAAAATTCATTAAAATTATTCCTTACGAGGTTTTAAATTATTTTCAAGGGATCCTTAATTAGGGTGATGCCGACTATTAAGATGGCAAATTTTAAGGCATTCCGAGATACTTTTTTTTTTTGAGACTAAAGTCAGTTCACTGTCAAAGTGCATCAGGGCAAATGGATCATTTCCTGAATTTCAAAAAATCATTAAAATTATTCCTTAAGAGGTTTGCAAATATTTCCCGAAGGATCCTTGTTCAGGTCGATGCCGACTATTATGATGGTAAATTTCAAGTCATTCTGAGATACTTTTTGTTTTTTTGAAGAAAGTCAGCTCACTGTCAAAGTGTATCAGAGCAAATGGATAATTTCCTGAATTTCAAAAATTCATTAAAATTATTCCTTAAGAGGTTTTTTATTATTTTTAAGAAATCCTTAATCTGGGTGATGCCGACTATTATGATGGCAACTTTTAAGTCATTCCGAGATACTTTTCTTTTTTGAGACTAAAGCCAGTTCACTGTCAAAGTGCATCAGGGCAAATGGATCATTTCCTGAATTTCAAAAATTCATTAAAATTATTCCTTAAGAAGTTTGCAAATATTTTCGATGGATCCTTGTTCAGGGTGATGTCGACTATTATGATGGTAAATTTCAAGTCATTCTGAGATACTTTTTGTTTTTTTTGAAGAAAGTCAGCTCACTGTCAAAGTACATCAGGGCAAATGGATCATTTTCCGAGTTTCAAAAATTCATTAAAATTATTCCTTAAGAGGTTTGGAAATATTTTCAATGGATCCTTGTTCAGGGCAATGCCGACTATTATGATGGTAAATTTCAAGTCATTCCGAGATACTTTTCGTTTTCGAGAAGAAAGTCAGCTCACTGTCAAAGTGCATCAGGGCAAATGGATCATTTCCTGAATTTCAAAAATTCATTAAAATTATTCGTTAAGAAGTTTTCTAATATTTTCGATGGATCCTTGTTCAGGGCGATGTCGACTATTATGATGGTAAATTTCAAGTCATTCTGAGATACTTTTTGTTTTCGAGAAGAACGTCAACTCATTCTCAAAGTGCATCAGGGCAAATGGATCATTTCCTGAATTTCAAAAATTCATTAAAATTATACCTTGAGAGGTTTGCAAATATTTTCGACGGATTCTCTTGTTCAGGGCGATGCCGACTATTATGATGGTAAATCTCAAGTCATTCCGAGATACTTTTCGTTTTCGAGAAGAAAGTCACCTCACTGTCAAAGCTCTTCCCAGAATGCCAGAAATAATGCATGATCCTGTGATCTAATACACTTTAACGGTAAAGTGCTGTAAAATAGCAATACATTAGAAACAGCAAATGAGCTGTAATTTCACCGATGCTCTGTAATATTAACAGTAAAGCACTGTTTATCAAAAAAAACACCTTAATACTGTCGAAATTCAGCCGTTAATTCACAGAAATGATTCACAGTGTCGAGCTGTTGTTTCATCACCCTTATCTCCACTTGTCGGATTTCACCCCCTGACCACGCTCCCTACTCTGCCTCCTACTTTCCTTCCCTTCTTCGTTCCTTGGCTCTCAGCCCACCTCCTGGCATTTTTCAAAACCAGGAATTGAGCGGAATTACCTTCAGAAGAGAGAAGCTACAGCAAGTATCCTGGTCCCCACTTCTATCTTTTGTTTTCCCCTTTCTCTTCCCTGTTACTTGTATGTTTATCTGTCTCCTGATAGTGAATGGTTGTTTGTGTCTTGTATGTTGACCCATGTGATGGACTGGTGACCGGTCCTATGTCAGCTGGGATTGGTTCCAGTCCCCCTTGCGACCTACATGAGGAGGAGAAAGTGGTAGAAAATTGATGAATGTTCTCTGTCTCCACCTATCTGTTTGTATCTGCTGCTGGCTGGGTGTGACTGACCCATCCTCCTCCTCCTCCTCCTCCTCCTCCTCCTCCTTCTCCTCCTGCAGCCGACCAACACACCTGCACCTCATCTCGCCGATTGCCACCACCTGCTATAAATACCCAGTCTTCAGCTCCAGTTGTTGCCAGCCTCTTGATAATCCTCTGTTGGTCATGTCACAGCCAAACTCAACTTCAAATGTCTTGTTTTCGTGTCTTTTTTTCGCCTCCTGACAGACATTTTGCCTAATGTGCTTTTAAATTAGCTGCTTCAGATCATCGACCTTGGCCACTTTGACTGCTTCCAAATGTCCAGCTGGTTTGTGGTCCTTCCAAGACCAAGACACTTTGTTCAATCCCAACCCATTTACACGGACTTCCGGAACCACAGATACCCTTCCTTATCCTTAACTTTGTACAACTATGTATTGCAGTTTGATAGTTTAAACTTTTCTCCCAAGTTTCACCCATTGACGAGTCCAGTCTGAAAGTGAAGCTTCGCAGTAGAAAAACCTCTGGATTAATTATTAATTATGTTCAAAAGCACAGAGTTTGGATCCACATGTTCTCAACCTGGTTCGATTATTATTATTTTTCAGCCAAGGAAACTGCTGCTTAATAAAGTCTCGACACCCGTTCATTCACATTTCCATTAAGTTGTTTTTCTATCATTCCAGTCTATACGCTGTTGAAATGGGAGCAACTTCCAGTCCAGGGTCACATCAGCATGTAAACTAGTGGAGCTGGGAATTGAATCAACAACCTCAAACCTTCACACTTCCAGCACAAGTCACAAATTCAGTCAATTCAAACTCCGATTTCTGTTTATATCGCACGCTAACTTGATTAACTTGGGTTTTAGTGAAGCAATTAAAGTAAGTTTGTCTTTTTTCACAATGTTGAGTAGGACGATTTTCAAACTGACTGCCTTGAATATATATTATAAACTGCTGCCCGTTGGAGATACATTTGTTTACTTATTGATGCAACCACCAGAGGGTTTAGATATATGTGGCATCTATTCTGTACCAAAAAAAGCTATACACACAGGGAAAAATTCCACATTTTGTTTTGTGTGTGTTCTTGTTTGAAACAAAACACTGTGTCTGTAAAAAAAAAAATTAAATATCCAGCGTGGAAATGTTCTGTGCTGGAGGACGGAGCGCTCTCTGTAGCTGTTGCTGCTGGATAAAGAAAGATAAGCGGTTACACCAGGGAGGAGCAAATTACAACGTGGGTTTGGGTGACCTTGCAGTTAGGTGAGCAAGAGGTAATACTTCTTAATACTGAGCGAGCAGGGGCAGATCAAACTCGGGCCTGAAGCTTTCGCAAAAGCTCCGAAACTCTCAAATCACCGCTTCTCGTTCAGCCAAACCATCGTGTGTGTGTGTGTGTGTGTGTGTGTGTGTGTGGCCGCTCCAGCTCTTCTTGGCTTATGTGTATGTATTTCTGCCACTTTGTTCTCAGCCTTTATGACTCACACCATTAGCAAGCCACCTCTCTCTCTCTCTGTGTGTGTGTGTGTGTGTGTGTGTGTGTGTGTGTGTGCGTGTGTGTGTGTGTGTGTGTGTGTGTGTGTGTGTGTGTGTGTGTGTGTGTGTGTGTGTGTGTGTGTGTGTGTGTGTGTGTGATTCCTGCACATGCCAGCAGGATTTAGATACCCTATGTATTATGGATGGGGAGGGGAAATAAACACAATGCACCAGCCATCTATATGACGCACTTGTGAGATCACAGGACAGGAGCGATTAGTCTGGATAAAAGAAAGAAAAAAAAAATCTCAGACAGAGCAGATTTTTTTTTTTCAAAAGTCTGCCTCATTTTTTGTGACGCTCCCCCCACATGTCGTCTTGCACCGATTACATTAAGCCACCACTCCAACTCTTACTGGGAGTCTATTAAAGTGGTCTTCAATCTCAACAGAGGACTCTATATGCCCCTATTATGTATTCTTTGCATGTGTGTGTGTGTGTGTGTGTGTTGCCATGATAATTATTGAGGATGATTGCACCTTCATCAAGCTCGGGCTCTCCTCGTGCGCCAGTAAATTACAAAAGCTGCGTATATATGCAACGGTGTGATGCACTGCAGAGTTTGGCTGTAAGGAATAATCACGGCTAAGGTTAGGAAGGGGCAATTTGTTGTATATTAAATGGCCCCGGGCTTTATGGTTCAAGTAGTTGCAATACACATAATGATTTGGCCTAATTGTCAAGTGGGTTATGTTTCCTACTTTAAATAAAAAAAAAAAAAAAAGTAGGTCGAGTTTAAGAGTTATACATATATATAATACAAAACATCCCACTGGTGTGTTGTGAAGGTCAGCGAGAATTTTTTCCAAGTTTCTGAACTGAAACGTGGAAAAAAGTTGCTTGGACGGAAAACTATATGGTGTGAACATTTCCATTTGCTCTGCTTCGGAATCTGAATATTGCTCATGTCGAATGTAATTAAACCCGTAGCAATCAGGCTGGTTTAGTAGGCGGGATATGTCTTGCTTTATTTGTCAATTACGTGATCTGACACTTCCGCAGACTGTGTATCAGATATGGTGTCTTTGAAATAACTTAAAATGAATGATATCTGCAGATACTAGAGTTTGTGATATAGGTATCAGTATCGGACACAAAAAAGTGATATAGTGCCATTCAGATTTTGTAACCCTGAGCACCTATTAAATGCTACTAGCCGTCAATAAAACTGGGTGTCCATTCATACTATGCTGTGTCTTATTGCTTATGTTCCTCAAAATAGGAACCAGTGGCAGTTGTTGGTCAAAACCAACAACTAGAACAACAACACGATAATTATGTAAAACACAAATGTTTTTATTTATAGTGTATAGCTGAGATAGGCACAGCACACCCCGTGAACCTCTGGTGGAGGATAAAGTGGTAGATAATGGATGGATGGATGGATGTACAAATGAAAATGGTCTATATTGGCGAGCAAATGAAACACAATGACCAGCTATTTGTCTACAGACTTCCCTCCGCCTTCATGCAGTCGTCCAGCGTCTGCGCCCGCCCACTGCTCCATCGACTCCCAGAGAAGCTGAGCTTCAGTGGAAGTGACGGTTTTGCCACAATCAATTGTCCAATCAGCTTCGAAGCTGTTTGTTGACATTTTAGAGGAAGCTGAGCTTATAGCCACTAGTGATGGGATCGGCAGTTCATTTGAGTGTACTGAATCACTATAGAATCCGTTCATTAAAATGATCAGTCCAAAAGATTCGTTCACCGAATCGTTCAGTGCTTGCCAGGAGCCCAGTGCCCTGCTACGTGACTCACCTCCTCCCTGAGTGCAGTACATTCGCGCCGCGGGTCAGTGAGTGAGTGAGTGACAGCGCGAAGGAGATTCACGTCCTCAGCCACAGTTCTCCAGTTCTCTGTGTTGTCAGTTCGTTCGCGAGATTCACGTCCCCAGCCACAGTTCTCCAGTTCTCTGTTTGTCAGTTCGTTTGCGAGATTCACGTCCACAGCCACAGTTCACCAGTTCTCTGTTTGTCAGTTCGTTCGCGAGATTCACGTCCACAGCCACAGTTCTCCAGTTCTCTGTTTGTCAGTTCGTTCGCGAGATTCACGTCCACAGCCACAGTTCACCAGCTCTCTGTGTGTCAGTTCGTTCGCGAGATTCACGTCCACAGCCACAGTTCACCAGCTCTCTGTGTGTCAGTTCGTTCGCGAATCATGTCTGAGTCAGTGACTGACATTTTTTCACGAACGAATCACAGCAGCAGGGCAGACACAGTTCTTCTTACTAGTCACTCCCTCCCCGCTCGGCGCACGTCGGCTGGCGTCGTTTGCCGAAGATTCGCGAGTGAGTGACGGCGTCGGCGAACGACTTCGCGAGGGATTCACAGAACGCGGCAGTTCCACTCCCGGCCGCCACGCTCGCTGCTGAGCTCAACTGAACTAAGAAAGGAACGAATCAGTTCACGAAGTGATCCCAGTCAGTTCGTTCACTCAAATGATTCGTACTTTCGAACGAATCACTCATGACCGACACGACACTAATAGCCACTGACAGGAACATCATTTATTCATCAATATCATCATTTTCTGTTGCAGATGACCTGAAACTCGCAATTGAGAGCATTAGTCCTTCAGGGAAATATTTATCAATCAAGCGAGGCACAAATGGAGTAATTTTTCCAACCAGCTGCTACTTCCATCCTGGGCTTCACTCTTGAAACCAGAAGGCTGCGTCCATTTCTTCTGTAAGGTCTGTGTTTACAGGGAGTTATTAAGAGAAGGACAAACCTACAATCAGGAGTTATCAGATGTTTTCATATGTGTTATTTAATTAAAAAAGCTGTGCTCCAAATGTAGTTTTCGAAAAAAAATTAAAAACATTAATTATTGTTAGTGAGCCAAAAAGGTCGTTCTCTGTTGCATGTTCTTTTTTTTACACCCTACTGCTAATGCACAGTTGGAGCGTGGTGCTGCCTGCTGTTTCTCAGTCTGACCTATTACACTGTGGTTATACAGACATAATGACCACCACTAATATGTTGCTGAGTACATCATGTAGGTTTTCACCCTGCAACAGAAACAACGGCATGTTACTAAAGATATGTAGCAGTCAGAACAAACCGTGCATGGTCTGCAGGAAGTATTACATGAAAACAGATTTCATATCCAACTCCAAACTTGGTAATATCAAGGGCCACTGACGATAAGATATCCAGGAAATTCAAGGACGTGCCGAGAAGACGGCACAGTGTGCCGACAGCAATATCTTAGCCAAAATGAAAGCGAGAAGTGTGAGACCTGGGTGGAAATGAAGCAATGAAAATATCAGTGTGTTAACGTTATAATTGTCCAAAACTCATGAGTTTTGTGTGTTATCTTATAGGAAAACGTGTAAGATTTTTGTTTTCAATACTTTTTTAACGCCTGTTTCTCTGTGAATCATGTTTCATGAGTCTGTGTGCTACATTATGATAGTGGAGACTGTTGTAGTTTTTTGTTTGAAGTTTGAACAAATATTAGGCGACAGTTTTCCTGGGACAGATATTCAGATATTTTATGAAATACCGGATAAGAAGCGTATATAACCCCCGTGATTGTGCGGCAAACGCCGGGTAACAACACTTCAGGGACACCATAGGCAACACTGGCTTGTGTCCACTGTTTTCACTGCAAAACATCAATGTGTTCTATTTCTAACAGACCAAGAAGGCATTCAAAGTAGCACATCTTCCTCTCCTGAACCACACCATAATAACTTCAGACGGTCTGTGTGCTTCTAGGCTGTATATTATGAACCCAAAGGGGTTTAAAGTTTGAACCCTGAGTTTTGTTTGAATATCCAAATTCAAATAAAACTAAAGTGACAGCCTGATTGAAAACAGTAGGTAAGTACGGCTCAGCCATATTTCATAATGCCTCAATATTTTTAAGTTGCAATATACATGATATATCCTGATAGTAACTGAGAGAGAGGCTGTTTCTCTGGGCTCATAAAAAAAAATTCTTCTTTTTGGAAAGTTGGTCAATACTGTGATATAATGAGATATAAAATAAAAGATACGGTCATCGTAAACAGCTTCAACACGTTATCTGTGTATGATCTGTATTACATATTTAAAATAAAAGATGACGTCCGGATTGCATTGTTTCTTTAAAGCGGACCTAGACCGGAAGTTGGAATTAACAATGTTTTTTAGTGTGTATCTGCGTCATTACCTAGTTTAAGAAGCCCTGAAGGTTCTAAACAAACAGTTCAGCCACTGCTGAGAACACTGTGTTTTATTGTAATCTCGGGCTCAGTGAGATCTCTGAAAAAACCCGGTCCGGTTACGTAAACACCGGTTCTCCTGAACAGCAGATTGTCCTGCTCCGGGCACTAGTCCGGGCACATCCGGTTGCGTACATTGAACCGCAGAAGAAGAATAACGTCCGTTGTGGAGGTGTTTCATGAGCGACAGCGTCTTCTGACTCTGTGGCGGGGAGTCGTGAAGAAGCCATTTTTAAACATTGTTAAATCAATGTTTTGATAATGAGGAGCAGTGCATCCACCGTACCAGAGGGGGGAGCTGCGCTTCTGAGAGCGGGTGTGCTGAATATGTCACTTCCAGATATTTGGCCAATCACAAGACTGTGTCTTCTGGGTGAGAGATTTGAGTCTCAAATCTCGCGGCTGGGAAACACAGTCAGAAAAAAGGATTTCTATCGGCTCGTTTACAGCAACTAGGAGGTTTTTGACCATAAAAACAACTTAATGTATGTAAGTTGGCCTCCATGGAGCAGCTTGAGACGAGGGTGGACATCGCCACGATTAAGAATGCCGTGATGGGGTTGCGCACCGACAACTCCGCAATTCGAGACTGCGTGGTACAGATGGGAGTGGATGCAGCCAAATGAGATGAGCTGGTGAAACTAAGCGTGGTGAGAGCTATGCGAGAGAGGGATGAATAAATCGGCGGAACCGAGGCAACAACTTGAGACTGTGATCGCTCGTGATGGTTCGACAGGGACACATGTACGGCCGTGCATGTAGCCTGTTGACTGCCTTGAGATGAACTGCAGCCTTATGCTATTGTTGCTGCGACGTCCAAAATGTCGAAAGTTAACATGAAAAAAAAAAGAAAAAAAAAAAAAGAAAAAGTAATAAAATTGTATGGGTAATGGGGGCGGGACTAGAGCTTTGCTTCTCCCGCTGTCCCTTTCGGTCATGTGTATGAATATAAATGATGATGTATGCAGATGTTGATTACTTGTCATGCCCGAAATAAACGATTCATTCATTCATTCAAGTAGACCTCCATAACTCACATATATGTGCAACAGGACCACTCTAGATCCGTTTTAATGTTTAATAAATGGTATTTAAATGTGTAAGAAACAACACAATTGGCAGTACATGTGGTCAAATGCTGCTGTTGAAAGGCTTAGAGTTGAATATATGGTAACTCAGCTTTCTTATACATATCATTTTATAAATTTCATGTATTTTTTTAATAATATTCAAGCCTTTAACACCGGGAGACATGACAGATAGGTCCCTTGACCTTTGCACAGCTGAATTCACACATCTTTCATCGCACATAAAGGTAATAATGACACTTACTAACTAAACACAGCAGTTTTACTACAGAACAGAGAACATACACATCATTACCAAGGCGTATTATTATGACAGTAATCCAAATTGATTATGATGAAGTAGTTTACTGCAGAATAACTGTATAGTATGTACCATACAATATGGATATATGCGTCTTTTCTCCTTTAAGGCTATATCTCTTGTGCCTGTTTTCCTGTAGATAGTCGTATATATTTGTTGGGCGAGTTTTCCTGTCTGTGCCTTTTAAGTCACTGATGTGTGGAATCGTTTGTTCTCGTTGTTTGTATTTGTGTGACGGAAATAAAAGACATTCACTGCTACTAAAAAATGCGAGAAGGGGAAAACGTGTAAATTTGTTGATTCTCTGTGTTGCTCAGCCTCTTGCACAAGATGAGGAGGATAAGTATCACGGCCCACAATGCTTTTGCAAAAGTGCTCCGCTTTGGCCCATGAGCCTCGCATTAAAAAGAAAAATACCAACTGCAGTGTTTCCTGTCAGCCCGCGTGACAAATAACACTCAGGGGTGCTCAAACGCAGCGACTTCCCAAAGTTGGATAAAGATGAATTCGAGCTCTCATTTATGCATAATTCATTATCATTATTCTCTCTATCCTGTCAGTCGGCAATGTGTTTGAGTTCAAGGGCAAAGATGAAATGATAGTACAAAGGGGTCGGATAACTCACAGTGGTAAAGTGGCATTATATCTCTTCCTTAATGTTTAATCAACGCTGTCACTGAGCCCACACAAGACTCAGTCAGACTACTCAATTTCAATGTCTTCAGTGTGTGTGTGTGTGTGTGAGAGAGAGAGAGACAGACCAGCTTAGAAGCTAAGGGTTTTTTTTCTCCACCCTCTTTATGTCCTAGAAACTTTTTGTGTGTGCCGCATGAACAAGAGCTGAAAATCACCAATTAAAATGTCACTGCTAAAACCAGCAGCGGCGACAAAAAGGACAGACTTTCATCACGCTGACGCAGTGTGTTCCACACACACGTTTCATAATTGCTTTATGAGTTACATTAATGAATCCCCCTTCCGCTTCTATCCAGAGGAGCTTCAGCCGAAAAACCTGGTCGTCTCATTCATATGCTCCGTGGAGCTCCATTTCGGGAAAAAAAAAAAAAAAACTCCACTTGAGGACATTTTAATTATTACAACTACAGCTGAAAACATTGTTTTTCATATAAAGCGAAGTGCCAGCTACTGCCAGTGAATTTTAATAATGTGTAATTAAACGGCTTACAAAACCTTTACCATATATTAAGGGGGCACCCTTTTTTTTTGGAAAATCATTTATCAACAGTACAATTATTTAGTTTTTTTTTTACCATATACACTTCCTGATCTTAAAAGTGATACAGTCTCCTCTTCATAAATCACTTGTTAAGGTTCATTATCAGCATCTTCTCCATCGAGTTATAGCTGTAGCCAACAACATTGAAACAATAAAGGCATACGAAGCTCACTGACTTACAGTAACACGTACTGAAGTCGTACAAACCAGAGATTCTTACAATAATTACACCTGATGGAAATCAAATTCAAGATAACTTATGCGAATAGTTTTCTTGATAATATTGAACTCTTTCAGGTGAGACATCCGCATCTTTTGGTTAATCTGTTCCTGCCTTCAGTAACTGCTTGATTTCTAACACCCAAGATTCCCTTTAAAGGTGCTTTATGTAAGAAATGTATATTGAGACATAAAAGGACCACGATGTGTCAGTGGAGGAAATAAGGAATAAGGAAATTAAAATACTGACTTCATTGGAAACAATGGTGCAGCCAGTATATTCATGAAAGTTTCATTTGCAAGCTCTAAACTCTGTATTTGTTTTGCTCACTTACGTGCAGTTTAATTGAGTTCAGAGAAAAATTGATTTATTGGCCGCCTAACTCGGGCTAGCACGTGTAGAATCAGTTTCCTGTTGACTTTTATGTCACAGAAAAACAAACAGTAAGATGGTGAGATGGATTGAAGCATCAATATCATCTGTTAATTCGTCAAAAAATGGGTCTTCGCCGTAGATTTCGCTCTAGCTTCTTTTCCAGCAATGGTACTGCACTTTATACATTGTTTCCTTCTATTTCCGGGTCAAAGAAGGAGATTTTGGTGCATGTGCAGAATCCCAAGTCGAACTCCAGTACGACTAAGCTTATACATGCAGGAGTAATCGGACTATGAATTGTGTTATCCACAATGTTATCCACAATTGTGTTATCTAGCTCGTTTGTAGTCGTGCTGACCTGTTTACATGACATTAAAGCGGAACTAGACCGGAAGTTCCTATTATCGCTGTTTTTTTGGTGTGTATCTGCGTCATTACCTTGTTTAAGAAGCCCTGACGGTTCGAAACAAACAGTTCAGCCATTGCTGAGAACGTTGTGTTTTATTGTAATCTCGGGGCTCAAAGAGATCACTGAACATCCCGTAATAGTTACATAAGCAGCGGTTCTCCTGAACAACCGATCGTCCTGCTCCGGGCGGTAGTCCGGGCACATCCGGTTACGTACATTGAACCGCAGAAGAAGAATAACGTCCGTTGTGGAGGTGTTTCACGAGCAACAGTGTCTTCTGACTCTGGGTCTGACTCCGGTTTAAAGTCATAAAAGGGACTGCGGCGGGGAGTCGTGACAAAGCTATTTTTAAACACTGTTAAAACAATGTTTTGATAATGAGGAGCAGTGCATCCGCCGTTCCAGAGGGGGGCGCTGCGCTTCTGAGAACGGATGTGCTGGATAGTACTGGCCAATCACAAGACTCTGTCTTCTGGGGGTGAAAGTTCACTCTGAAATCTCGCAGCAGAAAAACACTGTCAGATCTGTCTATCAGCTAGTTTGCAGCAACTAGGAGGTTTTTCACCAAAAAAACAAGTTAATATATGTAAGTAGACCTCCATAACTAACATATATGTGCAACAGGACCACTCTATGTGACCTTTAAGAAAACCACATTATTGTCTTAGTCTGACTAAAATTGGACTTTTAACATGTATGCAAACACAGTGATTGACTAGAACACGATATAAAAAGCAGCCTCTTCTCAAAGACGTCTTTACCAGAGAAGAAGAAAAACAAGGGACAAGGATACATTTTCTCCTGGACGGGGAAGCTACATGGGGAAATTTAGCCATGGTTAGTTAGTTTTCTACATCCGTTCATCCATCTTCTTCTGCCTTGAGGGTCATGTTTTTGGACTGTGGGAGGAAACCGCAGAACCCAGAGAAAACCCACGCACACACAAGGAGAACATGCTCTATGTAGAAAGACCGTTGTTCCAACCAGGCTGCAAACCTGGTTTGTGCATGTTCTTTCCCCCTCTGTCTCATACATTTATAGGTGGATATTAACTGTATATAATGTTTATACATTCTGTTAATTCTCTGTCGCTGCTCCAAAGCAGACACATTTCCACTTTCAATCTCGAGCCACAATAGCTTCCATAGTTTAAAAGAATGAAACAGAATAGAAAATAAGTGCAGTGTCCATATTTTTCGAAAAAATCTGACAATTACGCCCCTGCAGTATTTCCAGTTGACACTGCAATAACCATTTTAATAAAGGTTGCTGTTATACACATTTTACTTTAAAAGTTTAAATAAATGCATTAGTTATGAAAGTGCATATTTTTATTTTTATGTCTGCCTGGTTGCCATCACTTACCAGAGGAAATGAAAAGTACATTTCTTCATTCTGCTTCAGCGTGAGTCTGTGATGTGTGTTGTGTTGCACTGTTATACAAGAGTAACACAATATTGTTGTGTATTTAATCTCTAAACTCGGTAACGCTTTCTTTTACAGTCCCCTAATTACCAGGTATTTACCTGGTAAATTCATGGTAACACCAAAGTGTTACTAGGTAATTACCAATGGTAATAAGAAAGTAAATACAGTGAAACTGTTGCCAAAATACTGGGCATTTACCTGGTAACTATATAGTTAATTATAGCGTGTTATTACTGCTGTTAATAAGAAGGTATGTACAGCTAAACTATGGCAAAACTATGGTAAATGTAAGTGTATTATTGGGTTATAAACTGGTAATAAGCAGGTACCTACAGTCCCCTAATTACTAGCTATTTACCCAAGGGGTAATCTAACAAACCTAACCCTAAAAATGTGTGTAATTACATGGAAACAAGCTTGGCTTTCTTTTACAGTACAGTTTTACTTTACTTACCGAGTACATTACCGTGCATTACCCAGTATTTTGGCAACGGTTTCACTGTATTTACTGATCTTATTACCCTTGGTAATTACCTAGCAACACTTTAGTGTTACCATGAATTTACCAGCTAAATACCAGGTAATTAGGGGACTGTAAAAGAAAGCGTTACCCTAAACTCATGTTTTACTTTGTCCAAACTAAAGTATCCGGTGGTAAAATGATTCATATACTGTACACACGCTAAGTAGAACCACATAAGGTTCTTCTGCTTGTCCTCATAGGAAAAATCGTTTTGGCTGGAACCCTTTATTCAGGAAAGGGGTTTTAAAGGGTTCTCTGGATCAAAATTGTTCTTACTGGAGCCATTAGTGTTAGCAAGAACCCTTGAAAAACCCTTTCGGGAAAGGGTTTTTCAGATGCAAATGGTAGAACCTAGCCCTTGTAGAAGGACCCTTTTGGAACCCTTATTCCTCATATCGAGTGGCCCGTCCAGCTCGTTCTGTATTTTATTGTCGGAGACTAAGCACAAGAAGGTCTGGACCTCCTCGATTGTCCATGGAACGTTTTTACGGACAGTTTCCATAACTCGCTCGCTGCTATGTCTTAAAAATGTTGGATTAGATTCCTGCATCCTGTGTATTATGTCGCGCTCATGACGCACCCAGTGACGACACCTCTGGTCAATCAGTGGCCGGCAGTTTTGACCAATCAGCGCACAGTACCTGCTTCTCAGCTAACTTGGAACCTCGCCAGAGCAGGTACTAAAAATAGTCCCTGGTACCACGCACTATGCTAGTGGAAACACTCGATAAACCGTGCCGTGTTGCGCCATGCCGAGGCGAGTCGAGCTGGTGGAAAAGCGCCATAAGAGTATACTTGCACATGTATAGTGGAGTCACATGACCACCACCAAAAGAACACGGTGTCTGTCTCATAATATAAACTGCACAATTTACATTATATTTACACTTTAGACATTTCTGCTGTGTTCCTATTGTTTTATTCTCGTATTGCATATTCGTCCTTCATCTGAAAACAGGCTCCGTCAGGCAAAACTATCAGACCCGGGTGAGGGAGCGTTTGTGTGTGTACACCAGCAGTGCACGGCCTGGTGGTGGCAAGAAATATTTTGTCCTGTCAAACTGCAGAACGATCAGTTTCTTTTGTAGCAGTAGAATTTACTTTACTTTACTCTTCCATGGACGCTTCTTAGCAGCCGTCCCCCACTACAAACACAATATTTTGGTTGCAGAGTCACACGGAGCTGACAGGCTTAATTAGCTTTGCGTGAACTCGTGTGGTTTATTTCGAAATGCAACAGACACTTGTTTATAAAAGTTAAAACTTATGCACTTAAGTTTTAATCGTTTGCCGTTGGGTTTGCTAAGTGCCGTAACACAAACGCTCCTGTTTTTTGGGGGGATCAATTAAGTACGTCTATATCCTTTTTATGTAACTATCTAGAGGAACCCAACAGTTCACACAACGAGCAAACACTTGGCTACGATAGTGAAAAATAGAAAAACCTTCGACAGACGCAGCTGTGTAAATTTAAGCACAGTCAGACTGGTTGCTGTAAAGTGTACATATAGAGGTAATATTTATAATAACACTAATCCAGACCTGGAGCGTCTCTGGATGCTACAGTATCTACATTGCAGTTGCTTAAGACACCCAAACAGGGAGTCGTTACATTTGACGAGACATCACTATCATTTCCCACTTCCAAGCGGCGGTCCCTTGAATGCAAAACAAACAAGTGCACAACATCGCAGCAGTAAAAAAAAAAAAAAAAAAAAAAAAAAAGCTGCAAGGAGGGAGAGGAATGTGTTCTCTTGACACGTCTAATTTAGATGTGTGCATTAGAACACATTAGGCTCTTTATTTCCTATCTCCCCAGACATTTGTAACACTTTGCGTGCCCAGAGTAGCTGCCACGTCGCCGCCACGCTGATGCATGTTTTCGACACTCCTCCCTGGAAATGGATCCGATTTTCATTTTCAAAACGCACGACTGCCAATTTGCGGACACGCGTGCAAACATTATCTTTGTTGCTTTAAGTCTATAAATTCTGCATTATATCTACCCCCCCCCCCCCCCCCCCCCCCCTCTTAAAATAAAAATCACTGATTAGAGGATTTATGAGATGACTCGTGCATGAAATTCCCTTCCAAGTGGAGGGATGGGGGAGGAGACGGGGATAGGGCATATCCCTCAGGTTATTGCTCCTGTTTAATGTCACGTAAAGTACATCCATCTGAGTGCAGGCGAAAATAATCTACTGCTACGAGAAGCGCCGCTGGCAGCAGACCACTCTCCTGGTAACTGATAGCAGCGCGGTGTTCAATCATCAGCCGGGGTTTAACAAGAGTGAAATCCTCTCCCGTGGTGTCAAATGGCATAAGTCCCTCCATCACCAACACGGGACAGAGCCGGGGGCAGAGGTGATACCGCCCTCCCGTGTTATCAGAATCAAGGTGACAGATCCTCGGCAGATGCGTGTGCAGAGTACAGAAATAGCCTCGGATTTAATGACTGTGGCAAACTCCAAAATATGTGTCCCTCCCTGTGTCTATGAACTGTGAAAGTTATCTGAGTGAGGAAGATGTGCTTCTCCCCCGCTGGACCTCCAGTCAATTTGTGTCTCGAGTCGGGGCGTTTACAGATCAAGCTGTTTGATCCGGCGCCGTCGACGCCGCCATCTGCTCCTGTGCTTTGCTGCTCGGTCCGTGAGCGGCTCTGGCCTATTGACCGAGGCAGCTGTGGTCGCCGGCACCAGCCGAAGCAGCCCAGGGTTTGGAGGGAGAGAGAGAAAAAAAAACAAAAAAAAACCTATAGCTCTGGAAATAAGAAAATGTCAACATTGATTCATGTCAAAAAATGATTATATCTTTGTCCGTGGTGTGTGTGTGTGTGAAGGTGCCAGGTATTACTCATGTTGTGAGGACCAATGAGGACTATAGTCATCCTTATGGGGACGAACAGCAAGTGTAAATTATTACTTTTATTTCAGGTGAAGACATGTTGTAGAGTTGAGTTAAGGTTAGTGTCAGGCCTGTCATAGTTATGGTGAAAGTTAGAGTAAAGTCTCTGGGAAATTAATTGAAGTCATGGAAACCAGACTGTGTGTGTGTGTGTATGTGTGTGTGTGCTGTTGCTTAAATTGTCTCTTATCTCTTAACATTTAACCGATGGCATGGAACCTACAACTCATTTTAAATATCCTATCTTTAAACATTAACACGTTTTACATCAGTACAGTGACAAAATAAATACATTTAAATCATAAATATCGTTGTTGTTGTTTTTTCTTCATCTTAAAGCTTCTTAAACCTAAACCTCACCTCTTGAAATGAATTCCTAGCGTCACTGCCACAAATGAATGTGCAAATGTATGTTATGTTCATCCAACAGGTGGAAAACATTCCCATGTTCGCCTCTATCACTCTCTCTCTCTCACACAGAAACACAATATTATAAACATCCTTAATCTTTAAAGTGTCCTTTGCCACTTGCAATTACACAAATCAACCACTAGATGATTGTTTAAAGGGTATAAATAGTAAGTAAGAGCAGTTAAAATTCCAGTCAAATTAGGCACTAGGGTTCAAGGAAGAATGTTTATATACTAACACTATTTAAGTAATCACTTTACATTTTTTTATAGCCTTTCATATGAACTCCTCTAGGCAAGGGTCTTGCTTTAAGAAGGCGGCCATTTTGTGCCACCGAGAGTGAAACAAGAAAGATATCGTTCTGTCTGAGCTGTGAAGGTCACCATAGTGAGCAGAGGTTTGGTGCAATCTGCACTCTCACCACTAGGCGTCACTTACGCTTTCACTGCGGAGGTTATGATGATGTAATTATGACTGAACTGAAATAAAAAAAAATGTGTATTTGTTTGTGTTGAAACACTCACTTCTAAAAAAATATTAATTTTAACCTTAATCTGTGAACAATTAGCACTGAAAATAGCAATTCATTTAAAAAAAATGAAAGAGCTGTATAGTATCTTGTTACTATAATTGCTCCAGAATATCCTCCATTCAGAGAAAGAAAGATACCCCAAAAATAACCTCCCTTTCTGAGCCTCCTCTCACTGTTATAATTTTTATCCCGTCCCTTAGAGGAGCGGATTAAATTTAGAAACGTCGGAAATTGAATTTCTGACTCCCCCAAATTATGGGCGTACTCGTGCGACGTGTTGAAAAACTGAAGAGAGGCAAAGAGTTTGCAAGCGAGATGGTGAGAGATTTCGAGATCAATTTTCGAGAACAATTAGAATAATCAAAGTTAAAACTATCAAAACAAGGCGTGGGAAGTCATACAGAGACAGGACCGAGAGAAAAAAAGGGACTTAAGGAGGGTCAAAAAACAACAACGAGTGATGCTCCATTCAGACACTGAGTGACTGAAGATAGTGGGTTATGCCAATCATGATCTAAGAGGGGAGGAAAAACGCTACTACATACTATGATTAAAGGAGTTGTCATTATTGTGTAATTATGGCAATTACATGTCATCTGCCATTGATTCTTTTTTTTTTTTTTTTTTCAATTTAGCACTAGAGCAAGCAAGTGTTGTTTTTAGGTGGCTAATTGCTTTTGTGACAACATAGTGTCCCAGCAGTTTGGAGGGGGGGAAAACAACACACACACACACACATTGTCAAGACGATGTGTGGCGATAAATATAAGTAATTGTTTCAAACGCACAAGTAGCCTTATCCACACACGAGGACGACGGGGAGGAAAAAACGGCCTCAGAGGCCTGGGAACATTTCAAACTTGTGGAAAAACGAGGAGAAGACTGGGGAAGAGTTTGTGTGTTTGTGTAGATTTCCGTGTTTGCATCACAGGAGGCCTTGGCTTACATTGAACAAAAAAAAAAAAAAACACAGATGATCAAAAGCATGAATGCTCGACACCGTTTGAAAATCCATTGCGTTTCCAATAAATTAACATCTCGTTTGGTCGTGGTTTGAAGTGGCAGACAAAAAGCTGACAAGTATACTGCGATATTTTTTACCATGATTATTAAAAACAATCCGTGAGCACGGAGCGCGGGGTCTGCTTGACGTTTAGCAGCAAAGCAGGTATTTGTTTCACTCCACCTTTTCAAACGTGTCCCCTCACGGACGTCATGTATCCGAACGCGGAGGGGGATATTGTTGTTGTAACCATGACGACCAGAGTATCTCCATAATCTTTAAAAGCGGTAATTAAACTATTCTCGGAGTTGTCAACACAAAAGATCAGTTCATGTAAATCACAAGACTTTGTGTATATATTTCAGACAGGAGAAAGAGACAAAATAAAGTAATTGGAGAAGAGAAATGAAGGGATGCCGGCAAAGTTCTGATTTGTTGATTTAAAGGGGACATATTATGCAAAATCCACTTTTTAATCATTTAAATCCTTATATTTGGGACTCTGGAGTTCCTATCATTCGACAAAGTGTGAAAAAAAAAGATGACTCACTCATGTTTTTGTGGTCCTCCTCAGTCTAAGTACAGGAGATAAAACACGCAATGTTGAATTCCGCACTCGCTGGGACGTCACAATGCGCCAAGTTCCTGGAATCGTTGTCTCGCGGAGCTCCGCTTTATGCGTAAACCACGCGAGAGTGCTGGCGAGGGCAACAGTATCCCAAAACTGGAAGTCCGTGAAAAGTTCTATTCTTGGCTCCACAGTGCAGCACAGAGTTCTACACAAACTTCCAGCCTCAGAGGATTTATCTGTCCAGTGGATACATGTTATATATGACAGCAATGTGTCTGCTAGAGCCTGCAAATGATCACTTTTCCAAATGCTAACTGCTGTTAGCTCCCAGTAGCCTCTGTGGCTGATGTAATTTCCTGTCCCTTAAGTTTCGTTTTGCTTGGTGATTGAACTGCTGTGATCTATTTTGACCAAAGCACGTCACAGACATGTTCATTAGGACACCAGGGAACTAGGTTAACTTGGAGAAATAGGCTATAATATGTCTCCTTTAAACGGCATATATGTGCTGTGATTTTATGTCTGTATCATTGTCAGACATACAGCTGACCGTCTAGATGCTGCAACACAAATGGAACTGATTTTCCTCAAAATAATACACTCCTTGGGGTTAAGGGTTAACCTGGGGTTAAGGGTTAACCTAGGGTAAGGGTTAACCCGTCCAGGACAAATTCTCTCAAATTCAAGGACCAAAAATGTGCCAATACAGCTTAAGATGTGAGGGCAACATGTAAGAGTGTCTTCGTCCATGGTGAAGCGTCCACTTTTGTTGATCTGCAGCACGCTCTGCATCTGGACAAGTGATTGTCCTTGAGATCTTGGGTCAAAGTCAGCGTTTGTAATTTTGTCTTTGGTGAGACGGAGATCTTGGAATTTGCATTTTTTTTTTCTCTCGCTCATTGTTCTCACGTCAATGGCAAAGAGAGAAAGAGGGACAGTGGATAGTGGATAGTATCTATGACACCGCTAGTAATTATGAATCCACGTTTCTTCTGCGTAGGCCTAGTCTACGTACGTCAAGTAGGTGGCGTCGTAACAAACAAATATCCTAATATACCTAAATATCAACTTAACTTCTTTCTTGCTACAAAATTCAAGCACTTTCAATGACCCATGTCTATTTAGGGAGATTTTTAAAAATCAAGGATTTTTCACAAACTTTCAAGGATTTCAAGGACCCATAGGAGTGAGTTTGGGGCTTTAAACTGAAGTCTGTAAAGCAGTTGTTCAAAATGAAGGAAGAAATCAAATGAAGAATTTCAAACATCAAAGTGGAGGTCATAGTAGTTTATCAACTCCTGTGTGCTGTGATGTAAAACCTTTGATTTTCAGTATGGTTTACAGAATTCATTTTCCAGCCATGTAGACGCTGTCAAACTGTGTAAAACAAAAGTGGCAAACATATTCTGAAGATATTGCTTACCTGGCCAAAATCTATTTTTGTCTTCTGTCCCTCCTGGCGCCTATATTTTTAGCAAATGGTCGGGTTTGTGGCTCCTATAAAGGTCAGTGTAAACACCTTATGCAACCACATTTTAATAAACCTGATAAGTTCCTTTTGAGAGACATTTGTTCGTCCGTCCCCACTGTGAGACTAATGAGGTCAAGACACCAAACCCAAACTATTATCTGCTGCAATAAACATGTCACGGGTTATTATTATGGCTGTCAAACAATGCAGCATAAAAACATGTTTAAAAATGAGTACACAATTTACAATATAGAGTGACTCTGACCAGTGTATCTTGACTGGGAATCAAATGCATGTGAAGAAAGTCACTTTATAAACCCGACTTTTAGATTTATTTGATTATTTCAGACCTAAAAATATGTGCCATTATAGGCCATTGATGCATTAGCATGATCCGGATTAGCTGCCGTCCCTGTTCAACACATTCTGTGTGTGTTGGTGTCGCACAGATGAATGAACCGGGCTGCGGCGCTAAAGCTACGCAAACGGTCTAAACTGATTCTGTGACACGGGGAAGCGGGGGTGGAATTATTTCTCACCGTCTTTCAGCGGAGGAGGTGCGGCTTGGGGACAGCCCTATGTTCCGTAAGCACTATGAGGTTTGACCTCCTTGCCCAGTTCCGACCAGCGCTTTGAGATTATAATGTAGTAACCTCCACATTTCAAATACTGGCCTGGCCTTTCAGTGGAGGGCGATTTTGCGGCACTGACAAGCCTGCGGTACGTGTTTCGCACGGCAGAACGAGCCAAACACGTTGGGGAGATTTATCCCCAGCATAATGTTCTCCGAACCCTAACCCATCAGTTGATGTCTGTTAGGGTTAGGGTAAGGATTCTGTTTTCTGTAGGGTTAGGGTTAGGGTAAGGGTAAGGATTCTGTTTTCTGTAGGGTTAGGGTTAGGGTTAGGGTAAGGATTCTGTTTTCTGTAGGGTTAGGGTAAGGATTCTGTTTTCTGTAGGGTTAGGGTAAGGATTCTGTTTTCTGTAGGGTTAGGGTTAGGGTAAGGATAAGGATTCTGTTTTCTGTAGGGCTTTCGGAACATCGGGATTTCAGAACATCGGTGTGTAACCATGCGGCTTCACTTCCTGACAGAGTGATTGATCCTCAGTCTCTTCCCCAAAGTCATTACTAAATTGAATTAAACATGTACCCCAATACAATGAAGTCTGGAGAATTTAGAGCAGTGACTTCACAATATCTGTCTGTACATTTGAGAGTTTGTTTCAGGAGCAGGTGTTTAATAATTTCTCCAGATATGCACGACTGTCTCCACATCCAGTGCAGTCGGATGGAGCTGGAAGAAACTAGATATTGTCCGTGAGTAGGCCACGCTGTGAGCAGATATGAGGGGAATGAAATTGTTTAAGAGATGGAGGCAGTACTCATCTGCCCAGATATTGGAGGGCAGACTGACATTTTGATTTCTTTCCTGCAAGTTTGATGTTAATGATTTGGCTTTGGATCTGGGACCTTCATAGAGTCTGAGCCATATGAGTGCAATTTCCGTCCTGGGGATGAAAGCACATCGATTGCCCTCTGATGGTTTTTATGGAGGGGGGCTGCTTTCATCCAGACTGAGACATTATTGAACAGCGTTCACCATTAATGCAGGCCTTATTCTGTGTAACTGTATTAACTATGGGTTGCTCAGGCTGAATTTGAAAGGCAGAATATTATTTTTTATTTTTGGCCACAGTGAACGCCAAACAATGTCAAAATCAATGGTGTCGGTTTATTTAGGTCACTTTTAACCACATGCACAGCATTGTTTGCACATTTAAAAATATAAAAAATATACTGAAATTAATGATAAACCAATGTTTTTACATCAAATGTTTCCAATCATGGAATGTGCAATAGAAACAACAATTGTGGGGGTTTTTTTGGATTCTCAATGGACCTGTGCATCACATGAATGGAACAAATGAAATTAAAGCTCTGTTTAATGTAATGTAGATACAAATATTTAGATTATGTTTATATGTAAGCAAATATTACTGCTATTGTGGTTAAAAAAAAATACTTATATCAGAGGTCATGACGATGATTTTGCATCTTAAATATGTTAGTCATTGTCACTTTACATCGTTCCAGAGCAAAACAGACACTTTTATTTCTAAATTTTGTCAAATGTGGTCACCAATATCATTTTTGCAATAAAATTAAAGAATATCCTTCTATAATTTTGACCTAATGTCACCCACTTACTGAACGGTTACTTTTTCCCCAGATAAATTTGAATTAGTGGCCCCCAGGTCATATCAGGGTTTTAAATAAATGTCAACTTAATTGATTTTGTCAGTATTTGGAGTTAAAAGTGCCATATGTAAGAATGTGGCCGAAAACAGTTACTACATTCAAATTCAAAATACCGAAGTCTTTTAGGTTTCGTTTTCAGACGTAACTGGCAACCCGTGGTTGCTCGGCAGCTGAGACTCTACTGACTACTGCAAATATTTTGGCTGTACTGTTGTTGTTGGTGAGTTCAGTTTGTTATATGGACATTATTCCTGAGTCTCTGTGACATATTAGGAGGATTTTATGGCCAGTTGCTTTAGATTTATTACATAATGCACCTTGATTTACAAACAGCGCCCCCTATATTAGCCCAGAAAACATTCCTATCTTACCACTCTTGTGATATTATACTATTATACTATACCATTATGAATAGAACCACGCCGGTTTTGAGGCCGTATGCAAATATCAAAGTAAAGTGGGATAATTTAATTTTCTCTCAACCTCACACGGTGAGTAAAGACGACAGGAAGTCGTCGCGTCATGCCTCCCATGGTTGGCATAAAAATGAGCTTTTTATTCTCTGTAATTGATTAATATTGCAATTAGACTTTGCAATCAGCAAACCCTTCTGCATTCACACTGGGGAATTTTTCATCCCCCGCTGGTGTGCGGTGGTGGGGATGCTGCCACTGGAAGCCTCTCTGTCTTCATGAATCCCTCGCTCGGTGTCTGCTCGGATTACGGAATCATCCAGCACTGCCTCTGCCGCGCTGATGGGGTTTACTCGGGGTTAAACGCCGAAATGTGCTCAAGTGATTCCCTCATTGTCCAAAATCGCGCCGAACTGACCCGCGAAGACACGGAGGAATGCGACTTGTCTGAAAGAATACGTCGAGGCAACGGGCAGCTACATTGAAGCTATACCGTTTATTTTCCTCCTGTTGGGTTGGGTTGGGTTTTGTTTTTATTACCTTTCCACCATTGAGGTTATATTTCCCCCATGTGTTTGTCTGTTTGCTTGTTTTTTCTGTCCATCGCTCTTGTTCTAAGCTGTTTACCTCAAAAGGTAAACAACAGGTTTGGATGAATTTTTCTGAAAATGCGGCCCAAGGAAGAAAATTATTAGATTTTGGTGGTGCGCAGCCTCAGTGGAGGTTAAAGCTCTCGGAGTACTTTCACTTCATTTAAAACATATATATCACCGTACTGGATACTGGAGCCACACTGAAGAAAAAATATTAAAACTTTTAAGAATGAAGCTTTAAAATTAAGCGAAAAAAAGGTTAATCTGACTGCTTACAATGTCCATGTTTTTTTAATGAGGTTAATCCAGGTATGATTCCCATACAGCCCGTGTATTAGCAATATTTAGACAGAGTGTGATGTGACATAGGTCTCGTGTAATTAAAGGTAGAGAAATCAGCTCCGGGGCGTATATATTAAAACAATCACAGAGTAATTGTGTGAATAATATAGTTCCTACATAATCATAATAACAAGTCATTCATAAAGCATGACTTAACATGGGTTTCCGCCTCTGTGGTCACTCAGTGTAATCAGCCTTTAATCACGCTCGGTTGATTAACGTTATACAGAATCATCGGGAGCTTTGTTTTTGACAAACGAATCGCGCTAAACACTAAATGTCCGCGATCTCCTCGGGACGGTTGTACACGTTTCATTCTTTGTCTTTGGATAATTTTGTCTGTGTTCATGCATTTGGCAAGATTGTGTATTTCTTTTTTATCTTATGTGTAGCTCAGCTCTTGCAGTAATACACTGTGTACAAACACGGTGTAAAAAAAATGTCACGCCATTGAAACTCATTCAAACTGAGCGTCAATCTGGGCGTTTGCCTCGGAAGTGATCATTTATACTACTCTCCACAAGATTGCATCATTTTAGCCAAGAAACATGACATTTCCACTAGGTGGCACTGTCACAAGTGTTGCTGTTAATAGCTGACGTATTCCAGGCTGTAATAATATGTAGTCTATTGAAAATAATTCACATTTTCTGTTTTTATGTCATCTAAATACATGGTTGCATCACGACAAACATCTGGCATTAAAAGGGTAAAAATATTTAAAAATGGATTATTCTATCAATAATTAAGTCAGATGCAGGTGAGTGTGACTAATATTAGACCCCGCATTAAAGGTTTTATGTTCAACCTTTAGGGCCAAAACATAAATATGATACTTAATATGTTTATTAGAAAAGTGAGACATTTCTATGCTAATTATCACATTATTAAAAGCATCACATTCAACTTTAAATTACATATATATATATGCTTGGTGGGTGCTTTATTTACTTATTTTGAGATTTATTCCTCAGTTTTTGATATTAGTAGATTTATTTTTGCATTGTTTTTGTGAACTATACATTGTTCCGTATCCAAACAAACACTTCTACTTTGAAATGATGTGAAATGTCATCATGAATATCTTTATTGGGGATATTAATGTCTAATGCAACTGTTTAGTAAGTGGTAATACACTCTTAGAAATAAAAGTGCTAAGTAGAAACATGTAAGGTTCTTCGGCTTGTCCTCATAGGAGAACCCTTTTTTGGCTCCAGGTAGAAGGTTCCACCAAGAACCCTTTTAAAACCCTTTATTCAGGAAAGGGGTTTTAAAAGGTTCTCTGGATCAAAATGGTTCTTATTGGAACCATTAGTGTTACCAAGAACCCTTAAAAAACCCTTTCTTCGGGAAAGGGTTTTTCAGAAGCAAATGGTTCCAGGTAGAACCTTGTAGAAGGACCCTTTTGGAACCCTTATTTCTAAGAGTGTATGATCTTAAAATGATATCACAATAACAATATTAGTGGTGATGTTTCACAGAATTTCAAAATAAAAGTTATACATACATAATAAAACAATACATAATTCATAATTAAATTGTATTTATGATAAAGCGGTAGATAATGGATGGATGGATGGATGCAAAATGAATGTATTCATAAGAAAAAAGACAGGAACGGTCATGTGCGGCCATGAGTTTGAGACCTCTGCCCTAGTTAACATGTGTCCGTGCACACTTGGTTGATTATTGTAATGTTTTTGTTTGTTTTTTTCGAGAAATCCAGTCTCAGTCTGACCACGACTGACCTGAATCAGTAACAGGTTTTTCAAGGGGACGCAAGACTCAACGCAAGACTGAAGAGTCTGCACATTCGCCCCCCGCACGCGCGCGGAGACACTGACCTCTGCTCGTTAACTTAATTTACTGTCACACACATAAATATGGAACGCGGGGTCTTCACCTTTGACCTCTGCCGCTGCGCGGCGCGAGGTGAGCCGGGGAAGCAGAGGTGATCGAAAGAAGAAGGCCGGTGTGTTTGCACAAAATGTGGCATAAACATAGATCCATGTCAAGAGGTCCAATTAGGTTCTTCATTATAATACTGGGCTATAGGTGCAGAATGTGCACGGCTGAAGGTGTTTTTTTTTTCTTCTTCTTCTTCTGAATAATGACCCAGAGTCACAAGACGCAAACACAACATCCACACAAACGATGCAGTGTTTTATCCCCACTGCTGTTGATCTGCTTATCCCTCCTCTCCTGCACCGGAGTCACGGAAGCACATCTGATTCTTATTTTTTTTTGTTTCCAACGTAAACAAAAACCGGTACAGAAAATCCAGCACACCCACAGGACACTTGCATCTCATTCAGTCCAATTTGCAGTTTTTGTTCTTCAGCCTGTTCACTCCTCCTTCTTTTGTTACTCCTTCTTTTTTTTTTCTCTCCTCCTCCTCCCTTTCAACTATAAGACCCCACAATCCCTTCAGATCTCAAGAGGCTTAATCAGTGTCTGTGTCAGACTACTTCACAGCAGCCTTTGGCCACAGCGGATATTATCCATCTTTTCCTTCGAACAAATCTGTCAATCCAATCACGGGAAATGAAACTTTTTCTTTTTTTCCTTTTTTCGGGGGGGGGGGGGCAAACTGTTTGTCCACAGCAACACACAGGTATTGTTTTTAAAAACACACAAACAAAGAGACGTCCATAAAGCTCAGTGGTGATGTGAAACAGGCACAGGGTGTCGCGCGAAATTAAAGTTAATAATAAATAAATAAATAAATAAATAAATAAATATGTGTGCATGCAAAAGGGGGAGGTAACCAACGAAGGGAAAGTCTTGCTTTTGATTTGACTGCATTTGCATAAAGCCCCCCAAACTATGCTTTTAATAAGTGATCCTCACCCAGGGAGTTGCCGGTGCATAGCAGATTAGCATATTCCAAACAACATAACCATCGCTTGGTTTAGAGAGAGAGAGAGAGAGAAAAAAAGAGAGAAAAGAATTAGAAAGAAAAAAGCAGTGTGAGGGCGAATTGAAGGAATAGCGGGGGAGAATGGAGGGGAAAGTGAACCTGTTTGTTTTGTGTGTGTGTGTTTTTTTTTTTGTTTTTTTTTTTAATTCCATTTTCAGTAACACATCAATGCAGCAGGAATCAGCAAAGCTTTTATGACTCGCCTGCTAATTTGCTAATGGCTGGGTTGTTTCATAGTGCCCCCTAGTGGTTTCAAAGCCTTCACTGTGACTCTGTCTATAGGTAGGAAGTGGGTTGATGAGTGAGGAAGAGCAGCTGAGTATACTGTGAGCTGCTGAGGGCAAAAGTGACTGCAGGAGGGGGAGAGGAATCAGGATGGGAGGAGAGGGGGGGACACAGGGTCAGGATTCACTCCCAAAAAAAAATCAGTCTTTCTTGTGGTATTACTGCTTCAAAAACACATCAAAATATTTGAAAATGAAAATATCTGTTGCCTGCATGATGTATGAGGACTGTGTCTAAAGGGGCGGGGGGGGGGGGGGGGGTTGTCTGAGGCAGGACTCCTCGTCCTCATGATCATTTCTTTACACACTAGATGGGGCTAGATCATTAGGAGCAAGTGATTCTATTAAGTACGAGCTGATTACAATCACCCCCGGTCATGTTTCTATATTTTTACACTCATAAGACTCCCCCTGTCTTCCATCCATGGAGAGGAAAGAGAGATATAGGACTTTTTTTTTTTTTTTTTTTGTCTTTAGTCACACATCATAAATAAACAGCTTCATCACTGTCAGCTGTATCAGATAATAGGTCAGGTTAATTCTCATCATATTATTACCCTTGAGAGTGAATTGACTGTGAATGTGGGGATGAAATAATAATGAAATAATAACAATATAAAAAAGATATGTGCACACTTGACTGCCCGGGATAAGCTGGGGAAAAAGTCAGTTAATTTGCGGCAACTTTAATTTGCATGTATTTGAACAGACAGAAGCTAATTGGAGTTAGATAGTTTTGTGTTGATAGAGGAAACTGTAAGAATATTGGCAAGGAACTGGAACACAGCGTCCGTTGTTTAATTGCCTTCCAGAGGGAGCGAAGTCTCATTAATTGTCAGAGTAAAAAAAAAAAAAAAAAAAAATGTAAAAAGGCTTTTAATCGTAAAAGAAATCCTCTCGTATTTTGCAGAAGATTTAAAGCTAAATCAGTTTGGTCACCAGAAAACAGAAAATCATTTTTTTTTTGGCCAGGTGTTTACTCGGATTACATCATTATCTGCTGCTTCCTCCTTCACGGACGCGAGTCGTCGACGTCTGTGTGAACACATACTTTCACGCTGACGCGCCTGACGTGAATTATTCCGCACGCACGCGCTCGGCAATATCTCATCCATAAAGTGACAGTTTAATGTCAGCAGCATCATCGCTGCAGCAACAATTTTTCACCCACACTTAAAGTCATTTTTTTATTTTTTTTTCTGCTGAGGTTTGTGTTATTGTAATACGTATATTTTGTTTTATTTAGTTGTCCAACATGTCACATACTGTATGTATATGTTAAAGTTGCATTATGTAATAAATCTAAAACAACTGGCCATAAAATCCTCCTAATATGTCACAGAGACTCAGGAATAATGTTCATATAACAAACTGAACTCACCAACAACAACAGTACAGCCAAAATATTTGCATTCAAAAAAATATTTTGCAGACTGCAAATCATGTTTATGTTTTGAAATCATGTTTTGGCATGTGGCGCCACCTACCGCCGTCTACCAATCATTGCAGTCAGTAGAGTCTCTGCTGCCGAGCAACCACGGGTTGCCAGTTACGTCAGAAAACGAAACCTAAAAGACCTCGGTATTTTGAATGTGAATGTAGTAACCGTTTTTTGGCCACATTCTTACATATGGTGCCTTTAATTGGCAGTGACAGCTGAAGGTTATCATGTTGTGTGAAACAAGAAAAAAATCACCACATATTACGTTCATAATTGTTAAAAAAAAAAAAACGTGTTAAATGGGGTTTATCCTCTGGAAAGATGCAAATAAGTTTGACAACAGCGACGAAGCTTCGCTGTCAGTGTCGTTTTCCTGTGTTTTACGACTCGTGCATCACTGTAATTACATGCATCAAAGACACTGGCTGAGTCAGAAATGAGTCTGTTGTCACTCTTATCGAGCTGCCAGATGTTTCTATACATCATAATTTTCTGGCCAATATAGTAATGTTCTATATGACTTATACTAATTACAGTGGCACGTAGTTAAAGGTCCAGTGTGTGACATTAACCCTTTTAGTTACACACCAAGAAAAAGCAAAGGAAAAATTATTTATTTGCATTTTTTATTATTTTATTTTATTTGCTTATGATAACAATAACGACAATCAATATATATATATATATATATATATATATTGATTTTTATTTTTTTATTAGACCCATAGTATTTCAGATACAGGCCTCTACCAAACGGTTGAGATGTCGGTTCATAATAAACCTGGATTGAATAATTCATAAAGTACAACATTCAGAACAAGTCACATTAATTTAGCGTCAGTGAGTTCAGCCTGATGCATTTTTCAATGAGATATAGTGACTTAAAGTGTGGTCAACCAAATGGTTGAGTAGTACCTTAAAGGGTTAAGGAGAGTTTGTTAGCCTAACACTGAATATACTGTCCATAAATATGTATGTACAAGTGTATTATCACTTTAACATTCAAAATGTTTGGGTTTTGTAGCCTTAGAATAAGCCTTTTATTTACTTTAGTCAAGGGTCTTGCTTTACGGAGACGGCCATCTTGTGCCAACAATAGCTCAAACACATTTGTGAATAACTGACAATATAAAGTCACGGCTGAGGTGCATCATTTTATCATAGGTGATTGATTTCACACTCTTCTGGGAGTTTGCTCCAGATATTTGGGGCAAAAAAAAACAACTAAACTAAATGAATCTTCTCCAGGTTTTGTCCTGGTTCTGGGCTCAAACCTGACCCAGATGACCTTAGTGGTTCATTGTGAGCCATCAGGTCAGAAATGTATTTTGGGACTAAACCATTCAGTGCTTTATAGACTAACAGCAATTATTTGGCAGCTGGAAAGCAAGTTATTATTATTTGACAAATAACAAACTGGATTCTCCATTTTATTCCCAAATGTGAGCCCACTCACCCCACTCACGGGGCTTCCTCTCTGAGAAGTCAGAAATGAATCGTTTAATCAAACTAATCACCACTAAAACTGATTTTCCTGCTCAGAAATCCAAGTAAATAACTATAATTTGGCATCTTAATCAAGATATAATGTGTGTGTTACTATTTTTTCAGGGGTTTTTGTAAAAGGGTAAATTTTAATATGAATCAATAACAATAATACTCGTATTATAGCATTAAAAACATACATTTTGGTTAAATATCTTCTTCATGCTGGTTTATTAAGCCTTCCATAAACATAGAATGTGATTTTGATAATAACCAATGTTGTTAATTAAGGGCAGCGGTGGCTTTGGGTGGAAATCATATCATACATTTCATATATTTGTGTTTTCTGTAGCTGTACTGAACACAGGTGTGACTGTATATCAGTATGTTTACATAACTGTGCATATTTATGTGATAATTATGTTACATCAAGTGGCCGAGGGGATCTAAATAAGCCTGTATGTGGCTACAGTCTGGCTCAGTAATGTGCACTCTCCCTATTTTCAAAATGAAATCAACTAAAATCAACAGACAGATTACAGCCAGAGTGTGCGTTCCTCGTTTTAAAGTTAGAAACTTACAACACAAGTTCACACTATGGGGACTATTTGCAGTCTCGCCAATAGAGGTCAGTCATTCTGAAGCGCTGGATTCTTAATTGTACATAATGAGCCACACAATGACAAATTATTTTTAAAGTGTCATGGACAGAGAATTCAGAATCTAGGTCACAGGTTTCTTTGTTAATCAGGAGCGAGATTGGCTTCACCTTTGTTCTGCCTCACAGCTGAGGACAATCAGCCCCGGCCGAGGACGTGATATAATGGTCTATATATAGGTTGGAGATTCCCTGCTCAGTTGCTTTTTGTGTCTCCACAGGGTCGAAAAACTGGAGCTCACTCTGTTTGCGGGTTGGTTGTGCTTTAAAAAACAAGTGTCACGCTGTATTTTTTATGACATTAAAGGTGCATTTTGTAATAAATCTAAAGCAACTGTGCCATAAAATCCTCCTAATATGTCACAGAGACTCAGGAATAATGTTCGTATAACAAACTGAACTCACCAACAACAACAGTACAGACAAAATATTTGCATTAAAAACATTTTTTTTGCAGACTGCAAATCATGTTTATGTTTTGAAATCATGTTTTGGCATGTGGCGCCACCTACCGCCGTCTACCAATCATTGCAGTCAGTAGAGTCTCAGCTGCCGAGCAACCACGGGTTGCCAGTTACGTCAGAAAACGAAACCTAAAAGACTTCGGTATTTTGAATTTGAATGTAGTAACCGTTTTTGGCCACATTCTTACATATGGCACCTTTAATGATAGTATATGATGACATGTTACATATGATAAAGTAGTATAACGTTTCTCTTGTCGTGTTTATCTGATGGTTGATCAGTTTGCTGAGAGCTTCCAAGGCCGAGACTGATTCCGAATGGTTTCCTTGACAACAGAGTGCATCATCTCAGCCATTTTTTTTTTTTTTTATATCTGTATCCCTGGTGATTATGCTGGACTGTTATTAGTGTGATTTATAAAGAACAATGTAGAAATACAAATAAATAAATAAATAAAAAGGCTGAAAAGACAGAGACAGCGCTGTGTTTTTTTAAACGCCTCTTCGTCCACCGACCCTGCGTTTAGGGGCTTCATCCTGGATCATGTCACGTCGTTTCAAACGAGTTGATTTTGATTTATTTACCCTGCCTCCATCCATGTGCGGCAGGAGTGTCCACAGAGGCCGTGCTGCTGCTGCTGCTGCTGCTGCTGCTGCTGCTGCTGCTGCTGCTGCTGGGGGAGGAGGAGGAAGAGGAGGGTGGACGAGGGGGGATGATGTCAGCGTTACAGTGTGAGTAAAGACAGATGTGCTGAAGACAGACTGTGTCACGAGCGTGGAAAACAATGCCCTGTGTTGCACAAAAAGCCCGCTCCGTTTGCATTTACACACTCATTATTCTTTGGAAATATAACTTTTGCTGTGTGCTTTTATGAGACCGATGACTGTGTCGGGGGAAATAAAATATAAAGATGATGACATTTGATCAGCAGCAGCAGTCTGGCATCGTGGAGTATAAACTAATCCCAACAACTTCTAAATGTCACACTTTTGAGTCATACGTGACATTGTTTTTGGGGGGTTTTTTTTCCTTCAGTTTTTCAACAATAAAGCAATAAAATGAGACTCTGTCTCTGGGTTTTTTTTAATCAGTGAGCTCATAAGGTGAGGCAAAAATATCATCAACAACAGGTGCATGGTGCTGGTTTAAACACGCAGGGTATTATTTAATGGAATATTTGATCATTTTCAAATGGAAATCTGACTTTAAAACAACATAAATAGCTGCAACTAAGATGTTACGGGTTTAGATTTAACTGCCAATGTTTTCATACTGTGTCCTGCTTATGTACCGTTAACACATATTGTTTACAAAAAAGGTATTTTGCTTACAGCTTTTATGAGAAGAGGTCTATATTTCTGATTGTTAGATTGTTAAAAGCTGAAGCCAACTCTGAAGTAGGAACATAGTGAGTAGCCACCAGGGGGCGTCTCCACTGGTTACAATGTCATTAAACATTTTCCTTAGCAGTTTATGGTTTCAAATGCTTGTTTTAGGATTTATTAATTCCAAAAAATGTGTTAGTTTTGTGAAATTTTATCCCATTCTGAGGAAAATAGGCACAAATTCTGGAAATAAGCGCGGTATTATCCAATAGAAGATGGGTGGTACCTCTAAATTCCTTCCAGAAGTGACGTCATGACCTGTTGCCACTAGTATATAGACTAATTGACACTGTATTTGAATGGTTTTTTATGTTGTAATGCTCCATCACAGAGGTTTTATTAAAAAAAATGTTTTTTTAATAATAAGAATAGCTGTCGGTGAAACCACAATTAGACATCTTCCCCAAATTGTACGTCAACCATTCAGTTTGCATCAGAAACAAAACTCTTCCGAGAAATTACTCAAGCTTATGAACAAACAGACATGAGACTTTAGGTTTGGTTTAAATTATACAAATCTAAAAGCCCATCGCAAACAAACCCCCAAATCTGCTCGCCATAGGAAAATAAATGAATCAGAACTTGGCTGCAAATCATATTTTTTCTTTACTGTCATAGTCAAACATTTAGTCTGTTTGTCCATGGATATACATGCAAACAGGAAGCGCTAATTACTTTCAACGGGTGACGTGATAAATAAAAGCCACAAATGAATTTGTGAGCGATTAATGTACAAATGTGACATTCTTTTATGTCAATTTTATACACGTCTAATGGGTTTTATCCTCTGGAAGCGAGGAATAAGCTAATTTTCAGTGCCATTTAATGTTTCGTCTCGTTTTTTTTGTGTGTGTGTCACTGTAATTACACGTGTCAGAGACACCAGAGAAGAGAGAAATGCTGAATAAGAAGTGAGTCTATTATTGTCTCATAAATCTGCAGCACATATTTATACTATGTCAGAGGTCTCAGTGTAACATTTCAATCAAAGTCAGTATTATTTTCCCCGGGCCAGAATAACGATGCTGCAGAAACAGGAGCCGCTAATGTCGTTCAACGGCGTCCACATTTGCCGAAAAACGTAATGAATGTGCGCTAAGAGGCGTTTGAGTCAGGTATAGTCAGCTGTGGATTACGCGAAGGCAGAGTGACTTTGAAAAAACCCCTCGTCTAACTTGGCGTTAGAGTCTATTTTCGGTGGGTTGAAAGAGCTTGAAACAGGGGTTATGACCTTCCCCAAGAGAGCAGCTGATTCCTTTCATGTCTGCGATGATTCCTCGGAGTACAGTTCATGTTATTATGGGTAACCAGATGACACTCAGATGCACTGTTAATACAAAAGAGCTCTATTAGTGAAAGCCAAACAGCCCACACACACACACACACACACACACACACACACACGCGCGCGCACTGCTACTAAATCAAGCTTTTCTTTTTCTTTTCATTTTAAAAACCACACTGATAGAAAAATTATAATTACTGGGTGAGTTAGATAATAGGGAGTTTTGACAAATGTAACAGGGGTCACAGAGTAGGCTTTTAATAGGGGGTTAAGGGTACTTTTACAGTCACATTTTAATTTTATTTGCAGCCTACGAAACTGTATTTATGTTTTTAATACTTTGTCAATAACGTGGCTCATAACACTTCACGTAGCAGCCTCCGCATTCTGTTCTGTATATCCATGATTCTCAATCCTGGTTCTGATCCTGCATGATTTGATTGTTTTCCTGCTTTATCACACCTGATTCAAAGAAGGACGCTCAATAAAATCAGCTGTGTTGGAGCAGGGAAACATCAAAAACATGTAGGGCAGTGGCTCCCGAGGACCAAGATTTAGCAACGCTATGCTAAACAAGGAAAAAACATCACTTCCCACGGAAGCTCGGCTTCTCTGGGAGTCAATGGAGCAGTGGGCGGGCGCTTTTTGACTGACAGCGTTGCAGAAAACGCTGCGAGGAAGGTCTGTGAACAAATATTAGGTCGTTGTCCATATTCAGATATCCATTTTCATATACACTGTAAATAAAAAATTTTGGTTTTACATAATTATCGTGCTTCCTTGTTCGCTTGAAGAACTTATGTAAGAATTGATGTATAAATAAATGGGCCTGAAATGAGCTTCCCTTGTTTCAAAGACCGGGCAACCGCCACTGTTTAAAATTGATTAAAATTCACCCAGGGTGATCAGTTCAAACATCACCAAGTCCTTTTGAAAGTCGCTCCAGGATGACGGAAGGCTCTGTTGCTCACTCTCGGGATCGGCATCAGAAGAGAACGGCGAAACGTAGCGAGTTTGATAACGCACAAAAGAGTTCACAGAAATAAGAAGTTACCCAGTGTGACAGACTTCTTCTGACGCACAAAGACGGGCATTCAGCTTGATACGGAATACAGTAATGAATGTGATTTCAATAACTCCGTGATATAACAGTCGTATATACCGTATCCAGCTTTTTGAGCTATTGATCAGTTGTGTTCATGAAACGTAAATAGTCCATTACAGGCATGAGAGGTTGCAGTGATCAAATATATTTCCACGCCTGACATGTGAAAACTACAGTTTTAGTGTTTATAAAACAATTTAAATAAAAGACTGTGAGACGGTTATGCAACATAGTCACACATATTCAGTTTAAATATGCGCTAAATGGGATAACTATGCTATCTGCTGTAGTAGTTGCAAAGGATTGTGGGTAATCCTCAAAGCCTGTGAAAGCCTCTGCCCAAAATTGATGTAAAAACCATGTAAAAGTCACACTGTCGTTATTTTTCTTGTATAGAACTTTTGTGAGATTATTGCCTGTGTGTTGACATTAGGTTATTGTTTATGTGTTTTGTTGACAGGAAAGTCTGTAGATTACGGAAGCTAATGTTAGCATCACACTATATTTCCAGACAGAGCATGTGCTCTCAGAGGCGATTCTAGAGTCTGCAGGGGCCCTAAGCAAAAATTCCCAGGGGGCCCTTCCAACCAGTGTTTATCACCATTATGTTATTAAAAAAATGTGTGAGTTCAAATTTTTAATTTTTTTTTTCTAAATGAATGAAATAACATGGAAAGACCTTGTAATTAAAAAGTATGTGAAAATATAAATGTAAAGAAAAATACTGTAAATAGCTTTTAAAAAAACTATATAAACTTAGTAAAAAAGAAAATACATCACACTGTAAAGAACCCACATTATAAAACAATAAAAATATAGAGAACAATAAAATACTGTAAATAACCGAAAAAAACATATATAAACTGAGTAAAAAAAGATATGCATTACAATGTAAATAATCCTCTTCATTTTCCAACTTGCAGAACGATAACTTCACACAAACTTGAGGTGGGGCCCCTTTAGGGGGGGTTTTTTCTACTAAGATGTCATTGCAAATCGCCCATTGTTTTTTAAGGGGACTGGGATGCAGCTGGTCACTGCACATTTCAGTAAAAACAGCCCTCAGGCTCAGAGAGTTGGGGGCCCCCCTATCAGCTCGGGGCCCCAAGCAGTTGGCTTGCCTGTTCACAAGCTGCGCCTCTGTGTGCTCTTTGTCAAATTGTCCTGTTTAAAAAGATGAATTTACATGTGCATGTTCACAGGAGGGACAATTCTGTCAAATATTGAGAATTTGGATTGCAACACCAATTTTAAATGCTATACATGTAGCCACTTTCATCTTTTTAACAGTGCTGTCATTCGCTCAGTCATCGTCTACTGCTTTGTCCTCCACATGGGGGGTCGCGGGGCTGCCAATCCCAGCTGACACAGGCTGAAAGGTAGTGTCACACCCTGGACACGTCGACCAGTCCATCACAGGGCCACACAGAGACAAACGAGCATTCTATAGTGCTGTCATGTCTGGATAAAGACCAGATGCACATAAACATACAGTATAAACATTATTAAATCACTGGCAGCTTGAATTATGAACAATTTCACTAATAAAAGGGTGCACCATGACATGCAAGGAAAAAAACCCCAAGCATATGTTCCCGCGCAGGCAGGCACACGCTCATGAAAGCAATCATGGTGAATGACAGCTGAGATATTGAGTGTCTTTGAATGGGGAGGGGGGTGGGGGGGCGTGCAGTGACAGTGCAGTGATTCCCGTTGCTCAGTCAAGTATGAAGAGATTTGATGGAGCATCTGTTTGGAGAGCATGAAAACAAGAGGCAGAACAAGAGTGGAAATCTGGACCAGACAGTTTGCACATTGTCACGCGGCTTTCGAAAATTACGACCCTAAACAGACAACAGCAACGGAAAAGAATCGCTGCCTACGCCAGTGGAGGTCTGACAGAATTAAAATCAACACGTCACGCGATGTGGATATATCTCTTTAACGCGCGTGTGTGACGCTAAAAATGATTTGCAACAGATGTAAAAAAAAAAAATATGCATGTGCTGAGACGTGAAGAGAGGCAGGTATATACAGGTAAGAAATATGAACTTATTTGTATCTGTGGGAGACGAAACTGTCATTCTCTCCTAACACGGCCTTCACCTTCTTGTCAGCGTAATGTGATTGTGAGTCACATCCAAAGACGGAGCATCTGTTTATGACACGGAGGAATCAATACTCTGGAGTGAAGCGTCGTTAATCTTGTTACTCACTGACTTTGAAAATAAAAAAGCACTGCTTCATCCTGAATGTGGAGAAAAGGGTAATGATACGAGGGAGTGCTCGTGGGTGTTGAGGCTCCAGCTTAAATCATGGTTCTGACATTTTCAGAGAGAGTCCGTATCAACAGCTTTCATGTGTTCATGTGTTTTTGTTGGAATTTCAAACGTGCTGTCTGGGAAAACGAGCAAATTAAAAAGAGCATGATTTAGTATTTAATGTTCAACTGTGATGATACAGAATGTAATTACACATCATGCACACATAAGCAGTAAAAAGTAAAGCCCGTCCCACACGAGAAGATAATTGCCCAGATTTCGGTCCCGATCTGGTCTTCGACAATCCTGGGGGCCTTCTGATTTTAGGCTGATTTGAACAAATTATCTGGCCAAATTATCCTGTACTCTGAGGGGTTAACAGACGAGATTTGTAACGTCATTGGACATAAATCGCCAGTATTTAACATGTTTGATATTTACGACAGCACGCTTTTGCAGCAAGAAGACCCGGGTTCAAGCCCCGGTCACAACAAGGGCCTTTCTGCATGGAGTTTGCATGTTCTCCACATATGTGCGTTGGTTTTTCTACGGTTCTCCGGCTTCCTCCCACAGTCCAAAAACATGGGATCGGCGTCAGAGTGAGAGTTAATGGTTGAATGGTTGTTTGTCTCTATTTGTGTCCCTGCAATGGACTGGCAAACTGTCCATGGTGTGCTCCCGCCTATCGCCCTATGTCAGCTGAGATTGGCACAGCACCCTCCCACGACCTTCCTGTGGTGGATAAAGTGGAAGAAAATGGACAGATGGATGGATATTAAGGGGGCCGTGAGCAGAACCCCAAGCAATAAAGCATTGAGAGCGAGTTGACCCGGGAAAAGGATGTTGCGTACGTTTGTTTAGAACCATAACTTGAACAAACCAAGCTGAGTCTGTCTTCTCAGCCATGACTTCAACCAGTTTTTTGTGTTTCTCGGCACAAAATATCGCACATACAAAAGCTGTTAGCTAACGATGCCGACAGTCCGCCTATAAAGTGTCTGAGGCCCACTTTACATTACGTTTTTCACTACAGCGGGACTGGCGACAGCGGGAACCCCGTGTAAAGAGAATTCCTGCTGTCCCGCAAATTTCTCCCGACAACTGCGAAGTGGTCGCCCGACAACTCAGCCGGGAGTCCCCAACAACTTCAAAGTGCGTATAAAGAGAACGCGTCGGGCTCGTGACAGCGGGAGGTCAGGGTTTAGGCGATTAGCATATAGCGTGCTAATTAGCATATACCGTGGGACTTTTGTTCCAAAAAAAAACGGCGGGTTGACGTAGGGCGCTGGAGTGCCTGATCAGTATCTGGTCGGAGGACGAGATCCAGAAGAAGCTGGAGTCATCCGGGAACAAGATGGCCTACGTAAAAATGCAACAGCGGATGCGGGAGGCCGGCTACGATCGTACAGTCGAGCAAGTAAAGAGGAAAGTTGTAAGCGCCGTGGGGTGTCCTGCCAGATTTCCGGGTGGTGCGTCTAAAGACGTATAAAAGCGTAATGTAAAGTTGGCCTAAGTTATTAAATAGCGCAAGTTAACCAAATCCCTGGATTCCCCTGCCTGACATCACTGCCCTGCATGTATTAGACGTTTCCCTGCACCAGCACACCTGATTCAAATCGTCAGCTCGTCAACATGCTCTGCAAAACCCTGGTAACGAGCCATTTGAATCAGGTATGTGTTTAGCAGGGAAAAAAACATTCAAAAGCATCCAGGGCAGTGGAGTCCTGAGGGCCAGGATTGAGAAACACTCGTATAGTCTTTAATCCTGCTTTCGCAGGATTAAGGGCAGGTTTTAGTGCAAGAAGCACTACATTCATACCAACCATTGCACCTTCATGCACCTGTTCTGAAACACAGGAGTGTGACTCGAGCTTCAACGCTAATATCCAGTCAGCCGCTCACATTGTAGTTATCCTATGCATGTGTGCGTGTAAACAAGGTTAAGATGACCGAGCACCAGAATGAGAAAGGAAAGGGGATTTAAGTTACTTTGAATGCGGCGTGGTTGTTGTTGCCAGACGAGCTGGTCTGAGTATTTCAGAAAGATCTACTGGGATTTTCACCCACAGCCGTCTCCACAATGGTCCAATTCAATTCAAATAATCTCTTATTAAAAGTTAATATATGGAGAAGAACATCTCTGAATTCAAGACACAATTTGAATTTGAAGCAGATGGGCTACAGCCGCAGAAGACAACGCCGGGTGCCACTCCTGCCACTTTTTTTTTTTTTTTTTTGTTTCTTGTGTTTCCACACTGCTCTGAGTGAGTAATGTGGAAAGCCATCCCTCTGCAGTATAAATGTTCGAGTCACAACAAGAAGATCTAGGGTGACTTTCCAGAGCTGCATGCTTTCTGAACCAGAACTGCAAATACATATCCATTTTCAGTACTTCTTCCATGACATCGATAAATGCTCTGAGCTCATCAAGTTAGTTTCCAGTTGGATGGCCAGGTGCGAATGCCAGTGGCTTCCAGAAAGTTTGGAGAAACAAGTCTAAAATGTGTATAGTAGATGCATTTTAAACGTGCCTTAGAGCTGGGAGGTGACAGATGATGGACTCGTTGCTCCATTAGCCTCTTCTTGTGTCTCTCTCTCTCTCTCTCCCCCCCCCCCCCTGTCATGAAGTGATTTATGCAGGAGTGGAAAGATTTTGGTCTTGCAATCTGTGTCAAATCTGCATTTGTCACTCAAGTCACTACATAATATTTAATATAAGATGCCGATGTGTTAAGACATTGTCTACAGATGCAAGCACGGCGTACATGTATACGGCACATGTGTGAATGATTCATTCATCTATGTTTTGCAAACAAACACTACAAAGAACAGTGTTGTCACAATAAACACGGTTTTATAAAAGCTGCATTAGGCAAGTTTGCCAGAGCCGTGGATCTTAAACTGTGGTACGTGTACTTCCTCTGGTGGAAAATCTGAAATACTGCTCTCTTGTATAATACCAGGGTATTTGACTGAAGTGGAGCTGAGGAATTTTGACCAGAGTGTGTAGAAAATTAAGCAAAATGCCTTATTTCTTGCTCCATCTTAATCTAATGTCACTATTCTAGATGTCCTGAACCACATTTAGCTGCGATTAAGACAATCTTATGCAATGTCACAACGTTTAGTTCATGTATTTCTGATGGAGTTGGACCGCTGTGTGGTTAAGTTGTCCCAAAGATTCTCAATGGGGTGAATGCCTTGATTGACTCTGTGGTTGCCACTCAGTGGGTGAAAATGATGTCTCGTGCTCCCAAAACCCAATAAATCTTGGCCCTGTCATCTTAGCATGTCATTCAGTATTTAATGGTATTAGTCAGCTTCTTTTTTTTGGGGGGGGGGGGGGGGTCCGGAATGAACCCAGATATGATCAACCTGGCAAACCTCAACACAGTTCCGAAAGGCTTTGCACGGTAACTACTTGGAAAAATATCAGAGTATGTGACCTTCTTGTGACCCTTCGGCGTACTTCATTGAAACTGAAGCATACAAACTTTTCCATATAAATTAATGTCTGTTTGCATTGCGAATGGAATGAACCCCAGTTCTCTAAAATATGAATGAATGAGGTACTGAGATACGGAAAGGAATGTTGAAAGAAACTATTTGGAATATGGACCTGTAGGCGTCTTCTCACTCCATGTCTGCAGGTTCACCTGAGGTGAAGGCGTAAATCTGCCAAGTTACACACTGGAGCTTTGAAATAGTGACACTGGAGGATCATCTCTTTAGGTCCTGGACTCCTCTCTCCAGAAGAGCATGGACATGCCCAATTGTTGTCAAATAACCTTTGATGCATGTCTGCACAGTGTTATTTTTAGTTTTATTTTCAGCGTTGGAATGCCCTGTATTGTTTGCATCATGTGTTCCTGCTAATTCAGGACCTTGTGCTCATTCAACACAAAGAGAGACAACATCCTTCAGTCCTCCTTTTGTGAGTAATTCAATAGCTGATGGGTGTGTTTCAGTGATCAAAACATTGCCCCTGATTCTTGATCTTGGTTGGAGAAAGGCTTTTCTAAGAAGAGCGATCCATACTAACTCATGACTCATTCGGGGATTTGTCGGTGAAACTGAAATGAAAAAAAAGAAAACATTGAATTAGATACGTGTTATTCAGAGTTAATCTCTGTGTGGTGGCGGGGGAAAAAAAAAAGTTCAGCCGTGTTCTAGCTTGTCTTTGCCTGCGGTATATGTGCCGTATAAAAACTCCGTAAACACCATCATAGATCCCACGCCTGTCATGTCTCTACTTGCACTTCCATTGTCACCAACGCTGACACCACAGAGGTTTTTTTTTTTTTTTTTTTTTTCTTTTTGGCACTAGAAGCAAAAGCTCAACCTGTCTCTAACTTCAATACTGTCATGATATATTCTACCATCTCGGTAACTTTAAATGTCAGGACTATGAAGATTTTGACTTTATTATGGAGTCATATTTATGCTCACGCATTAAGGATCTATAAAATACACTAAAGGTTTATTTAGAGATGGATGTAGTTCTATTAGAACAAGGCTATTCAACTTAAGGCCCGGGGGCCAGAACCGGCCCTTCAAGCAATTTGGACCAGCCCATGGCCCATTAACCCATAAATAATGAATGTATTATTAAAATGGCAATAAAACCGTAACTTCGCCTATTCCGGGCACAATTGCGTCCCCTGTTGGCAAACACTTGTACAGCTGTAATTGTAGGCAACCTATGTATAGAACATTTTGCACTGGTAACTGTGTCTTGTTTTTAATGTACATGCAACACAAAATAGTAGTACAGGGGTTGACCGGCCCACTGGCTGGACCGCCTTCAGAAAAGCTGGCCCTCCGGAAATTTTAGTTGAATAGTCCTGTATAAGAAGCTGTAAAAATGATGTTTATTATGTAAAATGAGTCAGTACATGGTCACTTCAACGATGGTTGATGGTTAAAAATGTGAATTACTCAAAAATGATCCTGTGGCATGTTAAAAGGCTACAAAAATTGTTTTTTTTGTATCTTGAGATCTTCTAATGCTGGGCAAGTGCACAGGCAAGTGTATTTGTGTGTTATCCTCGATTATAATCAGTATTGGCATCGTTGATGGTAAAACAAAAAAGAAGACAGAGCCTCTCCTCCTGTCTTATCTTTTGGCAGAAATGTGCAGGCTTTTGGAAAATTGTGCATGTAAATTGTTGAAAAATGATCCCAAGGCACTTTAATGTGAAGAATCTGTCATGTAAGGTTTTTGTGTATCTGAAGTGGTTAAAGTACATTGGATTTCTGCCAATATCTACAGTCAATTCATCTTGATACACACTATATGGAAAAAAGTATTGACCATTACACCAGCAGGAACTATAAAGACGTATCCACATTTACAGGACTTATATGGAGTTGGTTCCATTTACAGCTTCTATTCTTCTTTGAAGACTTTCCTCAAAAAAAAAGTGTTTCCGTGTGTCATTCATTCATTCTGTAGAACATTTATGAGGTCAGACACTGATGTTGGACAAGAAGGTCTGGCTCACAATCTCTGTTAAATCCCAAAGGTACTCAATAGGGATGAGGTCAGGGCTCCGTGCGGGACAGTCAAGTTCTTCCACACCAAACCATGTCTTTATTTATAGTCCTTATTTTGTCTTTATAGTCTTTGCACAGTCACGTTGGAAATAGAAAAGGACCTTCCTCAAACCATTGCCACAAAGTTGGAAGCATTGTCCAAAATGTTCTTGCATGCTGAAGCGTTAAGATTGTCCTTCGCTGTACATAAGGGGACTATTATACTTGAATGATATGATCCTTCTCATATCATTTTGTTGGGGCAGCTGCAGCATTTGTCCCTCTTGTGTCAGGCCTGTAACGGAGCATCCTGCCTCTCTGAACCCTCCTGTGAAGGATAAGCGGGTCCGGCTGATGGATGGTTGACCTCATGTTACTTTCATTAGACTTCATTGAAGTCTTTCAGGCTTGATTAATTAGATGTTTATTTCAATGCACGAACGATAACTGTCCCATTTTTTTTTTTTATATGATCCCCCCTTTGAGTGATTCCCTTTCATGTCTCCTGCTTCTTACCAAGAAACGACACAGAATGGGCAGAGGCCTCAGGGTCCTCTAGTTTAAACTCTATAAGTTTGGTTTTGTTTAGTTGTTTTTTAATTACTTTTTTTTTTTTTTTGAGGAAAAAAAAAAACTCTGAGTCTTAGTTGTGTTCTGTTGACGTGTTTTTATGTACCCAAAACTTATGAGCTTTTTTTTTTTGTAAATTAACTAAAGCCCTTATTTTCGAAATCCATCTGTTCCTTCTTATGCCTTCCAGCTCAGTCCCTCAAAACTGCACAAATCCTTGCCAAATGTCACAGTGCTGCAAATAAATATGTTAATTGAACAGACATTTAATTATCCTTTTAAAAAATTATTTCCTTTACTATGCAGCAAATAAATCTGCGGCACAGAAAAATATCGGGACAAAGAGACCTGAGACTTTAAATTCTTGGCTGCTTTCTTCTTCTTCGCAGTAAGCTCTTTGAATAAAGTCAAGAATGTGACATCATAAAGCAAACATTTTCCCGAACTGATTAAATTTACTGCTCATTAGAATACAAATTATTTGCAGTTCAAACATTTGGTAAACTCCACCTCCTGCACCTGGACAAATGTTTGCAAACTTATTTTTAGTGTTCTTCGACATAATAGTGTAAATATTAATCATTGACTCTCTGTCCTCTAAATTACGGTTCACCCACTATAAATTTGGTGACTCTGTGACTCAATCTCATGATGTCCCCTATATGCTCTTTGAATCGTGGCTTTATTGTCGTCATTCAGAGATAAAAAAAAATCCCCATTAAACGCCGTTGAAACCTGTCCAAGTCCCCATATGTTTGTGTTTTACCAAAACACAGCGTGAGCCGCTGTAGGCTCTATTAGATCACAATGTTAGACGAACACAGACAGACATTGTTTGTGTTATGTCCTCCGTTGTCATTACGTCATCATAAATTCATGCAAAGTGCTTTAATTATGCATCGGTTCAAAGCTGACGGGGGGGGCGGGAGGACCACCTTAAATATTTATTGATTATAAAATGTCATATTTCATTATAAACCGTCTTTGTTCAAGGACGGTTTACTCTTCTGCTTCAGTTAGCGTTCCAACATGTTTATAGTCACAGTGCTTTACAGGCTCTATATTAGTGAAGGTTTAAACAGTTTATAATACACTGCTAACAATGGTTTGAGAGACTGTAAACAGCTGCGCTTCACTATGGCATTTTAGTTCACTGTACACCAGGGTTTAAATATGATGGTGTTTCAGTGCTGTGTAGAAAATAGCCACTTTTAAACCTCTGCTTTGGGTCACACTGGTCACATGACGCTGTTAGGATGGCAAATGAGGACAACTGTGGTCCATGTGACACAGATGTTGTCGTTTCTCCACGAACACGGTCTGATTTTATAATTCAGTCTTCTTACTGTCATGTAAACACGTTAGTCTGGCTAAAATCAAACTAGTCTTGGTCAGGCTAATGTTGTGTCCACAGACTGTAGGGTAAAGATACTTGGGGGGGAAAGACGACAGAGAATCCAGGCTAGCAACATTAGCTTGTTTATTACGGCTGCAGGTAAAAACACACCGTCTACTACAGATTGAGCTTCTTCTTCACCACACCTCAAAAATACCGTGTGGTTCTGTATGCGCCCCCTATAGGCATGAACAGGTTAAAACACCCTGTGAACATGAGTGGCTACACTATACAAAAGTACCTTCTTCTCACTGTACTTTCAAACACCACAACTAACATACCTGCGATTCATAGTCCGATTACTCCTGCATGTGTACGCTAAGTCGGACTACGGTCAGACTTGGAGTTCTGCACATGCACCAAAATATCATCCCCTGTCTTTGACGGGGAAGTAGAAGGAGCAGACATATAAATAGTTTGATGGTTTGTCTTAGTCGGACTATGGCCTTAGCTTGATTAAACTGTGCATGTATACGTAGTTAGTGATATGCACAGAACCTTTGAGAACATACGCGAGCACACTCACAATTGTGACTATGTGAAACATTCACACCTTCCAGTTCAGTCCAGTTCTTACTTTGGACAGATAGTGACAACAAAGAGGACGATAACCCTGGACACAAATACAAATCTGAACCCTAAACTTCACTAGTTCCTCAGAAATGCAGTCTCGCCTCATTAGGATCAGGTTTTGGCCTCCATGAAGACTACTGGTCCTGACAAGGTCAGTGTTTATGCCAGAAAAGAAATGCAAGTACACTTTCTGATTCAACCAGAATAATCAATTTGCAACATAAGTCTTGCAAAAATGAATCTCATTTCGAATTAAAATAATTGCATTTTTCGGGGGGTTTTCCGTGTCTGCATCACTGCCTGAGTCTATGTTAGCAGTGAACTCAAGGCAGATAAATACAAACACTGTATGCATAAGTATTTGTTCATTTATCCCATGTCGTATCGCCACCATAATACGACGGTATCATACAGCGCTCGTGTCTGTTCAGTTCCTCTGCACTTCAGCTGGTGCAGATGCCGTTTGAAGGGGAAAGAAAAACGGCCGCACTAAAATCAATTGATTTGCATTTGTGTTGCATCAGACGAAGCCGCAAACTGTGCAGATGGGAACATCTGCGGAGTGGATGGTGCTTGATTTCAACCACAGCTCCCGCAGTGATCCTTGCATGTGCACGCACGATAACTTACACCAAAAGACATCCCGAGAAAAATTTAGACACTAATTAGCCAACTCCCTCCTGTTCAGAGCGGTTTGCCGCGGCTTTTCATTATGATGCTGCTTTATTAGCGCGACATAACTTCTGGGGCGGCATACATTACATTCCACATGAAACTATATCAGTCTTGAATTCATTTATTTTTAGATGAGGAAAACTGTAAGTGATCTTGCGCCTGTAATTACAAGGATCTTTCTTTTTTTTTTTTATCTGGCTTGAATTTTACTCTCTCTGGATGAGGAGATCAATTGTAATCATGTGAACCTGCATGGTAATATAAGTCACCGAAGGCCTCCTTTCAGATGCTGTTTTAACAAGCTCCAGTAAATGTTCCACAAAGGTCATATCTGGTTATTTATAAGGGCACCGTGCGGCGGTTAAAAACTCCACAAATGCACAAAATGCGCAGTAATTCTGCATTCTCACTGTCAGCAGCTATTTGAGGACTTACACACACAAAAGTACCTGACGGACTCATCTATTTGTAGGCGTTTTATACAGTCTGTTAACTAACGTATAACAAGAGGGGCTGAATATGGGATATATTATAGGAAAAGAACTTGGAGGAAATTGAATATCCTCTTTTCACATAACGCATTCGTTCTGGATGACCATGACCACAGAAACATACTTAAAAAAAAAAAAAAAATAGTTTAATGACCTTCACATGATTTAAATACTTTTCATACTTCATGCATGTTTCTCATTTAATAAGAGAATTGGCAGAGTCTTTCTTTTGGGGGGGGGGGGGTCACGCAGACTCCAGCTGGAGTGTGAAATTATCAAAAAATGTAATACTGTTTGTTCATAACAAGGGTTTAATGAGGATTATGTCATCTCCATGTAGGGCAACATCGCGTACATGTCTTTGAATGTGGATTATCTCTTAACAAACAACAGGGATGAGGATTTACTGTAAACACAGGCGATAGATGTAATTAAAGTTGCAGTAGGGAGGTTGTTAATCACAGCTCTCGATCTCTTAAGAAAACAATGGCAGCTTTAGGTGATTGACATAATATGGTTTCATGTAAATGAGCGCTGGGTTTTATGTGTAACTGACCCTGACACTGACCCTTGACCCCACCGTCTCCTGTGAGAAGCCTGCAGCCACAAAACATGAAACTTCCTTGAACAAACATTTGCTTCAAGTGACAAAAGTGAAATGAATTTCTTAGAAGTGTTTAATTTCCCAAAAATAATCCTGTAGATGTGACTCAAGTTCCCAGCAAAAGATGAAAGGCCTATTCTCAAAACATCTATAGCCGTAAGAGGAATTCGAAGGTGCGATGACGTTATTTCCAATAACATTAGCAGCATTAGTAAGAATCCCCCCCATTTTTTGGACTACATTCTCCCCCTCGAGTTTAATGACTGCAACACAAGCCACTGCTTTACACACCTCACTGGATCAGCACAAGACGGACTGAGACATTAATCTCACACAGCCGCCTCTTGGCCTGCACACCGAGGTCCAATTTTACGCCGAAGATGATGTTATTCTCACCAGTTCATTGAGCTGCTCGTAAACATTCTCTATCTGCCCCGTCAGGGTTTTTTTTTTTTTTGCATCATGAAATTAAACGTGGTGAGGGTTGCCCCGACCTGCGTATCGAGAGACAAACAGAGACGACTCAGCTGGTTTGACAGATGAACCGAGAGGAGGCGAACCAAGGCGCCCAACTATCAAGCACCTTTAATACTTTACTCTAATATCCTCCTCCCAGAGGAGAATTTGTCGAAGGCACTTGCAGGAAATGAAGCTGAAAATCTACAATTTGTGGACTAAACTTTGGGGAAAATGTTCTGTTTTCATTTTAAAATTGCATTTTTCATTTTCATATCAGGAGCCAGATTTTGGGTGAATGCGCGCTCTCGCTAGTGCAAGTGCTGTCCCGATTCTCAGAAAAATTAAGTTGAGGGGCAAGTTTATGGCCTGTATCGCCCTCAATATTGAGATTTTCCGAGACCACCCTTGGGAGCAAGGGCTACCCAGAATGCATTGCGTGTTTTGACAGAACAAAGATGGCGCCGAAAGCAGCGAAACGAGTACGCTACAAATGAAGTATATACAAAAGAGTATCATCTTATAACTAACTGACAACCTAATAACTTGACTGACAAACTGATCGTAATAAATAATCGTGACGTAAATGTGTTCTTCTTCCCCTTGACAGACTGGACGCAGCTTTCACGTTATTCTGCCCCCCACAGTCTGAAGACGTATCTGCATTTAAGGGGTGTCCCATTTCTAAGTGACAAAATAACCCTCGACACTTGGTTCTGAGGGCCAGTAAAGGGTTAAAGGGGTTGAGCTTGAGGGTTAAGATTGAGGGTTAAGATAGGAATTGGAATTGGCCCTAGCTCTATTTTGGACAACTATGTCGTTACGATAGCCCAAAATGGACAAAGTACAAGAGCAAAAGATTTTGATGCTGACTGAAGGCTACAAATGTTCCCCAACACACTTGGAATGCACTGCAACTTCACCTAAATGATACACACTGTACCTTTAAAGCATATTATTTGAATTAAGTGATTAAATCTTAAGTGTGCACCAAGCCGCACCCATGTGATGCAAATGTGCAAAAATGTCGTTAAAATGCAAAGTTTCATGGAGAATTTATTTATTCATGATTTGCCACAGGCAAAAATAAGAGCTGGAGTGTTATAAACAGTATAAACACATTTTAATATATATTCAAATAATTGATAATATGAATGAGCCACACAAAAAGTGTAGACCAACCAGTCTACCAAGTATTTTACCAAACAGTGTTAACAACAACATACTGTAAATATCCTAATATTTCAACACAACTACCTCTACCCTGTGGTTCTGTTTCCCATTTGCCGGAAAACATTTGTCTTGATCCAGGAGTCAAGTTGTGATCGGCTTGACACCAGCGATGATCAGCTCCACATTTCCTGGACGGCCGCACACCATCGAACGCCAGGCTAAATAAAATTTAAACCAAGCTCATAATGCTGTTATGTTCTCCTCCTTAGAGCTACAAAAACAGATGAAGCCCCCGGATGAGTTTGTATCAGTGAGTGGAGGAAAATAAAAGTGGATCTCAAACTGAAAATCTCCACTCAAACCCACTGTGGAATGTAATAATGACTTGTGGTGAGCTGGGATTTTGTTGTGTGCCTATTTTGCTAGTGTTACATCTGAATGTCTGTTTGTTTATCTGCACATTTTTGGCACCGCATCTCGGTACACTGAGAACCGTTCTGTTAACATAGTTTCCCAATAAATAAACGTGACAATAAAGTCATTTTCGATGGATGCTATGGTTCCCTTCCAGCTCCACTTTACCTATGAGTCACAGTCACTTCAGATTCATAAAAGGTGACAACTTCATATAACCTCGGATTCACGCCTGCTGGGTGGGGTTCCTTTTCTGTAGACGCCCCCATGTCGAGGACCATGTGATGCTCTTGTGTTGCTCTGTAATGTTTTGCATATGGCTCCAGGGCGAGGGGCCAAACTCAGAGTTGAATGGTGTTTTTGTTCAAAATGGATCATCCCCGAAGAGAGCAACTGCCTCAAACGAGGCTGTCAAGATGTCCAGGCCAGAACACACCACCAGACAGCTGCTGCCTGCCAGGCGCCCATCTACAAATAATCTACTATGGGAGGATATGTCAGGCTGTTTTGTCAGGGTATACAGTCTATATCCAAACCTGAGGGAAAGTTATGTGGGAAGGTTCTCAGTCATCCAGGTCATGGTAGTTTTTAACTGCTAAAAACCAAGATAACAGCATTTCTGTTAGGTTTTTGAAGACGTTTCAAAAGGCTTCTTCGTGAGAAGCCAAACATCTTAAAGAAACCTAGCAGGAGTCCAGTTGCCTTTGTTTTTAGCACTTAAAGTCTGAGTGAACATTTCTACAAAATAATTTTTGCTCGATGTTAAAGGGATAGTTCGGATTTTTGGACATAAGACCTATTTTCCAACTCAGTCGGTGTGATGGAGACGTCTGGAGACGTTTTCAAGAAATTTCATTCGGTTCTTCTAGTTGCCGAGTTCGCTGGTGCTATGGCTAGCGCAAGTCAATGGTACAAGTTAGCATGGCTTTAGAAACACTCATACCGACTCCACAGTGCTTCTCCAGACGTCTCCATCACACCAGCTGAGTTGGAAAATAGGTCTTATGTCCAAAATTCAAAACTATCACTTGAAATACCCTACATGTAGAGCTCCAGGCGTCACATGACTCAGGTTTGTTTACGTATGCAAAGTGAATGGTCAAGTCATCTGAGGTCATCGCTGCCCACTTTACCTCAATGGAGATCAAGCAAAAGGGCAAGAAGTCGCTTGCTTTAGCTGTAATGTTAATGTTTAGCTGGTGTTCATCGCTAGTTAGCATAAACGATCGCTAATGGTTCACACACTGACCAACTCATCAATCAGTTACATGCAGTGACACACAATTACTAGCATGTTCCATTTACCAATATCTGCAGGGTTCCCACACCTTAGTTGTCATCAATTTCACAGACTTTTCCAAGACGCATTTTCCACAAAATTCAAGGACCAAATGTGCTGACACAGCTCAAGGGCAACTTTTTTAGAGCCGCTTCGATTTGCAGCGCGCTCTGCATCTGGACAAGTCCTTGGGGTCTTTGTTCAAAGTCAGTCTTTGTCATTTTTCTTTGGTGAGACAGACATCTTGCCAGACATCACGTCATTGGCTCTCTCTTGCTTAATGTTACTCGCTCATTGTTCTGCATGGAATCATGAATGCATGGAAAAACTCCGCTGGACGTATCAAATATCAATTAGACAATTACACAGAGATTGTAGCCAATAGACGATTTACCTTTTAATAACACGTTTAATTTCTAGACATTTTGGCAATCTCCTGAGTGCATGATTACGAGCGCGCTGCTTTGATATCAAAGCAGGACTCAGGGCATCGTGATTTATCGCCTCACAGTGAACAATCCTTTTCTCTGTGTTACAGATTCTGACAGGGCTGTGATCAGGTGGCCTGTCAAACTCCATTAAGTGTGACTGCCATCGCTACAGGGTCCATTTCATAAATTCCTCAGTGTTCTGTACCGCACTCCTTGCGCTGATATTTTTAGTTCGACTCAATTTCTTACGAAAGACAAACAGGGATTGCTTGACTGCTTTTGCGCTCAAAATCACTATATATAAATGCTGCATGAAGAAAAAGTTGTACTGTATGGCCTTATTGTATTTACCCTTCATGCTGTAAATTGCTTACAGACAGACAGACACACTGACCGCAATCAGTTTGTATAAACAACAAGAAGAATATAGCTCTTGCTACCAAACCGATACAGGGCCACACAGGAACTGGCTGCCAACACAAATCCAAAGAGGAGGCTCGATGGAGACATGCTCCTTTACTTTATAGAAAAGGTGAAATTTCAATTTTGATGGTGTATTGTGGCGTCATATCTGGCAGCGATACAGCATTTTCTTGCTGTGAGTGTAAACAAGCAACACTGGCAATTTAAGAGAATTATTAAAAAGCAAATTAACAAACTGACTGTACCGAGCGGAAAGAGCCAGCTGAAGATGATGTGGTTGCAAGAAGATTACAGGAAGTTTTTAATGGACCGTTCATTTGAAAACATTGTGCAACACAATATTGTACAGGAACAATTATCAAATGTGTATAATACAGAGTATAAATCAGGCTGTATGCTGATGCAGTCTTTATTAGGTGATTCTTTTTTTAAAGGATGTGTGTGTCACATTTAAAGAGCGGTTATTAACATAAAGTGAAGATAGTACCCATGAGTACAGTATATCTCGTCTTTAGACTTCATATTTATTCATTTTAGTGTTTTATTGTGTCGTTGTTACTTTTACCCATGTTTTATGTCTTTTCATTTATTTAATTTGTTTGTTTATATGTATTTTATTCTCTTGTGTGAGCTTTATAAATAAAGTTGGATTGGATTGGAAACAAGTTGTTATTGTTACTGCTTTAAAAAATACATCTTTTGGTTTTTATACAGTATGGAGTCGGTTTCTACAGGTGCCTGAATGGACAAACATGTATTTTTCACATCTACATCACATCCTTTCTGGTATTCAAAGGCCACCGTAGTTCCCTGACATGCTTGGAAAGAGGAGGGTGAGAGTTACTCCTTTGTCTCAGTGAGCGTCTGCCAGTAAATAATGAATTTTACTGCACTTTTTGTTGCACTTCTCAACCATCCACCGACTCAAGTGCTTGCACGTCTGACTCTAAATATAAACAACACCTCCCTGTTTAAAAAAATAATAAAGAAAATGGGGCAACAAACAGGTTCATCACGTCGTGTGGTGGAAATAGAAAAAAAAAAACAATACAACCTGTTTGAGACAGACTGAAAACAATGTGGAACTACTGATACTGGGGCAAATGAGGACATACAAGTAAAACACATGCCTGCAGGGGCCCTTACATTAGTATGGTACAGTAATAACATGGTAACAGTATGTTTATTTGTGTTGTAATAGTCTGTAATTGTTATGTCTGCAACTTCAGATAGACACAATAGTGTCAGTATGTATAGTTCATACCTACAGAACTCACACCCAAGAGCTACTGTATATATTGTTGTTTAGGGCTTGTCATTGACATTGACATTCCTTCCATGTTGGTTCTACCTGGAGCCAAAAAGGGGTTCTCCATATGAGGACAAGCCGAAGAACATTACATGGTTCTACTTAAGCACTTTTATTTCTAAGAGTGCACAAACACATGAGATTATGACTCAAAACTCAACGAGGGACCGTGGAAAAATTGCAACCACAGACATCACTAAAGGTTACATTCTGAGGTTTTAAATATACATGAACCAGGTCCTCACAAAAAGAATCCATCCATTCGTTTTCTACCACTTTATCTTCCACAGGAGGGTTTTGGGGGGAACGGTGTGACCCGCATCTTGGCGAGAGCAGATCTGTAACACCCTAATATCATTTTGAATTAGAATAATTGTCAAAAGATGCTTTTTATATTTGGTCCCAAGAAGGTTCTGGGAACGTTAAACTTTTGGTTGTGGGTACGTTCCCCGAAGGTTCAGCCGTAGGTTCTCCTGTGGTTGAGATGGAAAGTTTTCCTAAATTTCTCCTAACGTTAGTTTTTGGTTGCACATTTGGTTCTCCTAACATTACTTTGTCACAACCTTCATACAAAGTTTGGATGTCCATCTGTGGGTCACGACCCAGACTTTGGGAATCCCTGCTCTTAAGTGTTGATTTTAGATCTTGTGCAGACTTGGAGTTCTCTCTCTCTCTCTCTCTTTCTCTTTGGTTCTCCAGCGTAAATATTCATGGGAAGCTCCACCTCCACCAGCTTTTATGTTAATTTGAGCGTGATGATGATGATGATGATGATGATGATGATGAACCATGCGCGCTCTGGAAGGAGCCGCGCTCTGTGTGTGTTGTAGATCAGCTGCTGCTGTTTCATGTCGGATGCGGCTCACACACACACACACGCACGCACACACACACTCTCAACAAGCCTCTCACTCACTCACTCACTCACTCACTGTCCGGACTTTTGCGTAAGCGGCGTCGTGTGCGCACAATGTCGCCGCCGTGGACGCCGCGCAGCTGCGTGTGAAGTGACTGTGGATCATCCAGGCGCTTTGACAGAGAAACGGTGAACGCACCTTGCATCCAGCCATGGGAGGTCAGATCACCAGAAACACCATCTACGGTAAGAGCGTGTGGCATCACTTCACCGTGCCTTTTATACTTATTCTCCTTATTTATTACTGGATGCGATAACGGCAGAAGCCGGTGTGATCGGTGTCGACCTGCGCTTGTGCAGCCTTGTGTCTTGCCTGCATGGAAACTGTACAGGCGTCCTGGATGCTTAAAATAAAATGAGAAGTCAAAGTAGCTGCTGCTCTCGCCAAGTTTCAACACCTACTGTAAGTCACGACTGGCTCTGAATGAAAGAATAATCACAGGAAATCTCGCCGTTCATCGCCATGGAAACACTTGGGCTATAATAAAACAACAAAAGCAGCAGAATGACACAACTATGATGATACATTTTCAACAGGTACTCAAAGGAGCAGCTCAATTGACAGAAATCCACCACACAAATAAAACTACAGAAAAGTTAAAGCTCACTGCATTATACAATAAAAAAACAAACATAGAACATTAACAAAATGTGTTTTAAATGAGAAATTATTGAGTGATGGAGAATGATTTATCACAAAAGAAATGTCATTAATAGCAGCTATAAGAATGTTTATGTGCAAACACACATTAATATATATTACACACATAATTGCATTCATGTCTCACCTCAGAAGTGTGAAATGTGTCTCTTTCACAAGTGCTGTTTGTTTCCTGGCTGAAAGAATTTGTTTTTAAACCACAATTTAATTCTTCAATTCTAATTTCTCCATTAGAAAAATATATTATTAAATAATGATTGTGGAAATCGGCAATATTAACAATTATTTATTATTATTATTCTCAGCATTGTGTTTTTTATTTGTCTTTTGCATTTATACTATGACAATGAAGTTCAATTAAATCCAATTCCTATATGAGACGCTCCTCAAACGCATGTTCCTGAAGTTTACATACAGTTACATAAGTCATAATATGTAATATTTCTGCGTTAAAGTACATAAAAACCAACAAGACTAATGCAAAACCTCTCCCAAAAACGCAAATTTGTAGTGAAAACAAACAAGACTGAAAGATATAAAGTCCCCACAATGCTTCCAGATGTCGTTATTTATTTATTGCTGTTATTGTCTTGATTAAGAGGTCCCTCATGGCTTAACGCACATACTGTGACTTTAAAATAGAAACCAGCTATGGGGAAAATGGGACTCGGTTTAGCATCAGTCACATAGTTTTCCATCACATCATAGTACCTCCTCAATGTGGGCGGGGCCGTGATGTTGTTTTATACGTGACGCAAACAAGTGACGGTCAGCGCAATTTGTTTTCAGTGTAACTGATTCATTAGAATCAGTTCATTAAGAAGATTTGTTCATCGACTTCCCGCATGTCCGGCTGACAGTCGCCGAAATACAGCCGACCGGGTTTTGATCGCCAGCTTTCGCTAAAGACTCCTCTGTTAAATATTAGCCATTTTAAACATTTCCTCTGCTAAATTTGGGAGATTAACACGTTTTCGGGATTTTTAAGTCTTTCAACTGATCTACAGTTCGGCTTTGTTCGCTTTGATTCGCGTGTCGGACGTTTCACTCGTGACTCTTCCAGTGACGACACCCTCTGACCAATCGGTGGCCGGCAGACTGTTGATGTCACATCTTAGTATCGGCTCAGATCGCTTTGAACGTCGCCAGAGCAGTTACCAAAAAAAAGGCACCAGGTACTGTCCCTAATGGAAAAGCAAATGAATCGACGTGGGTCCAGTTGAGTCGTGCTAGAACGGTATAATGGAAAAGTGCCATTAGTAGTTGTTTTAGTTGTTAGCCCTGAGGGCTATTTAAATTTAAGTTTAATAAATTCAATCATTTGTGTTCAAAACTCTCTGTAACTTCTGCAGACAGCAGTTGTGTTGAACATGTCTGCCTCTTTGTTCTAACAGCTTAGGCTGAAAACCAGGATAATCAAGTGAACAAACGGAATCCGGCCGTTTGCCAAAACAGTTACCTTTCACCACCTGCTTGGTTCTTTGTTTTGTTTTTTTTGGCCCACATGCAGTTGTGTCAAGTGATCACACTCGACGTGTTGGCACAAGTCACAACATCTGTATGTCTCTCAGGTAACAGGTGCGCTGGACGCCATCATTTACTTGTTTGTTGCATTGGAAGTTTGAGGACGTGTCTTGCATTTTCAGGCCAGAATAGTTTGACTCTGCCAAGGTTATGGGTTTTTTTTTTTTTGGCCGTGTTTGTCTGATTGTTTTCTTGTGAACAGTATTGCTCAACAAAAGGGGCCGATTTAGATGAAATTTTCTGTCTCTGTGGAAGAACTTATCAGATTTTGGTCGTGATCCACATTCAGTTTGTTTGTTTTTTTTTTCTTTTTTAACGATTGTTCACCTTGTGAGACAGAGGCGTGTCACTGTGGGAAACTGAGCAGCTTTGGCAGATGCTCTTGAGGCTATTTCTTACTGATCCCAACATGTTGTAAGACTTAAAGGTGCCATATGTAAGAATGTGGCCAAAAACGGTTACTACACTCAAAGTCAAAATACAGAGGTCTTTTAGGTTTCGCTTTCTGACGTAACTGGCAACCTGTGGTTGCTCGGCAGCTGAGACTCTACTGACTGCAATGATTGGTAGACGGCGGTAGGTGGCGCCACATGCCAAAACATGATTTGCAGTCTGCAAAACATTTTTTTTAATGCAAATATTTTGGCTGTACTGTTGTTGTTGGTGAGTTCAGTTTGTTATATGAACATTATTCCTGAGTCTCTGTGACATATTAGGAGGATTTTATGGCCAGTTGCTTTAGATTTATTACATAATGCACCTTTAATCACTATATTGTAAAATGAAAGGAGTTAAGACCAGGAAAGAGGTCAATTGAAAACACTGCCTTCTCTGATGACAACGGCCAGTTTCGTTTAGTTTACTCCTCCGAGATTCATCTTTTAGTTTGTGCGAAACTTGATCTTCAAACTTCCTGGCAAACCTCAAGTCTCTGGAGAAGAGGGGTGGAGAGGCAACAATGCTTTCTAATATTTTTTTTTTTGGGGGGGATTGTGGTGCTATACTGTGATGTGTATTTCTGTAAATCAAGTCCAGGCTACTGTATCTGTCTGTTTGTTTGAACAAAACAACAACACTTCATAATAATTCATACAATAATTCTTTCTTTTTCATTTTATGGAAGCAAATAATGACTTAATCATAAATTGCACTATAAGAAACTAGAAGAAATTAGATGCAGAGCTAATGGACTGTACCTTACGTTTTGTCGGACGGACACAGTGCAGTTTTTTTCTGAATGCTAATGAGGTCAGTCTTCAATGACTTTACGGGATGTAAAATGTCCACTGATACCAGTCAGACTTGTTCTGGTTGATGTTATACAGTACAGTACCTGGTAACGGTAAATATGACTCATTTCCCAGATGGGCTTATGGACACGGGCCAATCCACATACAGTAGTTTTCCCATTTCTCCGCCGAGGTTGCAGGTGCAGACAGGGGCGCTTGCAAGATTTTCTTGGCCTTCTGACAAGAACTCAGCCCGGGCCCCCGACAACGTAAATATCTATAATCCCTGTCATGTGTCAGCGGCTCCGTCCAGCACGAGGACTCATGAATCATTCAGCGCTCACCTCTTCACATTTGGCAAAGACGCCTGATTGTACTGTCGATGTTCAGCGTTTGACCTCGGGTCGGACCATTTTTCAAGACGGGTGATTAGTTTTGTGTGATCGAGTGCTAAAGATTTGGACGAAGAGGCGCCGTTACCTCTTATTTACTTGATTTATCGTCTCTGTCGTATTCTTTCTTTACATTTTTTTGGGGGAATACAAACAATGAGATAATTAAGTGAAACGACTGCTGTAAGATGCAGCTGTGAAATGTTTGTTTACAGCCCTAGGACATATTTAAAATGGCAGTTTGTGAATGTTTTATTTATTTTTAAGTTCCAATAAATTCCTGTTACATTTACGAGGGTTTATGTTCTCTATAGTCCTCCCTGTGTTACAATCTGCAGTCTCACCATTAGAGGTCACTCTTTCTTAGGCACTGGACCTTTACATTTGCATTTGTAAATCACCTTTGTTTACCACATAACCTATGACTAACATGTGCTAAAGTAGAACACAAAGACTCCTCATGCTGCTGCCCGTGTGCTACAGTCACCTTGATGCCTACGTCACTCTGCGTCAGGACAATTGTTTAGAGGACAAAACACAGACGAGTGTTGGGAGACCAGGTGACTCTGGCCATTCAAACTGAATTGTTTGTCCTTCAAGTTAATGGTAACAAAGGCACACAAAGGTTTTGTGTGTGGTGATGGTATTGGTGGTGCACCTTACCCTTCCTTAAAGCGGAACTAGACTGGAAGTTCCTATTAACGCTGTTTTTTTGTGTGTATCTGCGTCATTACCTAGCTAATGAAGCCCTGACGGTTCGAAACAAACAGTTCAGCCATTGCTGAGAACGTTGTGTTTTATTGTAATCTCGGGGCTCAACGAGATCACTGATTGGTCACTGGTTCTCCTGAACAACCGATCGTCCTGCTCCGGGGCGGTAGTCCGGGCACATCCGGTTGCATACATTGAACCGCAGAAGAAGAATAACGTCCGTTGTGGAGGTGTTTCACGAGCGACAGTGTCTTCTGACTCTGGGTCTGACTCCGGTTTAAAGTCATAAAAGGGACTGCGGCGGGGAGTCGTGACGAAGCTATTTTTAAACACTGTTAAAACAATGTTTTGATAATGAGGAGCAGTGCATCCACTGTTCCAGAGGGGGGCGCTGCGCTTCTGAGAACGGATGTGCTGGATAGTACTGGCCAATCACAAGACTCTGTCTTCTGGGGGTGAAAGTTCACTCTGAAATCTCGCAGCAGAAAAACACCGTCAGAAAAGAGGATTTCTTTCGGCTCATTTACAGAAACTAGGAGGTTTTTGACCATAAAAACAAGTTAATATATGTAAGTAGACCTCCATAACTAACATATATGTGCAACAGGACCACTCTATGTGAGCTTTAAATTGCTTGTTGTCAAACAAGGTCAAGGTTCTGGTCACTGATTATCCCATCGTCTTGCAGCAAATTCATTAGTAAGGACAGAAGAAATGATATTACAGCTCAGAATGGAAGAAAATATCATAATCTCTGGTTAGATTGTGAAGCAGGGGTGTCCTCCCGAGTACAATACATTCCTGTTTTTTGTGTATTTTTCCCCCGAAGACATCACGTCTGACATGACCTCATGGATGTAATATGGTCAAAGGATTTGTTATGACTTCATGTGAGACCAATGTTATGCGGCCGAGTACAATTCAGCATTGTTCTGCTTGATGCAAGAGCACATGAAGATCTGAACAATTACACTGCGCTGAGCCCAGAACACTTGGCAGAGCCTCTGATTGTGATTTACAGGCAAAGACCGGCCGATTTTAAATGTTTCTATCAGCGTGTTTCCATGCACAGTTGAGCTACAATTCTGCCTGTAATTGGACAAGTGACCTCGTTCCAGGGGCGGCGCGGTGAATTAGCGGTTAGCACTGTTGCCTCACAGTTTTTTACGGAGTTAGCTTGTTTCTCCCCGTGTCTGCCTTAGAGATTGATCGGTTGTGGCGATGCGGTCAGTCGCAGCAGCTCTGATCGACCCTTTTTAGTCCGACTAACCGAAGTAGTCAGTGATTTCTATGCACGCTTAAAGGGACACTGTGTAGTATTTATGTGTAGTTTATATAACCCAAAATCCGCTCTTTTATACATATTATGTGCTCCTGCATTCTCTAGTCGTTGTATAATAGTTTTTGTTTCATTTTCGTAGTGTTTCAAAAAGTCATGTAAAATAATATGGTCGCGGGGCGCGGTTGCATTGCCACTATTAGCATAAACAAACGCGAGAGAACAAATTAAGCGTCGCTTTACTTGTAGCGGAAGTCCCGCCTCCACTCTCTCCGCTTCGTCTGCTACGGCCGCGGTAGCTCGCCCTCTCCCTCGCCTCACGAACCTCATCTGCTGACACGGAGAAAGACAACGAGGACGACATTTGACCGGGTGCGGATACCGTAGCGCTCAGGGAAGGGAGGGGGTGAGCAGAGGAGCAGTTCTTTGTAGTACATTTCAGCCTCTCCTCTAGATGTCACTATAAACTACTTACTTCACCTTTAAGTTCTAGGGGATGACAAACCTCCTTTCATCTTGTTTGTATTAGGTGGTTTCTGGTTAAGCTAGCAGCTAGTTGTTAGCATGTCGAGCACCATCCATCTTCTTACCGTCAATTCTACATGTGTCAAACTCAAGGCCCGGGGGCCAGACGTGGCCCAACACGTCATTTTATGTGGCCGGCGAGTGATTAATTGGTCTTGAAAATCTGTGTTAAAATAGGTCTATGCTGCTTTAAGGCGTGCGTTGACCATAAACTACATTTCCCACAATGCATGGTGATTGTGTTACCCCGCAAAGTGACGCCACTGCCACTTGATTGCAGTGTATCACTGTATATGTTTATATTGTATATTTAGCAATATGTTACGGAGTAGTTACCTTTATTTTACATTATATTTGGTTACGTTTAGTTACATTTATTCTGTATGACAGTTACATCTGGCCCTTTGAGGGTAGCCATTATGCTGAGTTGGCCCTCAGAGAAAATGAGTTCGACACCCCTGATCTATTCACTTAAAAATATCAAGCTTTTCAAACCGACACAACATAAAATCAGTCTCCCTGACAGTCCAACATCCTTAACAGCTTTGGTTTTGGTTTGTTTTTATTATTTCTGGGTTTCACTTGAGCACTCGGGCTCGCTTGAGTTCGACTCTGCTCATACTGAGTACCTATCCCAGACATATTATTGTTGAGAAATTAAATTTGGTACAATTTCAGTCGTACTAACATGCTTACATGTATTCTAGAAGTCTGATTTAGTCAGAATAAGACCATAATTAACTCTATAATAAGCTGTCTTCTCTAGGTTCAACACAATGACAAATATGACGTGCCTGCAGCCTCAAGTCATTTGATCAGTCACTGCCTATCCTGACAGTCCCAACTGATTTGTCTCCACTCTTCTTTACGACCCTCTTGACCCTTAAAGGTCACGCAATGAATCACAAGAATTGCTGTCTTTAAGCAAAGGCTCATAAATACAGACTTCTTCTTCTTCTTCTTCTTCTTCTTCCCTCACAGGCGAGAAGCTCCCACACAAATCTTAAGTGTGAAAACACAAGCAGTTCTCAGGGACATGGAAGTGTTAATCAGGCCTGAATTATTTATTTGCCATCCTGTCTTGGCAGATTGGCTCGATTTCACGGCACATAAAAACCTTAAAATGTCATTTTTAGAGATGACTAAAGCATTGTCAGAGAGGAAACTATAAAATCCCTTGATATTTGTTCATCGTGTAATAACCCTGACTTGGATTTCATGAGAACCCCAGAGTCTGGGAGACAATGTCTCCCTCATTAAACCAAAGTGACCTATCAGCTTTGCGCTTTAATGGGCCGCGTTGTTTGTCATAATGAAAGAGAGTGAGTGTGAAGACAGACTCATGATGAGTCCTAGAAAATTCATAGATCTGATGTGGTGGGGGAAAAAAATAATCTTTTGAGTCCATTACTTATTAGGATCAGTCATAATTTCCATGGTACACAAATCTAATATGTGTGTAAGTGCATGTGTTTGTGTGAAATACGAGTCTACACAAATCTGTAGTGTGAACAAAAATGCGATGGGAACGGTTGATCAAGGAATCAGGGTGCGGATATCAGAACGTTTACATGCACAGTTTAATAGAGATAAGGCCATAGTCTGACTAAGACAGGCAACCAGAAAATGTGCCTAGTCCGAGTATACATGCGGAGGAGAAAATCGATTTATTCGCCGTGTCTGCCTGACTCCACCTCCATAGGTGGCGCTGTATCTCTCTATAGGCTAGTGCAAATTAATCCTGTTGACATTTACATCACAGAAAAACAAACAGACAAGGCCAACTCCAGTCTGACTAAGCGTATACATGCAGAAGTAATCAGACTATGAATCTCGTTATCCAGGTATGTTAGTCCAACTAAGACAAGCTCAGTTTTAGTTCAATCAGACTTTTAAGATGCATATAAACACACTGACTGAATAAAAGGATGGATGGATGGATGACTTTGTAAATTATCATAATCAGGACAGTCAATAATGATTAGAAAATGGTTCGTATTTTAACGACTTGAAAATGCTGTCTCCATCACCAGCATACAGGCCTAGTCATTTACTTGTTGTGCCAATTGTAGTGCCACAAGGGGGAGCCTGCATCTTTCCAGTCATTGCAGAACCTGGTGTTTTATCATGACGATTGTCTTTAAAATGTTCTCTAAAAGTATTTTTATAGAAAATAAGTAATTTTTGTGAAAAACTTTTGTTATTAACATGTTTCAAATGTTTAATATGTCTGTAAGTTAAGTCCGTTTTTGTCACATTTTGTAATATTTCAGTGCTTTTTGTATGATGCATTTTAGTTTTAGTAAAATTACATTTTGTACCACATTTTCACCAATATTCTTAAAAAAAAACGAAAAAACAAAGATGAACAGATACAAACCGAATTTTCAATTATTGCAATAATGTTGTTAATCAAAAATGATTTGGGTCAAGATAATTATGACAGTAAATGTGTTCCTCAGCCTCAAATCTCACATTGATAACAGTTGCTGTCTTCACACCTTGTATTTTATTTTCCTTCATCCTTCTCCTCCTTGTGCGGACGTGTTCCAGCATGAAAAGAAGTAAAACCGCAAATGAAACATTCACCACTTTGAAATTGGCGAGATGAAGAATAACAAATAGCGACGAGTGTTACTGGAAATGACCGTTTACTGAAATTAGACCATTTTGTATGAACTTCTCGCAGCTGTTTTGTTCTCTGTAATTACACAACCAAGTGAGCAATTGTGTCGTTGCGATTTTTCTTTTTCCATCAAGGACATTTTTGTCAGTAATTTACTTTACATATTATTGTTCACCCTCTTTCTGTAGGTGTGTGGTTGTGGAGAGTAGAAATAGAATGTGAGAGCATTGGATCATTTTAATGGTTTTTTCTCTCTTAATTGGCTGTGACAGGTGCAGGGAGAAAACAAAAGTATGTGAAATTATGAGGACGTGGAACAAAGCGTATGGTGCAGACGTTTTTGGGAGAATTAGTGTTGACCAAACTGTCATTTTTTTCCCCTCCTCTACACAGATACTCTAAACGGACCATTTCCTGCAACGTCCCACCGATGCCACTACAAACCCAGGCGGTGCCTGCCCATGCAGCCATGTGGGAATTTGTCGTCCATGCCGCTGCACTTCCACCCGACCACCAAAGGCTCACAGATCATCATGGACATGTCCCAGAGGACCGTCAAGAGACAGGGCAGCTTCTGCAACGCCATCACCTTCAGCAACAGACCGATCGCTGTGTACGAGCAAGTTCGACTGAAGGTAAAGAGGAAACTTCTCCATGTGGTCGACTGTTCAAACCCAGAGTTTGTTATTTTTGACACGTTAAAATAACACGAGATACTCAGTGTCAGTCTGATTCCGGTCAAAATCACTGCATTAGATGTGATGCAAGCGTATGTCGAACTGTCGATCGGGTACAAAGACTTAAAAGTCCTGGTTTCTTTGCTCCACATAACAAAGAAATCATTAAAAACTGAATCATTCGAATCATTCACATTCGAGAACGTCATAATTTCCAGGTTTGACAAACACTGATTCTCATTTTCTCAACGTTTTCTGACATTTTATGGACCAAACGATGACTTGATTAATAGTGAAAATAATCGACAGATTAATCGAGGATTATGAAAATCATCGTTAGTTGCGGTTCAAGTTTTAAAGGTGCATTATGTAATAAATCTAAAGCAACTGACCATAAAATCCTCCTAATATGTCACAATATGTAGGAATAATGTTCATATAACAAACTGAACTCACCAACAACAACAGTACAGTCAAAATATTTGCATTAAAAAAAATTTTGCAGACTGCAAATCATGTTTATGTTTTGAAACCATGTTTTGGCATGTGGCGCCACCTACCGTCGTCTGCCGATCATTGCGGTCAGTAGAGTCTCAGCTGCCGCTCAACCACGGGTTGCCAGTTACGTCAAAAAACGAAACCTAAAAGACCTCGGTATTTTGAATTTGAATGTAGTAACCGTCTTTGGCCACATTCTTACATATGGCACCTTTAACTAAGACGGATGGAAATCTGACCCAATGGGGTGAAACATTCGACTAGGAACTCGGACGTTTTGACTTCCGACGACAACTGGAACAAACCATAAACCACTATAACATGGTGCAAGTTGGACAAGCATGTAAGAACTATACCTATACTCCAAAACCATTTTCATTTAAGCACATATTAATGTTAATATTTAAAGATAAATGTCCTTTCTCGCTTTCACTTTAACACGTTTCACTAATTGAAATGAATGCAAGAGCGTACACGATCCATATATATGCAATTAGCATTAATTTCTAAAACATTATGCTAGGTTGGCAGCGTGACGAACATTAGTCACCGCATTGACGCCCGTAATTTCCTCTAAAATTCATCGCTTCATTTAACACGAGACGAGCTTCCCCATTTACTTGTACACCAATGCCAAGAAACATCAGTATTGTCATTAGTTCATATTGTATTTTGTAATATTAGACGAGTCTGTGATATACTGTGAACTCTTTCCCTTTTACTCCCTTGTTTTCATTCTCTCTCTCTCTCTCTCTCTCTCTCTGCTCTTGTGTGGGCCAAAGCGGCAGCAGCTTAGAACAAGTTTCCACTTCACTTATCAGCCCATCTATGTCTCGAAAGTGAGAGAGAGCAGGGCAATCATTGCCATGTGAGGAATACTTGTTATCATGTACAGTAAAATGCAACGCAAATAGAGGTTCCAAATAAGACAAAAATCACTTGCAGGTGATAAACATACCGAGGTAGCCGGGTTTTTAAGTTTGTTTAAAAGAAAATGTGTTTCTTTTACGCCATGCCCCAGACTGCGACATCTCAGCAACTTTATGTTCCCGCCTCAGGCTTTTGTCACATAAGAACTCGTCTGATTTGTCATCATGTGAAAATGGTTTGTGGCCAAAACCCTGCAAAATTAATGACATTTCACCGCGGGCTACAAATTAAAGGCCTTTGCAGATTAGAAGCACTTTTTTTTTGTGCAGAATTTCAGAATTTCACTGAGCGATATTGTGGTCTTTTATTTGTTTTTTTGGGGGGTTTTTTCAACGTTAGGTAGATATCTAACCGATCAGAGTGTGTGCTGTGGCAAAAACATTCAGATAAGCAAATTTGCGCAGCTGGGACTGTTTACGGAGAAACGGAACCGTCGTCAAATCTCCAAACTGTCTTCGAGTCCAACCTGTGGAGTGGTGAAGTCGTGACGTTTAAAGCTGCAGTGCTTTGTTTTTGAGTAAACAAAGGTCTTGTGTTTACACATCGAGGCTTTAAACTGAACTAAAGTGCGTATCTCTTCTTCACTGTTTTATTCAGTAAAAAGCAGAGGTGGAAAGTAACGAAATACATTTACTCAAGTTACTGTATTTAATACTTTTTTTTGTGTATTTTGTATTTTTTAAATACAATTTAAAATCAGGATTTTGTATTTTACTTGAGTACGTATTGACTCAAGTATTGTACTTAGTTACTTTATAAATCCTATCCGTTATTGAGTAAAAAATAAAAAATTCAGCACAATGAAGACCTACAGGGGGAAAATATACACCAGAACCAGACGAATGATGATGTGATTAGCACCAGCACTGGTGCGTGAACATAGAGGGCGTGGCCAAAAGCGACGTAATATCCTGTGTCGCGCCGGGCGCGTGAGCTCCAAAATAGTTTCGGATTTCTGAGCCCTTGTCATATTTCTACTACCCTCACACCCCACGCAAAGTAACTAAGTAACTTTTACTTAAAGTAAATTTCAAATGAACTACTTTTTACTTCTACTAGAGTAATATTTCATCAAAGTATTGGTACTTGAGTACAATATTTTTGTACTTTTAATGACAACGCACCAGCTCATCATAGCTGGATGCTAACTTTATCTTTCCATAATACAGTTTTTACTTAATCACATTGCACTTTTATTCACGTTACTGCAGTTTGCTAACTAGCGCATGCTAAAACATGCAAAATAAAAATACCCACCCCACTTCTTCACTTCGACAGAGAGTTTCTGTTGCGTTTCATTGGTCTTTTTCAGGTGCATTTAACTTAACAAAAGAGAAAACGACACAATATCTGACGCTGACATTGTTCTCTGCAGATTACTAAGAAGCAGTGCTGCTGGAGCGGCGCCCTGCGTCTGGGATTTACGTGCAAAGACCCTTCGCGGATCAACCCGGACACTTTGCCCAAGTACGCCTGTCCCGACCTGGTCTCCCAGAGCGGCTTCTGGGCCAAAGCTCTGCCCGAGGAACTCTCCAACGAGGGAAACATCATCTCCTTCTGGGTGGACAAGAAGGGCCGGGTGTTTTACCGCATCAACAACTCAAGTCCCATGCTGTTCTTCAGCGGGGTGCACGTCGCTGAACCTCTGTGGGCTCTCATCGACGTCTACGGCCTCACCAGAGGAGTCCAGCTGCTGGGTGAGTAATGCTTTCTTTTCTTTTGTATCCTTATTTGAGTAGAAATAGATCTAGAAAGGACTTTTCCCCAGTTTTCTGCATAGTGAATATATGGGTATGCGCAGAAAAATATCCAGGACTTGTCGTGCTTGTGTCCCACGGATCCATCATCAAGGAACTTTGCAACCGTCACATTCAGTTTCAGGAGAATTGTCATGTTTAACACGTACTCTCACATTAACCCACATGAATACAGCCAACTGGGACTTACCTTATTATTCCCTCCTACAAGAAAGAACGCCAAGAGAGATTGAAACTCGATCATACAATACAATACAATCTGCTTAGATTTGGGTCTAAACACGTCTTTGAATTGTTGTGGTGAATATGGCGACTTTTCCATTTGATCCAGTTTCTAGTCATTACTATTAATATTGTAATATTATTTATAGTGCATTTCTTTCACGACGAAGCACTGCAAAGATACACACAATTGCGTTTATTTTAAAGCCAATATCCCAAAAAAAACATCATGAAAGTATATGAACATAAAAAGCCAAGTAGTCAAAGCACGAAACCTTCGCATACAAGGTCACTCGGTTAGATTTGTGAACTGTATTGAATGAGGAATATTGTGAATTCACAGAAGTGTTTGGCTTTCTTTCTTTCTTTCACTGGGGTGATTTTCACTATAACGCTTTAGCGTTGTAGATTGTGTGCAACCCCCCCCCCCCCCCCCCGCACCCCCACGCACCCACCAAATAGCTCAGTGGAAAAAGATGGTGGGGAGATTAAGCTGATTGTATAGTTACTACGGTCGTTAGTATCAAAGAAACGTCCCTAAAGGGGGGAAAACTTCAGAATGTCTGAAATCCATTCCACCAAGTTCTTTCAATTTGGTTTAAAAAGGTTTGAGAAAGGGAGGCAAACAGGTTGTACAGAATCATTTACAGCAATTTAAATTCTTGTAATTGAATTACATTTCGCAGGGGTGACAGTATTTTTAAATTCGTGTTAATGCTACCACAAATTTCATATTGTTCTCCCCTTAGCCAAATTAAAAAAAATTTTAAACCAGTACTTTCATCAATATTATTCGTTTATCAGTATTTACTGCAGTATTTTATCATTTATATTTGACTTAAATAGGGATGTTAAGTGAATTTCATCCCCATCCAATATAAATCCAATAAAAAAAAAACATATTTTATTAGTTTACAACCAGTAGAAGGTTTTTAGTGTGTGAAATAACTTTGGTTACACTTCACTGCACCGGAGGCAAGTTATGAAATTTCACCAAAATTACACAAAAGCACACTTTTTTCCAAGAGCAAGAGCTTCAGTGTAATCACCAGTCGACTGTTGATGTGAGAAATGAATCTGGTGCAAACTCGCTGAATATGAATGAAATTAGTTTTTGCTGTTGTTGTTGTAGTTTTCACTACTTTCCACTCGCGAGTTGTCGATCTGTGAATATTTTGTTTGCCTAATCATCTGGGGATTAAGCGGCACAGATGAAAACACGGGATTAAAGGGGACTCGGAACAAATTTGAAGCAACAGATAAATAGATTACGCGTTGTTTCACGTGACATAACGTCGTAATCTTTTAGAAGGAAATTACACCAAACTGGTCTCCATTTTCAATCAATACAAAGATATGCAAAAACGGATAAATGGGGAATCCTGCAGTTGCCTCAGTGTCTATTTATAACTGTTTCCAAGAATCTGTGCTGCCGCTTTCAAAAAGAATAGCGGCTGTCAGCACTGGTAATAAAAATAGAAGAGGCTACCGTATTGTGTAGATAGCGTCATTTAACCTCATTTCTCGTGGCGTTTTTGACAACGGGAGGCGCGCTATCTCGTGACGGGGCTGCTCGCTATCCAGCGCCGGAGTGCGACTATCTGGGGTTCAGTGGCCTCGTGGCGCTGACCGACACGCAGCTCTTGTCGCAGAACGAGTGGAGCGCGTTGGTCAATCGCAGGGGGAGAGGGGGTGATGTCAGGTAATGACATGCCCAAGGGTGGTGGGGTTTTTTTTCCCAAGACAATCGCGCCAGCGGAATGTCTCACTCTGTGGATCCAAGTCCTTAAATTTGACTTCGCTCGGCATGTGGTCACTATGAAGTCACCGCTGTGACAGATTCACATGCGGTCATGTCGAGGGAGGCTTGTCGACGCGGCTTATGAATAAAGATCCTGGATATTCTTAGGCGGCGGGGGGGTTTATCGGGATGTAAAGCTGCGCACGAGTTGTTTCTCTGGACCTGTGAAAAGATTTGTTTTGCGCTTCTCAATTAGTGAGAATGACGATACATTAGAAATACTGAATATGAAATAAAGGATATTTGCGTGTTAGAAACAATTAAAATAGCCTTTAAAGCTTTAACACCTTAGCCTTTCTTGCTTATTTTATCCATAAAAGGCCCAGAAAATGACCTGAGAGTGAGCGCCTTTGGCCATTTCAAAATAACTTTCAATATCTGGCAGTTATTGCATGTTGAAATGGTGAAATAGTGTATTAACAATGTAATTATTATTAGTGTAATTCTAATGTAGTTTTATTTTGGAAAAAAAAACACTATAGTTGTACACAAACTCCAGATTTTTGCATGTTAAATTTGAACAATATAAAATATTTTAAAGGTGCCATATGTAAGAATGTGGCCAAAAACAGTTACTACATTCAAATTCAAAATACCGAGGACTTTTTGGTTTTGTTTTCTGACATAACTGGCAATCTGTGGTTGCTCGGCAGCTGAGACTCTACCGACTGCAATGACGGCGGTAGGTGGCGCCGCATGCCAAAACATGATTTCAAAACATAAACATGATTTGCAGTCTGCAAAATGTTTTTTTTAATGTAAATATTTTGGCTGTACTGTTGTTGTTGGTGAGTTCAGTTTGTTATATGAACATTATTTTATATTATCTGTGACATATTAGGAGGATTTTATGGCCAGTTGCTTTAGATTTATTACATAATGCACCTTTAAATAACATATGTTTGAGTTTTTGTCTCAATGTGCACAAACAGGCAAAATAAAAAAAATGGAAACTATGAACAGACATTTTTCCAGCTCTCTCCTCTCTGGTGACAAAGACACTGATTCGCAATTCACTGATTCGATTCCTGCAAAATGTGATTAAAGGTTGGACTCTCAACGTATAATTTCTCAATGGTTAATGCAATTCTTTTCTTCAATCTCTTTAAATTTAAAGCTGAGAGTCCACACCTTATATCCAAGTTTTTCTGTCGCTTGACACATTTAAAAGTGCAACAGAATATAAATCATGCAAGGCTTTCGCGGGGCAGTGTGTGGCTGAACTTTAAATGCCATCTTTGCTCGTGAATGAGAGCAGCTGCCTCAAAATCCAACTATTTCTCCTCGCCGTTCCCCACATTGATCACCGTCGTCCTCGCACTGATGTCTTACACGGAAAAGCCTCAGCCGTCAGTCAGCTGACGGATCACTTGGCTACTATCAGCTTTTTCTCTGCAGCCCGAAGACCGTCCGTCACTTTCTCGAGAGCGCGGCGTATATCAAAGCCTCCGGTATTGTCTCAGAAGGTTTGGCTGCAGCTCAGTTAGACACTTAAGCTCTGAAATACGGGGCGGACACATCAAAGTATCGGCGTTTGCAAACTGGCACATCTGCAAACTTTCCGTTAACAGAAGGGTGGATTTTGATTCTTAATGATGCTTACACAAGGGTCTGAAATGAATGCTACACCAGCTGATAATTTCAGCCAAATTTCACCTGTTGTGGGTTTCTTATCACACAATCTGTCCAGGTGGGAATTGCACAACTGCTGCAGTTGTTTTTCTTTTTATATACGCGACTAATGGAGCTTGGAGCTGTAAATGAGCTCCATGGAGTGAAGAGAATGGTTTGCTTTGTAGACTCTGATTTGGCTTTTGTGATAAATGTCCACACGTGCACAGTTAAAAAAAAATAAAAAATGATGGCAGATGACTGATTATAAAGGCTGTTGACTTCAGTATAATGCCTTTGCAGACTCGGTGAGATAATGTGTAGAAGAAGATCATCATTTTACTTGTCACACACACACAAAAAAAAAAGCCAGGACTGGACCACAAACTCTTTTGGAGGTTTAATGTCTGACAGAAAGTGTATAAAACAAACAAACAAACAAACAAAAAGCACAGCAGTCAGACACAAGTGGAGCCACTAAACAAATGTGAAATGATGAAAACCACGTTGACACATGACATAATACAATAAAATGGATAAATAAGGAAGGCACAGCGCAAAACATGGGGATGAAAAAGTCACGTACGTCTTCCATGGTCGAAAACTGTAACGCAGTAGACACACCCACAAAAACCAGGTAAATATGCAACTTAAGAAAAAAAATGTTCTCATGTCTGCGAGTTAAAACAATGGACATGGAAAATAAATGCTGCAGAATTCTACATATTAACACATATTTCAAAACAATAGTTGGCATTGACCAGAGTGTTATATCAACTCAAGCTTCAGATTGCGTTAACAGTGCAGAAGGCCGGACGTCTTTTTTGGCGAGCAGGTCTACGTGGGGCCTATAAGGGTTATATTTGGCCTGTCAATATGGGTCCCGAGTGGATTTCTCCATTGTTTCCACGGTGGGCCCACCAGTGTTTGCCCAAATGGACCTCATATTACTGAAACCACACCGTTTCAGTTCCCAGGTAGCCTTAAAAGGGTACTAAATCCACATAGGCTTGAAGTAAGGAAACCAGGGACCAACTTGCTTGGGACCCATATTGTCAGCCCAAATATAACCCTTATTGGTCCCACATATTGATCAATAATGCATCAATAGCCTTTCAGCATAACTTATTGAGAATGAAGAGACTCTCCCATTGGCTCTTCTACTACAACTGCTGTTTGACGGAAACTCCAGCACCAGTAACGACTTCCTATACTGCAAAGAAACCTACAATAAAGGAGAATCTACTTCATAGGAGAATCAGACAATAATCACAACAAACACATCAGCACTGTCAGAGATGGAGAGATTGTATTCAGTCATCTGTCATATGGGCCCATTTGTATGTGAAATTTTATATTACTTGGGCAGGAAAGTTCAAACTCAAACCTTAAAAACCCGTCAGGGTTCCAAATGTACAGCCTACAAGTGCTCCAGACTCTGTGAAGTGATTAAAGGAGGGTCTAACAGAGAGCACTATGGGTGAACCATCACCTATGTCCTTTGAAGACACACAAACTATTCTCCCAAGCACACAACGATGACACTAAAGTGCCTGAAAATCAGCATGTTAAAAATATTTCTGCTTCTGCATCCATATTTGTCAAAGTAAGTCACAAATCTGCAGACTCGGCTGTTAGCATAGCTGTTAGATCTAGTCGAGTCGGTGGAGCTAACAGCAAACAGAGTTGATGGACGTCTCAAAGACGAGCGTCTGTCGACACGCGCGTGTGTTTGTGTGTGCGGTGGAGAGAGAAATATCCAAATATCTTCAATGATACAGAATGATTTTTGGGGGAAAAGTGACAGCACCCAGTCTGTGCTAACATCAATATTTTAACAACCAGCAGATGGAAAAACAATAGAATGTGTTTTTTTTTCTCAAGATCCTGCCTACTGCAGCTTTATCTGCTGCATAACAAACTGAATACGTGAGGTTTGACCTAATACTTTGGGTCATCTGTGTCTCTTTTGCACAGATCTCGCTCTGTTACTACATCAGGCAGAACATCAATAGCCCATGTTTCCCTGTTTGTACCTTTTGTTCGGAATGGCAGGGTGGAATAAGGGCAGAGCGTCGTCGTGTTGAACAGGCTGTGTAAATGGGACTTGTGTTGCAGTGCACAGTGCGTCATTGCTCAGCTGATAAAAATCTTTTTGGATTGTTTTGCTGGAATTTTTTTTGGTTTCTGTGATCTTTTATCGGGTCGAATATTTCTGTATAACACCAAAGCAATGGACTTATTTTGAAACTGTTGGTCCTGCTTGTGGGCATTATTTTTTTTTATGAATAGCAATGGTCTGCTGCTTATTGATATTGCTACAGCGAAGTTTTTTTTTTTTTGCCTGAAGATAATCCCCATCAAGGACATGCACCACTGGATTCCCATAGATTTGTTTGTGTGTTTAATCTTTTAAAGACCTTGTGTGCTATAATAACATAAGGCTAAAGTTACACAGGAAGGGTTAGGGTTATGGAGATGGTAGGTAATGGCTGTTGGTAAAGTGTCTGATTCTCTATACCTACTTTAAAGGCGCCATATGTAAGAATGTGGCCAAAAACAGTTACTACATTCAAATTCAAGATAACGAGGTCTTTTAGGTTTCGTTTTCGGACGTAACTGGCAACCCGTGTTTCCTCGGCAGTTGAGACTCTACTGACTGTAACAATTGGTAGACAGCGGTAGGTGGCGCCACATGCCAAAACATGATTTCAAAACATAAACATGATTTGCAGTCTGCAAAATATTTTTTTTAATGCAAATATTTTGGCTGTACTGTTGGCTGTTCCTGAGTCTCTGTGACATATTAGGAGGATTTTATGGCCAGTTGCTTTAGATTTATTACATAATGCACCTCTAATTATCCTTCATATCCAATGAGTTTTGGAGATAGGGGTTTCTTGAAAATTTGATAACTAAATATTTTGTGATGTCATCAGTAGGTAGATTCTAACCCTAACCCAATTAATGAGAACATAGTTGTCATGCTCCACCTGCATCTCCTTCTTTCACCATCAGTTAATCTGCAGCATTAGAACACCTACTCCCAATCCAACCTCTACTTATCATGGCTCTCTCTTGAAGATATCTCAGTTCTCTCGTGTTTAGTTATTTACTTGTACTCTGCTTGTTACTTGTTACTTCTTAACTTGTGGACAGCAAGTTTCTACCAGAGGGCCAAACGTACAGGACTAGGGTTAGGGTTATGGAAAGGGTAGAGATGATGATGATGATGATGATGACATTCTTACCAAATTTAAATGAGAACATAATTGGGGGATTACTTACCCATCATGAAACATAAAGGATTAGGGTTTGGATTATGGAAATGGTTGGGCAGGTCATGATGAAACTTGGTCTGTTGGTAGAGTGTCTGATCCTATATACAGTACAATGGTTCAAATCTTATGAGTTTTAGTAGAGATGTGACTCTTTTTAACAGTTTTGCCCTTTATACAAGATAGGGATTTCTTGAAGTTTTGATAATCTTTGTGACATCCTCAATGGGTAGAATCTTACCAAAACTGAATTTGTTGTTTCCGAACAGTTTTCTTGATATCAGCTCTTTTGCCGATGGTTAGGGATCTTTTTTCAAGAGTGGTGTTGTTTCCTCTCTGAGCCGTTATCATGGGAGTGCAGTTCAGTAGCTCCGCCGCCCATGCAAGGAGTCAAAGGTGAGCCTGAGATCAGTGAGACTGCCTGAAAGCTGAGATGCTGTTATGTAAGTGAGGAAGCCAAAATGAATCCTCTAAAAATCAAACTGAGCCTCGGGGGATGTGCGGACCCAACAATGCTGCCTTTGCAATTTAAGAAAAGATCTGTTACATCACCACATTTGTCCAACTCTCTCTCTCTCACACACACACACACACACACACACACAGCTATCAATACAGGCCAAAGTGCCCTGCTTGGGTTTTGTACAGAACGGCCTGTCAAGCATCTGCATGTCTTTGCTGAGACACATTAGCCCTTATAGGGACTTCCAAGTGTATATTATGTCTGAAGCAGCAGAACTGTATTCAAAGCTTGATTTGATTATTCCAGTATTTTCACAATTATCTCTGTTTACTTGTATTTGTCTCGGGAGTATCATGTCCTTTTCACAAAACAAAAATACTATTACTTTTTTTTTTCCTTTTCTTATAATGCATAAAAAGGCTAAGTCTTTTTTGTTGTTGAGGTTAGCCTGGCTGATGCAAGACAAATAGAGTAAATGATAAACAATATGTTGTTTTTGTCTCGTCTCTCCAATAAATCAAATGTGAAATACATGAAACAGCAGGTTATAAAAACAGTTGACTGTTAAATAAATGATAAAAGGAGTATAAGTATGACCTATTTATCATGTTTCTGGGTAAACGTAAGAAAATAACTGTAAGAATTGGCCCATGAAGGTTGTTCAAAAATGGCAAAGATGACATCACTTGCATCTTCTTCTTCTTCTTCTTGATGGTTAACATTTTGAGTTTGATCAAGTTGTTTGTTGTACAGGCTCCAGAAATCAGGTCACTAATAACGAGTGTTTTCAGTTACACTGTATTTCCCAGAAGCGATACACATGTGGGAATGCTATCCCTTTCTATATAGAACCAAAAAACGGTTTGTTTGTGTGACAAAATCGCGTGAGACCACACAGCATCCACAGTTTTGTGCAGGTATATGATGGATTTCTTCCAAGTTCGATAAGTGGAGTCTAAAGGCATGTTTTGATGGATACAAGATGCTCTACTGGGGGTTTGTCTACCAGATGAGTCACTTAATCACTGATGTGATGGTAGTGATCCGCGAGACTGGCATCAGCTAACATCCTCTGCAATCTGTCTCTTAAGTCATTAGAGAAGAATCCAAAATGGCTCCCAGACCTCCAAGAGGCTGCATAGCTCTCAGGTGATTAAGAGGAGGGTGTTGACATCAATCATCTCTGCACAGTCTGTGGAGCATCGTGGCGGAGGGGAAACCTCCTGCTGTATGCTTTTCATGCTTATTAACATTCTGAGAGACACGTCACTGACATTTCCACTCCAGGGGATGGAGGGAACAGGTTTATGGAGGAAGCCGTGTCTGTATATTTGAAAAATGTTTACATAGACGCAGGTTTTCGCATAATGGCTTTTGCGGATGGTAGATGCCACATGTCACTCCTTACAGGTTTACGTGCCAAGGAAACTTTGCACAGACATTCGCTGTCTGAAGGGGATGAAGCCTAATCATTTGTTTTTGTGAGTAAAGCGTCCCAACAAATTCTTTGCAGAGGTTCATGATTTGTTCGTCTCCAGCCAAAAGCAGGTTAAAGCTGCAGTGCGTGACTTTTAAACACAAATGAATGTCCTTTTCCATTCAAGGGATAGCGGTTCCCCGCTGCACACAGGAAGTGATTAGTGTAACATTATGACCAATGGAGGCGAAGAGGAAGCGCAACAGTAACATTGTGCGAGTGAAGCAAGATGGCTGAAAATGGCAATAAGTCCCCAGATGTGAATTAAAGGGACACTGTGTAGTATTTATGGGTTTATATAACCCAAAATCCACTTTTGTATACATATTATGTGCTCCTGCATTGTCTAGTCTTTGTTTCATTTTCGTAGTGTTTCAAAAAGTCATGTAAAATAACATGGTCGCGGGCCGCTACTGCATTGCCACGACGCCATGTTTCTACGGGAGCCTGTATAGACAAACGCGAGAGAACAAATCAAGCGTCTCTTTACTTGTAGCGGAAGTCCCGCCTCCTCTCTCTCCGCTTCGTCTGCTACGGCCGCGGTAGCTCGCCCTCTCCCTCGCCTCACGAACCTCATCTGCTGACACGGAGAAAGACGACGAGGACGACATTTGACCGGCTGTGGATACCGTAGCGCTCAGGGAAGGGAGGGGGTGAGCAGAGGAGCAGTTCTTTGTTGTAAATTTCAGCCTCTCCTCTAGATGGCACTATAAACTACTTACTTCACCTTTAAATGCCAAAGAAATGGAAGTTTCCATATTGTTCCATGTGATCAAGATAAAAAAAACTGAATTTAATACAAAATAACACAGAATTTAACGCTGTAGCTTCAGTAATGACCACTAATAATTAGTTTAATTCTGTTTATTGAAAACATGTATAGTGCAAATGTCAAAAATCAAGGCACTGTGTTCCTTTAAGGCCACTTATTTTTATGTTCTGTTCTGTCTGTTTTTTTGAAATGTAAAATATAATCACAAACGTCATTATTGCCAGAATTTGATCGAATATTGTGATATGTTTGTACCGCCCCTACTGAAAAGTTGACCCCCCCCCCCTTTTATATGTACCTTACACAAGGGCCTTGCTTCATAGAGGCAGCCATCTTGAGTTCCGAGAGCAGCCATTTTGAAGCAGAAGTATAGTACGCAAACAAAGACAAACAACAACATCTTTTCTGGTGTGCAAAGATGTTGGCGTTTTCTCATGTGCTTTGGGAAAGAGCCGCCATTAGATATCACTAAGTCTTACATTTAACCTTTATGTTTTAGCATGTTATATAGTTAGGCTATAATGTATTTCATGATCTGACACAACTCATGTAGGCCTTTATCAGATTGCTGTACTTTGACTGGTTTTGCATTTTGTAAACAGGTAAAAGAGAGAATGTTTCTTCTGTTGCTTGGAACACGTTGCTATGCACAAACGTGTTGCGGTTGCCTGAACTGTGCTGCACTTCCCTTTTGCTTTGTGTCTATTTCTGTCCGCGCTCTCACTCGGTCGTACCTCACGCTTACTCACCACACATCTCACCTATTGTTTCACTTGTCAACACAGATTATGTGGAGTTTCATGTGGTTTTGATCTGTGGATAAAAGTGTTTCAAATATAGATAGAGAGGTCAGAAGGGTTGTAGTCTGACACAAGTGGCCAGATATGCACCGTGAGGTCGGCCTGGAAACAGTGCAGGTGAAAATGGCTTAGTACCACGCGGTGAAGGACAGAATGAAGACTATAAAGTGCTGAAAATACGCTTTGCGCCATATTTATACGTGTATTTGTGTTGCCATCACAGAGCTGTTTCAGTAAAACTAAACGCTGTTCATTTTGATTGATGACCTGCGATAGTTTCTGATTACCCCCGAAGTACTTGAAATGGATGTTGTACTAATATGTGTAATTTTGGGTCTGTTGCTCACGGCGGATTTCCTCCAAAAACAATAAAGTGGAAATTCAGCATGGTAATAACAATGTGCAGAGTCATCTGTCAAAAGTCAGTTTCCAGCCAAAGGCAAACAGCAGACATTGAGGGAGAATGGCACAAAGAGATGTTCAATGTCTCCATATTGTAAACGTTTAGCAATTTCCTTGAGCTCAAGTCTTTTGGCAGAATTTGCCTCAAATCATGAATCATACTACACCGTTTCTAGCGCTCTGTTTTTTCTCTCTCTGTCCTCGAGCATTCTCTTTGTTTTCTGATCACACTCATAAATCTTTTGAAAAGTAGTCATTTTTCATGGGGCAGGAGGTTTAAAACCTGATTGTAGTCACGTTCACATTTTTGCAAGACTATGGCTCTTTCCCCCAAGTTCTCCCTTTTTGGAAATGAGCGAAGACCGTTCAAGAAGCTTATGTTCAAGAGAAGAGGACAGTTAATGCCCGGGCATGATGATGCCTTTTTTGGGTAGAAACAGTGAAAGGCCAGAGATTATTGTGGTTCGACATAACCTCGTCCAATTCTAACATTATTTCATTGTACTGTAGCTTCATGCTTTTGTGAGACTTATTTCCAGTACCTTGCTCTTGAGCGCTCTATATATAGGGTGAATTCCAATTCCTTGCTTAACCCTCAATCTTAACCCTCAAACTCAAAAATGTGCGCTCCCGCTAGTGCAAGTGCTGTCCCGATTCTCAGAAAAATTAAGTTGAGGGGAAGTTTAAGGGCTGTATCGCCCTCAATATTGAGATTTTCCGAGACCACCCTTGGGAGCAAGGGCTACCCAGAATGCATTGCGTGTTTTGACAGAACAAAGATGGCGTCGAAAGCAGCGAAACGAGTACGCTACAAATTAAGTATTTTCTTTGTTAATAGAGATATAAAAATGATGAAAACCATTGTATTATCTTAGTTTAGGCCCATATTATGGATTACTGACGTCATTGTTGCGTAACATATATTTTTATTTTACGATCTTTTGTCGGTGCGGACAAGCAATAGTTTGCTATCGTTTACTTTTCAATAAGTCGTGGTGTGTGGTAACTGTCAGCTGAATATGTCCGTGGTTATGGTATTTGTATGAGTATCATCTTATAACTAACTGACAACCTAATAACTTGACTGACAAACGGATCGTAATAAATAATCGTGACGCAAATTTGTTCTTCTTCTTCTTCTTTTTTGGAGTTCACAGACTGGACGCAGCTTTCGCGTTATTCTGCCCCCCACAGTCTGAAGACGTATCTGCATTTAAGGGGTGTCCCATTTCTAAGTGACACGATAACCCTCAACACTTGGTTTTGAGGGCCAGTTAAGATTAAGGGTTGAGCTTGAGGGTTAAGATTGAGGGTTAAGATAGGAATTGGAATTGGCCCTTAATCCTGAATATTCAGCCTCTTTGTAAAGCTAACAGTTTTTGTAATATTCATTAAGAAAAGATTAAAATAAAAGATAAGATAATCTGTTATTCATCCCACAATGGGAGGATGTGCAGTGTCTCAGCAGCATTCATGTCCACATCTATGAATGTAGAGAGCTTAGAAAGATAAAAACTACAGTATATACATAAAGTAACCAGAATATATGCAGTATGACCTTAATGTTTACCGTGTAAAAGAGGATTTCACTTAAAAGGGATATTAGAAGCATTAGAAACTCGTCCTCTACCCTCTCACCTCCTGTATTTAGTAACATAAATGGATTGTTTTGGGTCAATGAGATGCTTTTTAATGTCCAGTGGGACAGTTCAGTGTTAATGTCAGCAGCAGCCCATCTGGATTTGTTCCCTAGTAAAATAGATAACTTTGGGTGTTTTATGGTGAGACCCGAATGTCAATTGAAATGTCTTGTTGTAGTATAAAAGGGCGGAGACTTCCAGTAGCAAAACAAACTCCTGTTGTCAATCCTTGAGATTTTTGTCACTTTTTGAAACCAGACATTCACAGACTGACGTCATCTGCAACCAGACAAGATGCCAGACAATGCCAGCTTTCAATTACACTGGTGTCCACTTATGAACTGGAGAAGCCTCTAGTATGAGAGATCTCCAAGAAATCTATAAGTCCATTTGTTGCTGATTCTATGAATTCTGGACTCTTCTGTCACGTTACATATTCTGTTCAACGATATCTTTAAACTTCCAATAACCAATTTTGGCCCATTTTTCACATTGTAATTGATGAGTCATGCCCTGCATTTATAGAACAACATTGTCATTCTTTCAGAATTATGTGTTGAACCACCTGATAAATCTGGGCCCAATAACAACTCTAATTTTATCTGTGATCTCTAACAAAAATCCAGCTCCTGGGGAAATATCTGGGCCTTTAGTTGCTAAATGCTCCATTTTGTTCAAGAGATCATTGATAACTGCGCAGGTTGGTGCTGAGATGATAGCACACAGTTTTTTTTTAGGTTTTTTTTAGATTGTTCACTAAAAGCCACTGCCTGATAAGAACAGTGACTTTCCAGAAACCTCTGAAGAGCAGCACATGCACTGCTGATGGGTGCTAACTGTCTCTATGTGTAACCCCTCACATAGTGCACATATTTATTTAATCCACTGGTCATAGTAGGGGGGAAAAAAACACTAAACTGATTCACTTTATACTCACTCATCTCTTGGTGTCAGGGCTATAACTAAACTAAAGAGTAACCAGGAACCTCATCCCCATTCCAGATGTTAAAGTTAATTTGTCATGCACAAATCTGGCTGCCAAAATATCTTGATTTTCCTTAAATTTCTCCTTTGGACACTTATTATAACTGAAGTTAAGTCATTTTGTCAATTGGTTGCAGTGAAATGAGAGGCCTGGTGCAAACTCAAACTTTTGGAGGACTGTCCTTTGACCCAACATCTGCCAGCATGTACACACTGGGATTAGGGTCTATGTATTTATGAGAGCTCTGTTTCAAGTGATCTCAGTGCTTGGAATTCATTTGATTTGTTGAACCAAAATAAATGCCGTTGGACAGACTGTATAGTGCCTCAGCTGGGATTTAATCGGCCCAAATGGAATTGAACAGATTTGCGTAGAAATCAAAATAGAGATCGTAATGGAGCCTGTCAGGTCTGGATCCTGGGAGCTGGGCTGTTCGGCGGGGGGACTGTCAGAGGGGGCTAATCACTTTCAGATGAGCTGTCTATAGTCCCAGTGAGGACGTGAGCGTGTTGTGTGAATTGCATGCGTGTGTTAGTGTGTAGTTTCCTCATAACGCCACGACCAAAACAATGAGATGAAGCTATAATTGGCGAAATGTGTTTGAGATCAGCGCTAACAGCAACATAGACAAGCAAAGTATCAAAAGTAAAAAGCGCTCGTTTCACGGTCAAATGTGGCCCCGCGTGACCAACAATTCATATACAACAATGTCAGGAAGTTATGCTGGATTCGCACAAGTGTGTGTCACGTTAACGCCTGACGGTGAACTCGTCTGATGCTTGGTGTTCGTGGTCGCTATCAGGGGTTAGCAGAGCAGTGTCTGTCATTGCTAATTACATAGCAAGAGTTGCTAATGTTGTTAAAGGGATACTTCACCGATTTGAATGTGGCTTTGTATTGCTAGAATAGCAGTAGTATTTTTTAGAAAATGTGCTTCCCTCCCTCAGTTTTTCCCTGACTTGTAAAAACAATCTGTTTTCCCTTATCCAAATGTGCCCTACTGTGAGTCAAATGACGCGTTTTGCATCACAGTAGGGCAAATTTTGAAAATGGAAACAGATTTTTTTACAACTCAGTGAAAAACTGAGGGAGGGAAGCACATTTTCTAAAAAATACTACTGCTATTCTAGCAATACAAAGCCACATTCAAATCGGTGAAGTATCCCTTTAAAGCGAAGGAAGTGTGATGTCCGCCATTATTGGATGCCCTTTTGGTGCTCTTTCATTACACAGTTCTAGCTCAGCCTGGTAGCTACCTGGTACCTTTCTTTAGTACCTGCTCTGGAGAGGTTCCAAAGCTAGCTGAGCCGATATTAAAATGTGACGTCAACAGACTGTCGGCCACCGAGTGGTCAGAGATTGTCGTCGCTGGAAGAGTCAAGAGCGCGACGTCCGACGCAAGAATCAAAGCGAACGATGCCGAATTGTCGATCAGATTAAAAAGACAAAAAAAAAATCCAGAAAACGTGCGTTAATCTGCAACATTTAGCAAGCGAAATTTATAAAATCTCAGTATTTGACAGAGGAGTCTGGTGTAATTAGTGAAAGCACTGCTGAAAGCCAGGCGATCGTGAGCCGAATTACAACCCGTTCAGTCGTATTTCAGGTCAGTGAGTCTGTGCTCCGGTCATGCAGGAAGTCCATCCATCCATTATCTACCGCTTTATCCTCCACCAGAGGGTCGCGGGGGGTGCTGTGCCTATCTCAGCTGACATTGGGCGATAGGCCGGTTACACCCTGGACAGTTCGCCAGTCCATCGCAGGGCCACATATAGAGACAAACAACCATTCACTCACACTCTCACACCTACGGTCAATTTAGAGTGACCAATTCACCTAATCCCCATATCGCATGTTTTTGGACTGTGGGAGGAAGCCAGAGAACCCGGAGAAAACCCACGCGCACACGGGGAGAACATGCAAACTCCTTGCAGAAAGGCCCTTGTTCCGAAGTTGTTCCAAACAGAGCTCAAACCCATGAACCCGGGTCTTCTTGCTGCAAAGGCAAGAGTGCTAACCACTAACCACCAACCGTGGGCCCCATGCTGGAAGTACTGATTAATTATTTTTGATTAAATTATTGTTTTGACCGTCACTATTAAAACGGCCTCACATATGACGACCTCGCCCACGTTATTGTACTATGAAGTAGTGGAAAATGACGCGACTGATACCAAACCGCGTAGAGCCGATTAGTGCTAGAACTGTATAATTCCTTGTATAATTCAAAACGAATGAGAAGCGCTTCAGTTGACGCCCCCGTGTATATTTGAGTCCCTTTTTTTTTTTCTTTTTTTTCTTTTTTACATTAGTGGTCCATTAATTCCGTCAGGCACCATAAAAAGTGTCACAAGATAAACCCGAGGGGTCATGAGATGATTAATGGTCGATGAAAGAAGACAAATAAACAAAGGTCTGATTTTCAGTTTAACCTTTCTCTCAAATCTTAGCTGTTATTCGTGAAATTCACCTCTTCCAGTTCATTAAATGAAATCAGCCGAGCAAATTAAAGGCGGTGACCTCTCTTTGGAGTAACTGTTAACAAGTCTGGCATCTGAACAGGCGGGTATTTGTATTTGAGGTACGTGCCTAAAACTTTGGAAACCACAAATTTAAAACTAAAACAGTTCATCTTTTTATATAATGGTCATATGTTTGGTTTTTTTTAATGTAATAATTGTATTTCAAAAATTGGCACCATTATCTCTGGGTGTCAAAACAGTCCAAAGAAAGTGGATTTATTGAAGTAAAGATTACTGATGTAGATATTGCTTTGTATGCATTTTCACTTCTGGACGTTCTTGAGTTTGTATGGATACTTGGTGGTGTTTCCATGTCTTACTTTGAAGGTTACTATTCTTCTGTTTTTAGTCGCGTGGAAGACTTATGTAATACGGATATGATTTATGCAAATAAGCGGACAGGGCCTTTTTCTAAAACGTCCACTTTTCAATTAAGGCTACGTTTACACTAGCACGGGTATTTTTAAAAACTTTCCCCTGCGTTTGTGCCTTTCGTTTACACACAGACGGCGATTTCGCCTCTGAAAACGATTCTTTCTCAAAACTCCGGCAAAAGTGGAGATTTTGGAAAACTCCGCATGAAACAGAGTTTTAGGCAATCTACGCTCCAAAAAAATGCGACCTTTTTACATTTGGTTATGATCATTTTTATATCTTTGCGTTGGCAAATACAGCTCCTATATTGCGTAGAGGAGCAGAGACGTGTTAGGGATCGGAGGTGGGCCAGACCACGTCACCGTCAGCATCGCCGGTTTTGATCAGACCTGGGCGGACTGCTGTCAGGTGGGAGAATGCGGTTATTGTGGCGTGACAATTTTTAGGATGTCGCGATCATCGCTGCTGTCACTCTGTCACCTGTACAGTTACGTCCGTACATCGAGGGTGAGAGGTCAGTCGTTGTTGTTGTTGTTGTCGATGAGGATTCTGATTGGCTTGTTCTTCCTACACTACCGCCCACAGGCTTGGCGTGGTTAGGATGGCTCTCAAAAGCTTATTTATGCGTGTTAATATAATGGAAACTTTTTTGAAAACGATGATGTGTACATAAAGTTATTTTGGAAAACGGAGGGAAGAAAATATGCGTTTTTGAAAATATCCAGCTAGTGTAAACGTAGCCTAAAGCAAATTAATCCTTTGTTATGATATTAATAGGGAGCATAATCTGGGATAGAAATGTCATTTTCATGATGGACATTTTCTCTATTGAGCTTTTTTGTTGCGTAAAAGGAGTGCAGAGACACTTTAAAGTGAAGTCAAGTGGCTTTTAACTGGCCCTCAGAGACACCGGGATCTAGTGGCATCCCCGAGGTGTCTGCTGGGCGTCGTTTTAACTGCTGCCATTTGTCACCTTCGCATGTCCCGTCTTCTTTCCACCATCGCGGTCCAAAACTCGGAAACATCTGGCACCAAACCAGCGACTCGTCTTGATCTCTCAAATACTCCACATACGTGGCTACGTGACGTACGTGGCTCCTGTTGCACATGCCATCTCGGATACTTAAACTGTTGGACCTCTGCTGTATAGCTATATCATAGCACACAGCCTTTTAGCCTCTACTGATGCTGCTGCTGCTGCTGCTTCACACTTGTATACTTGTGCCATTATCTTGACTGGGATACCTCTCCTTAAAAGCTCATCAGTGCAGATTTCCCTCTGGAGCCTGTTTTCTATTTTTTTTTTTTTTTGCTCCTTTGATAAGTAAAGGCTTATCCCTCTCCTTTTTTGGGATAGGCACACAACTGTCCCCCACCCCCCAATCTACTTTCTCATGACAGATGACTTCACTCAGTCATTCTAGGCAGAGCCCAGGATAGGCCCCTTACACATGCATAGTTAAGGCAAATCCCCAAAGACACACAGTGACACTCAAGCCTCTTTCACACTAAAATAAGCAGGTGTGTACGTGATTTTAAACCTGAGTAGAGCCGCTGACAAAGTGTTTGTTCTGTCCAGTACTGTTTTTTTTGTTGTTGTTGTTGGTGCGATCATTTTCCGTTTGATACTACTTTCATCGTTTACTTCGGTTTCCCTTTGACTCAATCTTGTTTAAATGTTCTGATTGATGGACTAAAGGATAACTGTCCCAGGAATCAATGTGGAATAAACATTAATGCAGCAAACGGCATGCTGCTATATTTAAACCATTCCCAAATGAGTTCATACAATGGTTAATCCTATCAGGCTATCACAATGTCTGTGGTGACACTCCTGCAATTCGCACATTGTGATGCATTTAGACCGGGGGGGTCTCAAGGTCAAATGACCGGGGGGCAAATTAGCATCTAGTCTGGCCATTTGGGGGGTGAACTGTGTCTGTGTTGATATGGACTGATAAATAGTTATGAATAGAAAGTTTTTATGATGCAAAATGAATACATTACTACATAAAACATGCAGAAATAAGTCATTAAGTGGTGGGCCACATCAAATTGATTGGAGGGCCACATATGGTCCCTCAAGCCACGAGTTTGGGACCTCAAGTGATGCAAAAGAGTTTTTTGTACAGCAGCTCTATGGCTGAAACCACCAACAAAATAATAAATAAAAATAAACCTGATGTTTTTATTGCAATCGCAGTTTTTGTTTCTCACGAACGCAATCGTCCAATATCGAAAAATATCTGAACCTCTTCGTCTTTGGGATGTATAAGACAAGTAATGTTATGTAGTGAAAGACATAAACTACATGTAACCTTTGAAAGTATGGTAGTAAAAGTTGAAATGGTGAATAGTAGCATCTTTGGTAAAAATAAATAAATAAATAAAGCAGACGAAGAAGAAATTAGTTTGATCACCCAAGTACAACTCCCACTGATGCCGATCAGAGTAGATGCTGATAAAAACCCATGTGTATTGTAGAGTCATTGGACCGGGATTGAATCTTGATGAAACACATTCCCACTGCTGGAAAAAAAAAAAAAAACATTTAAAACACAGGATTTAACTGTTTTTGGGTGGGTTTTTACCAGTGGGAACGGGGTATCGGAGATACAATCGGCACAGCTGAACTTGTATGGAAGTTGAAGCGTCAGTAAAAAAAAAAAGAAAAACCAAAAAGCCTCCTAATCCTGTTCCACCAGCCCAAGGAATAAACTGAAATCTATTCAATACAATGCATGACTGAGACTAAAAAGGGCATAGGATTCACAAAAATCCTCAACTAAATCGTAGGAATTCACCAGCAATCGTGTACTGTAACACATGCAGGCCTCTCCAAAATGCCTTTCAGTGCGAGGTGGAGCCAAGCTGCGTCTTTTTGGTAGTGCATTGAAGCTTTTGAACCGCAGTGCATTAGCTGTCATTTGGGCATGTGTTCAAAGTGAAACAGGATGCCAGTTTTGGGTTTTGGCAGTTTTGTGGAACTGGTTCTTCCAGATAACGTTTGGAGAGTTTCTTTAGGTTGCAACTTGTTTGAATGGGTAAACCTCGAACACCTCTCCATGTTTTTTTTTATCCCCCTGCCTGTGTGTGTTTTGGCATTGGGTGTGTTTTAATATCCACGAAGCCAAGAAATTCCTCCCTAATGTTCAGAAGAATTTTTTTTTTTACTGTACTTAATAAAAAGCCAAAGCAAAGTTAAGAGGTCAGCTGCTGACCCTGCTGAACGGTGTCAGTCTGGTACGTGTTCCTCTGTTTAAATGAAGCTTTTTCTCTTGAGATTGAGTTGCTGGAACGGCTCAAAGACCACTTCATTTTAGTGGGGCAGTCTCAGCCGTGCAGTTAATCACATCTGTATTGTTTACGTGCCTGAGAAAAGTGATTCAGACTCCTGCGTTTTGCTGTTCGAGAGCCTCGGGGTCTTCAAGTTTGCCATTTTGAAGGAGAATAAAATCACCGCTGTGTTCAGTACCTGGGATTGAAAAACCACCAGAGCAACAGCAAATGTCGTTCAAGTGGGGGTTTTAAACCTAATTTCCTCACATTAGTCAGAACAGCACGTGTCTGTGTGGGAGCGACATGTGAATGAGGGACGACTTTAAACCCACACAGCCCATAAAGTGCATATCATTTAATTATTTGCACCGTTGAAGTGGCTGTAATTGCAATATTTATGCAATATGCAATTTCACTGTGATTGTCAAGTTTGGTTTGATTAAGTGTGCAACTTAAAGAGTACGTACAGAAGAATCTGAGCATTTATGCCGTTCCACATGTTTATTGCACATTTCTTGTGCACTAAGGAGCCAATTTTAATGTCATGGTGTTGTGTTACAACAGACTCTATATTATTTTAATTAAATGTTAGTACCTGCAGGTGCTCCGGCAGTGTTTTTGTGGAATTTTAAAAGGAATTGGTTGACAAACTTAAAGCGGACCTAGACCGGAAGTTCCAATTAACGCTGTTTTTTAGTGTGTATACCTTGTTTAGGAGGTTCTAAACAAACAGTTTCGGCCACTGCTGAGAATGCTGTGTTTTATTGTAATCTCGGGCTCAGCGAGATCTCTAAAAAAACCCGGTCCGGTTACGTAAACACCAGTTCTCCTGAACAGCAGATCCTCCTGCTCCGGGCACTAGTCCGGGCACATCCGGTTGCGTACATTGTACCGCAGAAGAAGAATAACGTCCGTTGTGGAGGTGTTTTACGAGTGACAGTGTCTTCTGACTCTGTGGTGGGGAGTCGTGAAGAAGCTATTTTTAAACACTGTTAAAACAATGTTTTGATAATGAGTAGCAGTGCATCCACCGTTCCAGAGGAGGGAGCTGCGCTTCTGAGAGCGGGTGTGCTGGATATCTCACTTCCGGGTACTGGCCAATCACAAGACTCTGTCTTCTGGGTGAGAGAGTTGAGTCTCAAATCTCACGGCTGGGAAACAACGTCAGAAAAGAGGATTTCTATCGGCTCGTTTACAGCAACTAAGAGGTTTTTGACCATGAAAACAAGTTAATGTATGTAAGTAGACCTCCATAACTAACGTATATGTGCAACAGGACCACTCTATGTGAGGTTTAACACAAAAAAATGTCTCTCGCTGACATTCAAATTAATGAAGTTCATTCAAACTCAACCTAGAAAGTTTTATTTATAAAAAGACAATTTCAAATAACTCGCTGACCTTCGCTGTGAATCAACTTATTCAGTCGAAGTCGTTCGTTTCAAGTTCGGTCAACCATTTTCCGTTTTCCAGTATGTTTGTTTGTTGTTATGCTAGGAAAGCTTCAGACATGTTATGAATGTTCATGTGCACACATAACCGCACAGTGTATTGTGTATTTCAAGCGCTGGGGACTTGATGCTTTTCATATTTGTCAGATGTTTTATGTGTGAAATTCTATCCCCAGACTCCTGTGAGAGCAAACAGAGGGAGAGGTTGTACATATTTATTTAATGGTTTTGTCATATTTATTCCTCTTGAATCTTTTTTCCACAATCTAAAAGAAAGTTGTTGTTTTTTTAAAGCAATTCGCTTCATAACTTGTTTTGACTGCCGCACGTCTCATAAACAGAAACTGTGAACCTGCGGGAAGCCAATGACAGCAGGGAGAACAGAGATTATCTCGTGCATCCCAAAGTTGGCTCGCGTCGCCTTGAAGATGATAAGGCTCCTAATAATAAGAGCCTCATACTTGGTTCTGGACACTCTTGACAGAGGAAGTAATTACGTTCAAGCGGTTTATCAGAGGCCGACCGGAGACGTGCTGCCCTTGTATGATAAAGAGGAGCTTGTGAGGTATGCCTTTACTCTCAAGTGTCTACCCCACCCATTTTTCATGTTTTACTTCACTGTCACACTCTACTCTCCATCTACTTGGGGAAGCCCAGAGCACACGGAGGCTAAGAGCCCCACAACTAAGCCGCCGTGTCACTCATCCCTCGGCCTTTCCCCCTCCGAGCTCTCTTCAAATGTCCAATTAGGCTAATTTTAGCCGGTGTTACAGGGCTACGTTAAATTTGGCAGCAGGTCCCTAAGCGTGACACGATGCTGATCCGTTTGTACCAACCTTGCGCATGGAAAAGGCACACTATAACTCTTGTTTTCGTTTCCGCGCCGACGTTCCCATGTGGCTTCTATTTTGCGGAGCAGAATTAGCATAGGAAGAGTTATTTCTGAGTTGGCGATGGAGCATGAGCAGACACTCGATCCAGTTTCGAGAATGCCTTTCCCGTTTCAGTGATCGGAAAGAAGGTCTCCTTATAGCACCCAGACACAACTACAAATGTGTGCGTGGACGGAGTACAGCACATGAAGTCACTGCAGCTAAAACAGGGGGGTTATGTAAACACCTACGACTCATGACAGCTCCTTAGAGCTCTTTAAAACCGAGGGTTTTGTACCCATACATAACTAACTACTGATGATAAATGAGCTTTCGATTGTGTGGGATTCAGAGGTGATCTCTCAGCACAATTTGAATACAATATTGTAAATTACATTTTCATTAATTTCACCCGAAAGGGGTGAGAGTTTGCAGCGCTTTGACAAAATGTGTGATCCCCCAGGCTTTCAGTTGCTGTTAAAAAATCTGCAGAATAGAGTCGGTTAGCATGTGGTTTCAAAATCAATAACGACTGTGAAAGTTGTGTCGTGTGTCCCAAACTTTAGGTTTGAATTCAAATATTAAAGGTGCCATATGTAAGAATGTGTCCAAAAACAGTTACTACATTCAAATTCTAAATACCGAGGTCTTTTAGGTTTCGTTTTCTGACGTAACTGGTAAACCCGTGGTTGCTCGGCAGCTGAGACTCTATGAACTGAAAATTAATGCTGCGTTCCAGAGCCCATCCAAACAAATGGGATGTGGGACTTATCCTACCTGAATTGTACCAGCTCCTACTTCAAAGCGTTCCAGCAATTGAAGTCGGATGTTAGAAAACACGGGCGAACGCAGCGCTTTCGCTTTATGTTTGAAGAGGCATTTTGACTGTCAGCAATTCAGTCTACTTACATACACAAGCGAGCAATATATGTAAAAGCGCTACGTCATAAGTATACTTTTACCGTAGCCCTACAAATTTTCATGCTAACAGATAACAACGACGACATAATTTCACGCCATGACATGAAAAACAAGTTGTGATATAATTGCTGTGTCTAAAACAAGTCTACACAAAGAAAAGTAAAGTTTATAGCCTATTCATGTGTCTCCATGTGCGCCGCCATTATTCTCCGACTTCATTTTGGTGAAGAGGGGGTAGGCCGATCGGCCCCAATTTTTCTAATTGAAGGTAGGATAAGTCCCACGTCCGACTGGTTTGGATGGGCTCTGGAATGCAGCAAAAGAACTGACCAATATTACTATGGGATTATTTCATTTTACATCTTTGGCAAGATTCAACATAACAATCCAACTTGTTAGTCTAGATGTGCTGAAAAAAAATCTTCAAATTTCCGTGCAGCTGTGTGAAAAAGCTGAGCAGAGACACAGGGGACTTTAGAGACAATCATTTCTAAATTAACCCTCAGACTTAGGCAGCTACTGGAGTCTGGCTACAGTAGCTGCTACGTCAAACACCAATGCCACAGCAGCTGGCTACAATAGATGCTAACATCACCCACTGATGCCGCGGTGTCTGGCTATAGTAGATGCTAATGTCAAACAAGTGGTGCCAGGGTGTCTGGCTATACAATAGATGCTAACATCAAACGCCGATGCCTTGGCGTCCAGCTACGGTAGCTGCTAACGTCAAACACTGGTGCCATGCCATTTGGCTACAGTTGCTTCTTACGTCAAACGCTGGTGCCAGGGCGTCTGGCTACAGTACATGCTAACATCAAACACCGATGCCACGGCATCAGGCCACGGTATATGTTGTTGTCGAACACCGATGCCAGGGCGATTGGCTTCGTCGCTGATGCCACAGCATCTGGCAACAGTAGCTGCTAAATGTTTGCAGGGATGCTATTGCGCCAACGCCATTGTTAGCAGCTATCGTATTGTGCTGTCATGATTCTCAGAAAAATTAAGTTGAGGGGCAAGTTTAAGGGCTGTATCGCCCCCAATATTGAGATTTTCCGAGACCGCTACCCAGAATGCATTGCGTGTTTTGACATAACAAAGGTGTCGCCGAAAGCAGCGAAACGAGTATGCTACAAATGAAGTATTTTCTTTGTTAATAGAGTATATAAAAAGTGCTTCATCTGCATTTAAGGGGTGTCCCATTTCTAAGTGACAAAATAACCCTCAGCACTTGGTTTTGAGGGCCAGTTAAGATTAAGTGTTGAGCTTGAGGGTTAAGATTGAGGGTTAAGATAGGAATTGGAATTGGCCCTTGTTCTCTCCATGTGTGCGGGTGCTTTCCAGATTCTCCGGTTTTCTCCCACAGTCCATAAACATGCAGATTTGGGGATTAGGCAAATTGGACACTCAAAATTGACTGTAGGTGTGAGTGTGAGAGTGGATGGTTTTTAATGGACTTGGCGACCTGTACAGAGTTTACTCTACGACTTTCACCCTGTGTCAGCTGGTATTGGCACAAGTGCTTTTTTTACCACATAATGACAACAAAGAGTAAGCGGTTCAAACACAGTTGAGCTTTATTGTCACATACTGTACATCTCCTCTCGCTCCTGCGCTGCACAAAGCCATCATGAACCTTTTACCGTGATGCAGCCTCTGGCCTGCAGCTACAGCGTGCCGCCACTTACGGCCCTGATATGTATTTAAAACATATAAACTGTGACGTGTTTTCTTTATATTGCTCAGCAACAAGCCTAAGTGTCACGCACTGAGTGCATTACAGTTACACAACGAGCAAGCCAGAGGCCACAGATTCTGTTTCGGTGACAGGTATGATGAATGAACAGTGTGCAGACAATGAATACAAAGTGCTGTACAAGGGGATAAGAAGAATACATAGCAGGTGTATGGGTTAGATTTTTCTCCACAGTTAATAATAGTCCCCTTCCAAATAAAGCTTTATCCAAATGAAAACTCACTCTGTTGAAATATTTAGAAATATTCATTTCAAGTGATTACATAACATTTATATGCTTTTTTTTTTTTAATGTGTTTTCACAGACAGCGAGATGGTCCCTCTGGACTGCCTGCGCCCTCGGTCTTTTGCAACCACCCACCATGCCTCTATTCAGCGAGGCAGCGACGAGCCTCACCTTTCCATCAGCCTGTGCGACCTGAGCCTGCAGCGTCTGGAGGAAGATAACGAAGAGGACGAAGAGCGGCTACAGCCCTTGAGCTCCGCCTCTTGCCATGTTCCCCAAAACTCTCAGAACTCGCAGCAGTGTTCGCTGCTGCCCAGCCATTTGGACACCGATCTCCACTTCCACTCGGTGCACGGCAGCCACGTCACCGTGCTGGACAAGCACACGGTTGCGCGGCTGGACCACCGCGGCGACGACAGGACCCTGGTGTTCACCAGCAGGCCTGCGCGCTGCTCGGAGACCGTGTTCGTGAAGGTGAAGTCCGGCGCCTCGCGGCCCGCTTGCCTTTCTTACGGCGTGACGTCCTGCGACCCGGCCACCCTGAGGCCCAGCGACCTCCCGTCCAACCCAGAGTCCCTGGTCGACCGCAAGGAATTCTGGGCCATGTGTCGAGTCGGCGTGCCACTCCACAGCGGAGATATCCTGGGCTTTCTGGTGAACTCAGGCGGCGAGGTCGTAATGAGCCATAATGGCGTCAGCGCGGGGATGCAGCTGTGTGTCGACAACTCCAGACCTCTGTGGATGTTTTACGGTCTACACGGCACCGTCACACAACTCAGGATTTTAGGTATGTTCATCTATTCTCTTTAAGAAGTAGTAGTATATCTACAACAACCTGAAACAGGTTTTTGGCCCGGGAAAATGAAGGGAAGGGATTTCACAATAAAAGACTGTGATTGTGATAGAATTAGCTGGTAAACCAACACATTTATGAGGTAGGTATAAGCAGAATTCCATGTGCAAAACAAAGAAGACACTGCTTTTCACCTGGTATTGTTTGTGTTTTACACACAGGGATGCTTATTATGACACAGCACAACATGGTACCTGTTAGGGCTACAACAATTTATCATACTAAATTAATCGCTAACAGTTTTGACAAATGGTGACGCATTGGTTTTAATGTTTTTAGTAATTAAAGCTCATATAGAGTGGTCCTGTTGCACACATAGTTATGAGGTCTACTTACATACATTAACTTGTCTTTATTGTCAAAAACCTCCTAGTTGCTGTAAACGAACCGATAGAAATCTCTCCTAACTGACGCTGTCCTCAGCCGCGGTGTTTCAGACTGAAATCTCACACCCACAAGAAAGATTGTGTTGTGATTGGCCAGCCAGCGTAGAGCCTTCCTTGTCTTGTGATTGGCCAATACCCGGAAGTGACATAATTAGCACACCAGCTCTCAGAAGCGCATGCAGCTCCCCCCTCTGGAACGGTGTATGCACTGCTCCTCATTATCAAAACATTGTTTAACAAGTTTAAACAATTCAGCTTTGCTCCACATAACTCCAGTAAATCATTAAAAGTTGAATAGTTTTGGTTTGGGAACAAAACAAGACGTCATTGTTTTTTGAGGTTTGGGAAGAGCTAATGAACATGTTTCAACATTTTCTGACATTTTACCAAATAAGTCATCGATTAACTGAGAAAATGGAGTTTCGCTTTATCACTTTTCTTACCTATTTGAAACAAAGGAATACCAGGTTTCAGCATAATCTTAAAGTGACTTTTTATAGTTGAATAAACTGATGAATATGGAAACATGTTCCTCAGATTTGATGTCATTGGAAAGTTTCCATTGAGAGGATAATGCAGTCCATTGTCCTTGAACGACCTTTGGGGGGTTATTTCAGCCAAGTCATGAATTTGCTGCCTGGGCTGCTCTTCTGACTTTTTTTTATCAACTCTTGTATCTCTGGGATTTACTTCTGCCCCCGCAGTTTGCGTACGACGGTTAACTTTGAAGCTGCGGTTAAGAAGGATTTCTCTCAGCCTCGCATGCACGGTTTATGACTGTCTGACTCGAAAACTAGCACAATAAGAACATTTAATGGCTAACAGGTTCAGGAGCCCGTGCGATAATTTCCTTCTCATGAAGACGTCGTCGTGGGATGTGTTTATTTTTGAGTCTCTAAATCAAACCATACCATGTACCATCGAAAACGTTGCGGTGGCGATCACAGGCCCAGAATACAAACATGTGGAAAATATGCCTTAGATGGTGTGTGGAAAAAACATGGTTTTCTGGTCTGTCTTTCAGTGACGATCATCAGATTATTTTATTGTTTAACTGTTTATTTGTGCGGTGCCGTAAATACAGTTCGCTGTGGCAACTTTGACCCAGTTCAGAGAATTTTAGAGAAGACGCAGATAATGTGAAAAAAAAAAATTAGGGTAAATATTTATGTATTTATAAACCTCTTTTTCTAGCCTTGATGACCACTTGATGCCATTCACACATTCATAAAGCACATTTAAAGGTGCCATATGTAAGAATGTGGCCAAAAACGGTTACAACATCAAATTCTAAATACCGAGGTCTTTTAGGTTTCGTTTTCTGACGTAACTGGAAACCCGTGGTTGCTCGGCAGCTGAGACTCTACTGACTGCAATGATTGGTAGGTGTGCGCCACATGCCAAAACATGATTTGCAGTCTGCAAAATGTTTTTTTTAATGCAAATATTTTGGCTGTACTGTTGTTGGTGAGTTCAGTTTGTTATATGAACATTATTCCTGAGTCTCTGTGACATATTAGGAGGATTTTATGGCCAGTTGCGTCATTTCACATCTGTCATATATGCATCCATACATAAGGAATGCAGCAGGGGCATCTGGGGATTGAACCCCCAGCCTTGCATTCAAAAGACAACCAATTTGACCACTCATCCCTCGGGTGTAAATGTCGGAAACGACGTGAAAATGCTTTTACTTCACCCACATTTCTGTGCAATGTGCTAATTGAAGTTTAAATAAAAGATTGACTCTAACATGCTAAGTTTGAAGACTCCAACACTTAGAGGATTTTTTTTTTTTTTTTGAAATTCTCTATTTTTTATAAGACAGAGCTGAGGCGTGACTTCTTCAGTATCTGACCATGTGAGTGTGAAAACGCTGCCGCGAGCAGATGCGGTTGCCTTTGATTTCTTTACAGTTGCCACAGCTTCAAGCGTTCATCTTAAGTCTTTGAAAAACATTCACGTCCGAGCGTGTGTGTGTGTGTGTGTGTGTGTGTGTGAGTGTGCGTTTCATTTCTATTCTGGCTCGGTTGATTATGATTATGATTTTTTTTTTGCAAGAAATCAATAATTGTAGGTGATGTTTTTTTCTCCACAGATGATCAAAGTTTCTGGGTTTATTTTTCTCTCATAATTCATTTTTGGATTACACGTCCTCCTCATCCTCCTCTTCTCTCTCTTTCATGTAGTCAGTCAGACCAGGCTGACGAGGTTATTTCTGTCGTGCGTGGGTTCCTCGCACCCAGCATTATGTATCAGGAGGGGGTCCATGATAGCTCCTTATGATGTTCTTCATATGTATTATTAAAATGTAAATGCAGGGAGGTTTGAGATGCTGAGTTTTCCACCCACAGCCCTTCCACTTATCATTGGTCCTCCACTGTGAGCTCTGTCCGTCCTCTTCTTCTCTTGCATCCCCCCCCCCCCCCCCTTTCGATTCAATGGGGTGTGAGCGTTCTTTGAGCCATTACCCAATCCATCTGTGGGGGAATGGGTTTGTGACGTCTCCGCTCGCCCACGCGCTGCAGCCGCCGCGTGCCACGAGTTGCCATGGAAACATCTATCCGCCGAGGCAAGTGACAGGTTTGTCATGGCTGGGGCGTTGTCGTGGCCTGTGGAGTGGAACAGATGGGAGTCTGCGACTCTCGCGACGCGGTCACTTTTATTGCTGCATCGTCGCAGAAATTAAGATTTCATCGGAGATGCACGGAGTCAGCGGCGGTGGGCCTCTGTGCCCTAATGACACGTGTCCTGCTCTCAGTTCACAGGAATGTTGTTAAAGCTGCTTTTGTGATACATGAAAGAGGAAGAAAACTTTCATCCAAACTGTGCATCTCACAAATCCCCCCTTTATACCGTCTTTCAGTTCATTGTTTGGAAGTGTGGACCATTGCCTTCTAGTGGGCTGTGAAGGTACTGCGAGTAGGTTGTTAGGCCACTAAGTTCTTAAAAAGCTTTTATTCTTCTTTATTCAAATAGTTTGATAACAATCCTGGTATAATAGGTGTCACTAAATTGTTGACTCCTCGAATTCATGCTGGAAAGTCTCTCTGAGAATTGGTTGGGAACCAAATTTGGTGTAATAATTTGTTAATTCATTATGTGCTGGGTTTGGCACGAATGACTGATGGTGGAGGAAGGAATGTTGTGATAAGATTAAGTTTTGGTGTGAGCGGCAGAAAATGGTCCACAATTGAAGTCAGAAACTAGTCCTTGTTTATTTTTAAATCAACCAGGGATTGAAGTCAGAAAGGACATTCAAACATGAAGTTTGTCAGACGTAATTTTTTTTGGTCCCATTCATTGTTCCCATAGCTGCAACAGTCCACCAAAGATGAGAGCAAATCAAACAAATTTATTAAAAAAATGCTTTTTTATACAACATCTCATTTGGAAATGATTTCCATGTCATACTATTCTCTATTTTTTACTACATTTTGTCCCTCTAAGCAATATAAAAACCTCAAAAATGGAGTTAAGGTCTATTAAAACTTGCTTTTATACACTCAGTGTGTGATTTCCATGTGTCTTTTTTTCCAAATGTACTAAAACTGGCTGAATTACACTTGACATTTCATTTGGAAGTGACCTATATAACCTGTCTTGTAACCACTTTCCTCTAAGTAAAATTATATCTCCATCAAATACCACTTTTTTCAGTAAAATCCTGTGTAAGTAAAACAGAATCCTGGCCACTGGTTTGTTTTCTGTGCCTCAGGAGTGATTGGGTTCACCTGTGTTCTCTGCCACACCTGTGGACAATCATCCTGGACGGGAGGTTATATATTCAGGCTGAGATTCCCTGCTCTGTTGGGTTTTGTGGCTCCAGAAGGGATGACACACCTTCTGTGTTTCTGTTTTGAATGAAAAATCAGAGCTTTCAGAGAGTCTTTTTGGAAATTGTGCTTTTTCCTCATGGTTGTTTATTTTGTCCCCTCTGTGTGTTTTTGGGCCCAGTATTTTTTTTTGCTCATCCATCATTTTGATAGCATCACTGGGACTTTTGTTCCTTCCACCACCTTGAAGAAAACCCAAATGGCCCGTTTGCTGCAGTGTTTTTTCAGTTTCCCAAACCACAACCTCTGACCTCTTTCTGGGGAAATGTAACACTTTTCTTCAAGCAGACTCTGCCCTAAAAACATTTTTCAATAAAGGGAAAAAGTACAGTTACATTTTGCCGCAGGGAGCAAAAGTGAGGCCTTGGAAAGGTCACTGTACCACTTGTTCCTGGTCCTTATGCTCACTGCCTCGAGCACAAGACATTAACTGAAGACCAATTTTCCAAGCTTCCCAAAAAACATTTCATGTGGGGTTAGGAGGGTGAAAATGTGAAGAAGAAGAAGAAAAAGACAGCGTTCAGGGCGAGTGGCATGAGAGGAGAGTAAATATAAGCATTAAAGGTGCCATATGTAAGAATGTGGTCAAAAACGGTTACTACATTCAAATTCAAAATACCGAGGTATTTTAGGTTTCGTTTTCTGGCGTAACTGGCAACCCGTGGTTGCTCGGCAGCTGAGACTCTACTGACTGCAATGATTGGTAGATGGCAGCACATGCCAAAACATGATTTCAAAACATAAACATGATTTGCAGTCTGCAAAATATTTTTTTTAATGCAAATGTTTTTGGCTGTACTGTTGTTGCCGGTGACTTCAGTATGCTATATGAACATTTTTCCTGAGATTTATTACATAATGCACCTTTAATCTGGGGATTATTTATTTAGTATCTTTGGTCCATATAATGATCGACAAATCAAATGATTCGGTTTTAATGATTTCTTTGTTAAATGGAGTAAAGAAACCTGGAAATATTCACATTTAAGAAGCAGAAAAAAGTCCAAAAAATGCTTTTAAAAAACACTCAAACAGATAATCTGTTTATCGAGTAATAGTTTGAGCCTTTCTGCAACAACCAGCGATGTTATTGTCAGTGTTGAGTCTGCGTGGTTGTTCTCATAGATCACAAGTGACCCGAAGAATCCAACATCAGCTGATGAATGTTATAAATAATCCACGTATTAATCTGAAACAAAAACAGCCTGATATGTGGAGGGGGGCGGTTGGGTCACTTGAGGGCGAAATTCTCTGGAGATTCTCTTTGATAAGCGGGTGTTGAAAGCCTCCATGCACAACATGCTCCGCCACAAATAAATGTCCTGCACAGCTAAAAACACTCCCGGTCACAAAGGCAGCAGTAAATTCATAATACTGGGGGGGGTTAAGATGATAGGTATCCCTGATGAGAGGGTGCATGAATAGACATGAAGGTTATCCATCGTGCCTTATTAGAGATGACGGCGGTATTTGCTCGTAGCCGGCATTGGTCACATTGGTCATGTTAAGTGGGTAATGGAAGAACAAATAAATATACTTGTCTGACTTGTATGGATTACCAGAGGTGCTATGCTCGTGCAGAAACTGTTGACTGTTTTTTTCGCCGCACAGCGACTCTCGTTGCACGACTAAAAATGCTGCTATGATTTGTTTACGCGTGGAGATGAAACTGAGACGGTGGTAGCTGAAGTGGTCCGGGGAGAAGACGGCGCAGTTTCACTGCGATGGATGAGGTCACATAGCGTAGCTGGAGTTACGCAACTCCAACACTGTATACATCGTCTTGCCAAGAACCGGACCGCACTGATGTCTCTCTCTGTGCTATTTTTCCTGTCATTTCTCACCATCTGTGGTCCAACGCACACTGTCATTGTAGGGAAATCTGGAGAACACAATTGTGGCATAGGATGTAAACTACCAATATTGGTTTGTTTGACACATGGAAGGAGGACGGTGCCAAGCAAATAGCCACACAAAGCCAGTGTAGGATTATTTCCGCCCCATGGTCAGTTGAAGGACAATGTGTAAACAATGATGCAGTGTGACTGGCAGGCAAAGCGGGTTCCGAATTTGTTTGTGGAATCAGGGTCAGTATGTTCATCTGTGAGGAGACGTGAGCTGCCAATATGTGATCTCATGCCAGAGCCGGCGGTTATGGGGGGGGGGGGTGCAGCTCAGGACGGATCAAACCAGGGGGGGGTGGAAAGACAACGGATTGACCGCCGGGGCATTTTGTGTCCTCGCCACAGGGATCAGGGGCTCATGGGGGGAGGAAGGAGGAATGGGTGCTGGGTTTCTGGGATGAGGCTCCACAGACTCGGCGACACCCGCCCACCGACTCCACAGACTCTGTGGACTCTCAAGTCATCTGTTCAGTGACAGAGCCGACGTCACGCATGAGAATCTGGACTCCCGTTTGAAAGCCTCCGGAAGGTTCAGAGGCGTCACCTGCAAGCAGGCTCCTATTGGACGATGCCAGCTGTCAATCACGCTGGTGTCCACTGGGGTTTGGAGATCACAAGGGTACGCGATACCAATAATATCACAATAATGTGATAATCAATATACAGCAAGACAATCATGTAGCGATACATCGCTATTTGAACGTGGATGGAGCAACTCTTAATGTACACTACCGGTCAAAAGTTTGGGGTCACTTAAAAATGTCCTTATTTTTGAAGGAAATGCACTTTTTTCAATGAATATAACATTGAATGAATCAGAAATACACTCTATACATTGTTAATGCGGTAAACGACTATTCTAGCTGCAAACGTCTGGTTTTTAATGGAATATGTACATAGGTGTATAGAGGCCCATTTCCAGTGTTCTAATGGTACATTGTGTTTGCTAATTGCATTAGAAGGCTATTGGATGATTAGCAAACCCTTGTGCAATGATGTTAGCACAGCTGAAAACAGTTTTGCTGGTTCTTCGACCAAAGGGCAAAATTATTATTTTGAATAAAAATCACTATTTCTAATCTTGTCAATGTCGTGACTATATTTTCTATTCATTTTACAACTCTTTTGATGAATAAAAGTGTGACTTTTAATGGAAAACACAAAGAAATTGTAAAATATACTACCGTTCAAACTTTTGAATGGCATCTCTTAACTTATCCGGCTGTAAACTCCCTCTTCTTCGGCCAGGTAACTTCCACCGGAGTTTCCCTTCATTTATTTCAGCGGCGCCGCCGTGTGGAGACATGAGGTAGTGGCGCCCGGGCGAGTGGAACTGACAGGGACTACTTTAGAGCGCCTTAATTGATTATTTGAAATATGACGATATGTCACCAAATCAATATTTTGATCAACCCCTCTCAAGTAAGAAGCAGATTAAATGTTTTTTCTTAGTTTACAACCAGCGATGTTGCCTCCTGGTGGCCATTTGGTATATCCTTACTTCCTGATTAACTTCACTACGGACACAAAGACTCCCAAAGACTCAACGTTTCACACGTGTGCAAACTGAAATGCTGCTCACTCACTTGGAATTGTCTGATGTCATTTTCTTTTCTTTTCTTTTCTTTTCTTTACGCCATGCGTTGCCAAACCTGTAACGCGATGCACTGTTTGTGTTTTGCACGCCGAGCACAAGTTGAGAAATGTTAAACGTTTGTAAATATTCCAGCGAAGGCTTTGGGCAATCAAATTATGTTTTAGGCTCAAGCGTTATGTCATCCGAAAAGGATCCGTCGGCCAAGGGTGTTCTCCCCATTTTCAGGATTTCGTCTTGTTTGTCTTGTTTTTGTTGGAGAGAGAACACCCGACTATGGCGGACCGTGTGGTTGAGCACGTACCGCTTCTATACAGCTGCTGATTATAATGAATTCATCTGGGTAAACGTGTCTCTCGTGTACCTCCAGGCTCATCTCAGCACCCAGACCTGCGAGGTCCTTCGATACCCAGCTCCCCGTCCTGCACACCCAACACCCCCACGGTGCTTTGCGGCGGCATCTCGGAGTCCAGCCTCGACGCGCCCTTGAACCTCAATTCGAGCTTCAACTCCAGCTACCACACAGTCTTCTCTTCCTCCACAGGTTTGTCCACGTTTGTCTGATTTATTCGTCCTCTCTCTCTCTCTCTCTCTCTCTCTCTCTATCGCTCCGTGAGTTCCCCCTTTGGGTTAATGTCCAACAGTCCCCACAATCAAACCGTCCTAATAATAACCACATACTCATTATGAGAAAATCTATAAAAGCCACGTCCTTGGCCTCGGAGTTCAAGGATTTTCTATGTGCCGTGCGTTCCCGCACCCAAATTGTCTTGATTTTCTTTTTTTCTCTGTGTTTATGAGATTTTTTTTTGCTTTGTTTTGTTTATGAAAGTGATTAAAACGCAGCCAGCAGCACTGACTCAACAGCAGCAAAGACGATAATGCAAGTTAGCTCATGAAGCAAATATTTACCCCGGCGATGTGAAGCGCTGATCTCTGACACTGCTGCAGACAGAATGACAGGAAAACTCTCGGAAAAGGTAAAGGCAGAAGGGAGGGGAGCGGGGACAATTATTCCTCTATAAAGTTGTTCTGACACTTCATTAGCACAGAGTAACAGTTGGCGGCGTATTGACAGACTAAATAACAGGTGTGTCACGTGTATACGATGCACTGAGCAGAGGGTGTCAGCGCGAGTTGTCCGCCTGAACTCCCTGAAAGCTTTCCTCCGTCTCCCTTTGGCACTTTTTCATTTTTGTTTTCTCGTTCGCACTCATTCTCACACCTCTCTAATGTCTTTTCTCACCGCCGCCGCCGCAGGTACGACCCCGAGCTCTCCTTTCTCCAGCCACCCGGAGTCGCCCAACTTCCCCCCGCGCTCGGGCTCGTGGAGCGACGAGTGCACCATCTGCTACGAGAACGCGGTGGACACGGTCCTCTACGCCTGCGGACACATGTGTCTCTGCTACTCCTGTGGCCTCAAACTCAAGAAGATGGACAACGCCTCCTGTCCCATCTGCCGGAGGACGATCAAAGACATCATCAAGACCTACAGGAGCATGTAGTAATTTCTCTCTCGCGCGCGTGCGTGTGTGTGTGTCGCATCATCAGGAATCATCAGCCATGAAAGACTTCGCGTAGATGGACGCAGCACACGTAAAAAAAAAACGTGGTCGTTTGTTTTGTGCACGCAATCTCCGGCTCAGGTACACGACAGCAGGACTTTAAACGCCATCACTTGGACATATCATGTTGTGTTTAGAAGCTCATAGTGGTCCCACGCTCATGAACTCCACTGGAGACCATGAAAAACTACTCATCAACTGAAACCCTACTAGTGACTCGTGTGCACGCGTTGAAGAGAAAGGGTGAATCTGAAAATCCGTCCCGACACGCAGACACAATATTCCTTCATTCTGGCGGGCGATCGCTTCACTGTGAAGTAAAATAGTCCAGAGCTGCGGAAGAAATGAGGGAGAGTAAATCCACCGTTTTTTTCTCCAGCTGCTTCTTCTCCGCTTGTCACAAAGCGTTGGGTCAAAAAGTGCTGCTTTACAAGAAGAATTAATTGTCCACTAAAAGTGAACCAAAAAAAAAAACATCAAGATAAGTTTGTTTTATTTGATTCCCAGGATTGCCAGTGACGGTTCAGTGGAAGGAGTGTTTCTCCTTAAAAAAGCATTTTTTTTTCAAGGATTAGAAAGTGCTCCTTCTGCAACAAAACACAATAAGATGGTTTAACCCGAGCCCTTAAAGCTGTGGTGCGTAATCTTAAAGGTGCATTATGTAATAAATCTAAAGCAACTGGCCATAAAATCCTCCTAATATGTCACGGAGACTCAGGAATAATGTTCATATAACAAACTGAACTCACCAATAACAACAGTGCAGCCAAAATATTTGCATTAAAAAAAAAAATTTGGCAGACTGCAAATCATGTTTTGGCATGTGGCACCATTGTGAAAAAAGTCCCAATCATTGCAGTCAGTAGAGTCTCTGGAGTCTCAGCTGCCGAGCAACCACGGGTTGCCAGTTACGTCAGAATAACGCAACCTAAAAGACATCTGCATTTTGAATTTGAATGTAGTAACCGTTTTTGGCCACATTCTTACATATGGCACCTTTAAGTATCAACAGCTGTATCAACACAAAATTATGATTTTGGAAACACAAAGTCGTGTCCACAAAGTGTTTCAGAAGTGAATTTTACGGCTAAAAAAATAAGGTCGCTTAGCGCATTTTCATCGTTTCTGTTCACAAAGACTGAAAAGATCACAAAGTTTGCGTACCGCAGCTTTAACGCCGAAGCTCTCCGTTGTGTAATAAATTACATTATTTCTGGGATATTACACGACCAGTTCTGCTCAGTGAACTTCAAGCAGTGGGGGGGGAGAAGTGTGAATGTTGTCGCCATAGAAGGTCACGCTGGCGGTGAAATGAGGATATACGTAAATCAGCGAAAAGAGCGAGGGAGGGGGAAGGGTAGGATGTTGTAAGTTTAGGACGCGGACAGTTGCAGGAAGGGGGCACCGTCGCTGCACGTCTGCACAAGTGTTTAGGCGCAGAGACAGTGTTTGCTCTCACAGGGCGAACCAGACGCATCGGAGGTTCTTGGTCCCTGTAAAATGTGGGACATGCAGAGGTTTGGTGTCTGGCAGCTGCCGCCCCGGACGCTCCAGTCAGACAAAAAGTCACATAAATAACCCCTGCGGTGGGCAGAGATGTAGTTTTGAAAGGCCGGATGATGATGAACGGACCGGTGAATTATTGCAGGAAAAAAACGGAAGCCACAGATGGCTTTGCGTATACTTCAGGTGACTCACTCCTCTTTCGTTAAGAACATTAACGCATTGGACATTTGTCTCACGGTTAATGTATTTCCGTGCACTGTGTCTCCAGGTGGAAAACAAATCGGCACGCGTGCACTCGGTGACAATGATGTAGCGTGTTGTTTGCGGGACATTGTGAGAATCACTTTCTCAGTTGCTGCTGCTGCCGCTGCTGCTCTGTCGATTATAAATAAACTCCCAAGGACATTTTCACTCGACTAATCTCGTGCGTTATGTTGCTGATTTAAATTGCCGAGCTATTTCCAGGTGTTGTTTTGGCCTCGCTGAACCATTACTCCGTAGTTTGTTAAGTAGTAATTGCTAATCGTTTTGTTTTTTTTCGTTTCTAAGCTTCGTCAACTTCGCCACTTTGACGAGCGATTATGTCGTAACAGCGGTAAAGTTTTTTCTCGTGTGCCTTTGGAAAAGAGAAGTCCTGGACCGACGAGACTCCTCGCCATAAAAATCAATCGTGGTCGTGCCACATAGCCTGTGTTTGACTTTTTAAACAAAACGTTTTCAATGTGCTTAAAGTGATAATTCTGGTGTATTTGCAAGCGGTTGCGTTTTCTCTCTCGACGTTACACATTGGCCTTTACTGAACCAACCAAACTCCATAGAGAAAATCAAGCAATTTTACATTACAGCACGCTACAGTTGGTAACCCCCTTGCTGCCTTCATCTCTAAGTTCAAGTGAAGTTTGGTGACTCCTGTGTTTGAAATCTCTTGTATAGATTTACATAAGTGACACAAACATACCAAAACAAGGCAGCAGTAGAGCAACAAGTCCAGTGTTCCAATGAGATAAAAAACACTTGATTTTCTCTATGGGGTTTGGTGCAGGAGGTGACAAACGTCAGTTTCCAGGCTGGGAAAAGTCTCCAACTACACTCTTAGAAATAAAAGTGCTAAGTAGATCTATATAAGGTTCTTTGGCTTGTCCTCATAGGGGAATCCTTTTTGGCTCCAGGTAGAACCTTTTTATAAAGGTTCCACCAAGAACCCTTTTAAAACCCTTTATTCAGGAAACGGGTTTTAAAGGATTCTCTGGATCAAAATGGTTCTTTCCCGAAGAAAGGGTTTTTCAGAAGCAAATGGTTCCAGGTAGAACCTCAGCCCTTGTCGAAAGACCCTTTTGGAACCCTTATTTCTAAGAGTGAATGACATAAGGAGACGGGACATTTTCTTAACTTTGTAATTTTCTTACAGCCGCACACAAACAGAATTATCCCTTTTAATATCAGTGCCCAAGATGAAATGCTTTAAAATGCTTTAAAAACGCTGCCTTGTCCTGTTTGTCACAGCGTTGCATTATACTGGAATTTTGTTGTGCTTCAGAAACCCTTTTATATTATCTTCTGTTTTATTCTCTTCCTGACCAAATATGACCTACCATTAATAACATGTTGTGATTTTTTTTTTTTCTTCTTCTTCTTTTTTATTTTTTTTTATATAGAAAATATGGTATTGATGGGTGTAAACGTTAGCTGTACATTATGAGGTTTATTTATTTTTGTCAATGCTACTATAAAGAACTATCACTGTTGGTTTTATGTGTACGACTTTAGAATATTTTTCTCGCGTCGCATCGTCAAAAAACAAATAGACGAAAAATAAGAATACAGAGCCTTTTTGGGTTTTTCTTTTACTCTCGGCCGGTCGTGTGTCAGCTGATTTTCACTCGAAGGACGTGTGGTGAGGTTTTTTTTTTTTAATGATTGTTTTGGGAAATATGCTAATTTGTGGGAGAATTAGATGAGAAGATCAATCAATATCTGTCTTCAGTGATGGGTTTTAACAAGTGAAGTGCCTTTACTCTGCGTTTTGACAGTCTTTTTTTTATGTATTTGTACTTTATTTCCAACTGTATTCCCAAATCAAACACTACAATTCAGAAGGAAATAATAATCTTTAGTCCCATACATTCACTCAAGGGCTGTAGATTCACATTTAATACACACAGTAGGGGTCGGATCGCACAAGTGTGCTGATTTTTGACAGATTTAGTGACGGTTTCAGTTGCGTTTAGAGCAAATATGACATGTTTAGAGTTAAAGGTGCCATATGTAAAAATGTGGCCAAACTACATTCAAATTCAAAATACAGAGGTCTTTTAGGTTTTGTTTTCTGACGTAACTGGCAACCTGTGGTTGCTCAGCAGCTGAGACTCTACCGACTGCAATGATTGGTAGACGGCGGTAGGTGGCGCCACATGCCGAAACATGATTTCAAAACATGAACATGATTTGCAGTCTGCAAAAAAAAACATTTTAATGCAAATGTTTTGTCTGTACTGTTGTTGTTGGTGAGTTCAGTTTGTTATATGAGTCTCTGTGACATATTAGGAGGATTTTCATGCCCAGTTGCTTTAGATTTATTACATAATGCACCTTTAAAGCTTTGGAATAATTTGGTTAGAAAATCTCAGAAAAGTTTGCAAATCCTGATCTAGAAGAAATTATTGATTATGTAATGATAGAAATCAGACTAAAGTGATGATCCAATGTCAGAGCTACTTAACTCAGTATTTATAGTACAACTGAGGTGTACTTGTATTTACAGTATCATAATCACCTTTACTTGCAGCTTCTCTCTGCTACAATGAGCCGTAATAACAAGTTTTGGCTCATTTTTTTTTTTGCTGCCCGCTCCATAACTTTTCTTGTTTGGGTTTACTCCTGTGATCACAGCAGATCTGATACCACTGGGGAAAAAGTCAGGAAAAAGAACAGGTTACTACACCACAGACACACAGGACAATACAGTGCAGCGTGAGCAGATAAAGAGACAGATATTCCCCCCCAAATATCGTAAATCGGAGTCACCAGGTGGACGGTTCTGTTGCTCTGCGTCGCGCCGTTCGGTCAATTTGTCGAGTTCAATCGGATTTCGGAGAGACCTCCGTTGACGAAAGGTACGGGTTTTTTATCGACAGCTGTGACAGGAGGAGAAAGTTATATAAATGGGTCATTTTTTTATTTTGTCGTGCTCAGACCACACAGCGTGATGTCATCGCGGAGGAGAAGCTGTGTATAGTTTTAAGCCCATCAGGTGGTGCGATGATGATGACGGAGATGATGAGTGGACGATTGACCAAAGTGGAGGAGGTGGAGGAGGAGGAGGAGGTCACTGCTGATCATGAAAATGACAGAGGAACGAGAGCAATTTGGGTGTTTTTTTCGAAATTGACAGCGATTGTTGACGTGATTGGCCGATTGAGATCTGATTTTATCACTGAAAACAGAAAAGTAGAAAGAGGGAGGAGTTAGAAGGACATTATTTACACTATTACCTTTGAATCCTCCAACAATTAAACTGGTTTCCCACCTTTTTTTTTTTACCTAAAACCAGTCAATGACATACAATTACATACTTTCTACCTTGGGTTTTCTGAAAGGTGCTTTAGAAATCAAAGTTATTATCATCATCATTATTATTATTACTTTTTACCAATCAGTTTGTGTGCAATTTATATCTTAGATATCTTAGATAACCACCTCGCAGACTGGTAAAGGCATCTTTTCATCTAATTCTCTCATAAAATCGTATATTTTTCCCAAAGAAAATGGAACTATAGGAGGGAATAATAATAATGTTCAGAATTGGCACAAATATGAGTCTGTGTTTGTTCAATTTTGTGCATATTGCCGTTCTGTTGCCTTGGTGTTGTGGTGAAGAGGGCTGTTCCCTCTGTATCTTTTCTCAAATGAAAAAAAACACGATCGACGAGTAAGTGAAGGTGAGCTGTTTGGAGATGTTTCAAGAGTTTTGTTCCGTTTTGGTAAATAAAGTCAAAGTCTGAGTCACTTGTGCCTGTTGATTTAATTTGTCCCCCCCCCCCCCCTCTCTCTCTATGATCAGACATTTGAGTGAGATTGTAATAAAAAATGAAATTAACACTGACCATTTCCATTTCACAGCTACAATCTTTACTCGATTTCATGCACAGCAGGAAACTGAAGTCAATCTGGTTCAGAAGCGAGAGGCGGGGCGGAGGGGACGTGAGGACGCATCAGTGCAATTACCTTCTCCTCAAGAGTTAAAGAACAGAAAGGCATGTCCAACCCAATCCATCTCGCCACAATAGTATACATGACTTAACATCCTGCCGTATACTACATGAATAACAAAGGCGAGGGGCTTTTAGTAAACAGCTATAACTCAGCGAGAAACTGTTTATAGAGTTGTGGTATGCAGACCTGGCCAAGAGTGAACATCATCTGTTATTTACTGCGCGGTCTCTAAACGCAGCAGCACTGTTTTAATACCACGGCGGCTGCAAAGAGGAACACATACGAGACGTGATGTCCAGACATGAAACAGGCGGCAGAGGCTGCTGCTGCTGCTGCTGCTGCTGCTGCAAGTGTTCTCTGAGGTGTTAGGGGTAGAAATGCACAGCCCGGCTCTGTGAAAGTGACATGAATACAGCGTGTGTGTGTGTGTGAGTGTGTGTGTCACCCCCGGTGTCTGTGTACTCGCAGACTTTCCACTCAGACCTCTCGGTGAACCTGGCTGTCGGCCTCCTCCTCCTCCTCCTCCTCCTCCAGGCCCATGAGGGACTCTGTGGGGACGTCTCTTGTGGTGTCTCTCCTCTCAAACGCACACATGTCCACCATTATTATGTCCCGAGTTATTATTCCAAAGAAGTGTGACACGGTTAACAAAGATTTTTTTTTTAACCAGACATTAGACTTTGCCTTTGTTGTTGCTCATGCTTTGAGCGTTTGGTGTTTGATGTAAAAGTCTTTTTTTTTTTCCCTCTCGGTGCCAAACGATGAACTCTTTGGAGAGGTTTGATTATATTTAAAGGCACAACAAAGTCCTCAAATATCCATTGCACTTTTTCATCACGGCGCTGTTAAAGACAGAGGGTGAAGGTGACTGTGATGCAATCTGTGCTGAGAGGGCTGAGTGCTGCTGCCCTCCAGTGGCCACATGCGGCAACAAGACCTGGTTGCACAACAGAGAGACACCCTCATGAATTGTAATGAACTCTTTTTTTTCTTTTTTTCCACACACACACACCAATTAGTGATAGTGAATTAGTGATGGGGATGAGATGCCTTGCTCTGAGGGCACCCCTGCCCTTTGACCTGTCGCGGGATTTTAACCGATTTGACCCTGACTTTACAAGCCCAATTCCTTTCCTCTCGGCCACAGGTTGCCACATAAGAACATTTTGTCAACAATAATGACAAAAAAACAGAAAACCAGAGGTGTAACTCGTGTTACTGTAATTGAGTAGGTTTTTTTGGCACTTTAAATTCCTAATTTTACATTAACTTAAGTATGTTTTTTTGTTTTGTTTTGTTTGACTTTAATTAAAAAACAATTTATGTGAGATTTGTACTTTTTGCACGAAGAACCCTAACCTTGTTAAAATCTAACTAAGTAACTTTTACACTACTTTTTTTTTACTTTAACTTGAGTACATTTTTAGACCAGTACTTTTACTTGTACATACGTAAAAATAGTGGTACTTTTACTTGAGTAGAATACTTCAGTACTCTTTCCACCTAATGCAAAAGACATTACTTACATTTTGGGCGGGTGAATGCACAGAAACATTTTGCATTTTCTACTTCTCTTCTTCTCTAAAAGACTCCAAATCACATCATGACACCAGTTATGAACTTTGACGAGGTTATTTCTAGTTTAACTTCAGATTTTTATCACGTGACAACCTTTAAACTCACTATGACGTCGTCCATATCTGATCGCATTAGCCTCGTGGATGTCTTTATCTCAGCCGCACACGTTGCTTTACCCTCTTTAACACACACACACACACACACACACACACACACACACACACATTCTTGTACTTGCCACATACTGAGGACCAGCATTTCTACTTTATAACACAATTACAAATATCTACTTCATGAATGACATCTACAAAGAACTACTGGTTGCAGTACCATAAAATGTCTGCGGGTGGAGCCCCAGAGCAAAAAGGGCTCCAAAACTTTTTCAATGTTTTTTTTTTTTTTGTAATTTTTGGTCCAAAATTTGACAAAAACGTCATACTATACTATGTCGTCCAAAATGTGAAAAAAAAACGTCATGCTATACTATGTTATGCTACCAAAAAAAATGTTGGTCCAAAAATGGAAAAAAATTGTTGGTCCAAAATTTGGAAAAAAATTGTTGGTCCAAAATTTGGAAATGGTAAAAAAAAATTGGCATGTTATAGCAACCTAAGGAAGTGATTTCAATGAAAACAAAGTGAGGACTGGCCAAAATGTCCTCACTCCGTAAAAATGACCTCAATTTGTAGGTTAAAAACCCTCACTGGTCCTCAGTATTGCGCAAGTACAAGAACACACACACACACCCGTGTACATAATACCTGAAAACATTATCAACTTAGTCTCAATCAAATTAGAGCTAGTGTAAGCACAGTATATCAAAGCGTAGGCCGGTGATGTGTTTCACTAACATACTGTACAATGATTCAAATCATGCGGGACATAAATCGTATTATATTTCCCGTCAGCGGATCAGCAACTGCATCACTGTTCTGTCCGATTATAGCTGATGATAACAGTATTATATTAAAAACTCCAGAGTGGTAACTTAAACTCCTGAGTGACCGTGTTATTTGACGCTAACTTAAGCAGCTGAAAGCTGAAAAACTAAAAAAAGTCATAATGTGCAGCAGTTGCAGGTTCTCCCGAAGCAAAAAAAAAAAACCGCTGCCAGATCTCGAGTTGCACAACCATTCTGGCTCAGAGCTCCAGGGAAGAAATGAAAGGGGTGTGTAATCTAATTTATTTGCATAACAGCATCCAGCTGGTGCACTATCTCCGTTGTATCATATACTTTTCACAGTTGTGAGTTTATATTAGAGATATAAACACATTTGATATTGTGATCCTTCCCTTATTTCAGAGTCTTAATGCAGCACAGCTGAGAGGCTCGCAGTTTACAAGGAGAGATAATGTTTTAACTGTTTTAGTTTATTATGGGGGAGAGGAAGCACAAGCTGACCTTAGCTGAACCGTGTGGGCGCTTGGGGGGACGGGGGGAAGGGGGGAAGAGGGGGGGACAAAGAGTGTAAACTGCTGTGTGTGTGGCGTCGGATAAAAGTCGTTAATATTTAGAGTGTTTGAAAATTGCCTTCATAAATAGTTTAACTGTGGCAAATTGGAGGCAGATGAGTTGCTAAATCTCAACCCGCAGCGAACGCCGTCGTCTTACGCCCCGATTCACTTTCACTTGTCCAGTTTGGCTCAATTAAAGGATGTCGATGAAGTCACGATTTTGTATTTTGTGTTTTTATCTGATGGACTATAGCAGGGATCAGGGGCCAATTTTTTTGGACTATTTGGGCCAAAACGTGTTATCTATCGTCACAACACAAACCCACATTTACCGCCGTAAACTAACAAGGACGTGGACGTTGTCCTTAATCAGTAGCGCGTTACGAAGACAAATGAGATGGTGTACGTTCTCGTACTGATGATATTCGTTGTGCTCAATTTCAATTTTAAGAATTCCTCCTTCTTTGAGCCTAACACGATGAAAATAGTAATTTTACGGACATTTACTCCCACCCAAACCTGTTTTTATTGAATGAAATGTTCATTTTTTTGTAAAGATAAGCAAATAATTTAATAATTAAATAATTTTTCAATCATCTGCTGGGCCAGATACTGACGCTAGCAGACCATACCAGCAATTGCTGGACCACTGCACTAAATGATATCACACAAGAAACTGAACTAAGGTAAAACAACAGTATAATAACCTATATATAAACAATATTTAATGAGGTATCTTTTTTACAAAACACTACAAACAGCCTAAAATTGAATGAGAAAAATAAGTGCAATTTTCTGCATTTGTATCTGTGAAATATTCAGAAAAATCCATCCTGCAGCACCCTCTGGTGGGCCGGTTCTGGGTCGCGCACCTTATATTCAACACCCCAAATGTGAAATGTCACAATGAGAAAGTACATGCATGTTATTCAAAAGTGCATTTATTTGGTTCATTCGTTTTTTTGTTTTTTTTTGGCACTTCAGTTTATCATCACTGGTCCACACAGTTCACGTGAAACAAAAGTGAGCATCCCAGTAACACTGCCGCTGAAGAGTGATGTCAAATTTACTGCCCAGCAGAAATTCAAGAAGAAAAGAAGTTAGGTTTAACAGAGCAGTTCTTGGTTAGCGCTGTATTCATGTTTTTAAAAAGAGAACGGTACAAAATAAAATAAGTCATAATAAAACAATATTAATCAAATGAATAAATATGATCTTCGCTGGTGTGAGGGAAGTTCGTTTTTAGATAATAAGCCAGCAAAAAAATAAAAAAATAAAAAAAAATAGGGGAGATATTTTTTTTTTCCAATTTAGGTAAATGCTCACAAATTGTTTCACAAGGATATTATTACACAATGAAATGGATAGAATATTTCACATAAAGGCGACGTACAGTATAAAGAGATATAAAAAAAACATGCAGAGAGCACCAAAATGAGACTAACAAAGCAGCTTTGGCAACAACAGAGTTCCTGTAAAGGAAAAGGAGGAGAAAAAACACTTTAATTTCAACAGCTCAAGGCGTCGTCAGTATAATGAATCATTTTAAACATGCAAACAAGCTTTAAATGCTTTTAAAACAATACATTATAAACTTACAAAAAAAAAACAAAAAGGTTCAATGAGTGGACACAAAAACTGCATCTTATTTCAAGTTAACGACAGAGAAATAGCACAAAACCGTTCAGGTGTCCTCTGTGTCTGGGTCATCGGAGTCCAGATACACTGCCTCAGATGCGACATCGCAGGCAGTGCATGGCGACGACTCACTTCACCAGACCTCTCGTTTCATTTCGGTCACAATTTGATCGGTTGTTGCTTATTTTTTTGGCAAAGGTACCGGGGGTGAGATATCAGTCAGTCCTTATTTAAACGTCAAAGGGGTTAGCCATTTTCACAAAATAAATGCATCTCTGTGAGTAGTCTTTACACGCATTGTTAGAGAGAGATCTGCCACCTCCGCGCGTGAATGCTAGTGCTTTCTCTCGAGGTAATTTGACGGGACCCAGCCTTTCCTCGGTCTGCCATTGTCCAGAACCTTGCAGTACCACCACCCGTTGGGGTTCCTCTCCAGGACCTCCAGACTCGTCCCCTCGGGAAATCCCATGGTCTCCTCGTCGCCGTGATAATCTGCTATGGAGACGTACACCTCTCTCAGGTTGTTGTGGATGATGTGGGGCTTGGGCCTCACTGTGGACACCGGCAGAGCGTTCTTCGGAGAGCTTTGGCCAAGGGACTCGGCGCTACCCATGCCAGATCTGTTCCTGTTGGGCAACGCGAAGTTGTTTGACACCAGGCTACGCGGCACGGTGCCGAAGGAGGCGTTGCGCCGCACAGTGGGGCTGGTGCGAGGATGGTCTGTGGAGTTGAGGGACTCGTTTCTCCTGAGAGAGCCAACAGGGCTGGGACCGTCCCTGATCGGAGCTGATATAAAAACAGACTGAGGTCTGACAACCTGCTGCTGTTTGGTGTTGTTCTGTTTCCGTGAACCGAACAAGCCGGTAGGTTTGGAGAGGCCACCTGGAGGTTTAGAGGGAATGGGTGGCGTGACCTTCTTCAGGTTTTGGTTAATGTTATTCAATGCCTGCACCCTTTGTTCATTCTTCTCCAGACTGTTGGACTTACTGAGGCTTCCAGGTTTAGTTGGCGTTCCATCAGACTCGGACCCTGCCATGTCATCCTGTTGCCTGACAGGCTCCAGGAAGTAAGTTGGAGCCCAACCCTCGGTATCTCCCCAGCGGACATACCACCAACCACTCTCCTGCTTCTCCACCACTTCCACCTCAACTCCGGCAGGGAAACTGAGCTCAGACTCTTGGACTTTCTCATAGGGATCTGTGGTACGATACAAGCTGCAGCCTTCCAAGTCAGAGTCTCCACGGCTGCCTTTGGAGTAGATGGAAGAGAGATCGGATGTGCTCTGAGAAGAGAAGGAGTCCTCAGAGGAGATGACTGAAGCTGTTTCTGAGTCCTCACCCTTAGTTTTGGTGCCATTCTTGAGCTGACCTGTTGGCCGAAGCTGTCTTCTCAAGGAGCTGATGTCCATCTTCTCTGCACTGGAGGCCTTGGTTATCTGTGGTTTAGGCCTCACCACTGGCTTCAGTTTAGAGGAGGATTTGGTGGGAGAGGACACCTTGCTTTCCTCTTGTTCCTTCTGCAATCTGGAAAGATCTGGGGTGGATTCAGAGGAGGCAGATTTTGGACCGGAGGCCTCCTCAGCTTTGGTTGAAAACGGGCTCCCATTCAAGTCAATCTTGAGCTTGTTCCCTGCACGTTTCCGTCCAGCCGAGGTCGGGTTTGCAGTCTTGCCAGTTTCTGTCAAAGCACTTGTCTTGGACGAGTTGGAGTCCCTGCTGCACTGCCTCTCCGGAGTTTCTCTGAAGGGCCGGAAGCCATCGTTCTCATAGATGCACTCTTCCTCTCCCTCTGCCTCGTGGCCATCTTCAAATGACTCACCCAGCTTGAACGAAGCGCTGTGGAGCGATGACGCAGGCGAGGGCTTAGAGGACAGATGGGAACCCTTCTCAGAGGAAGTGTCCTCATTCTTTCCGTCCACCAAGGAACCTTCTCCTCTCAGAAACTCAAACTCAGACTCCAGGTCCAGATCTCCGATGGCAGGGACGTCATATTCTGGCTCTTCATACACCGGCCTCCCAGGAGACACGGGTGACTCTGGAGCTTCAGACCCGGGGCTGCTGGGGCTGCTGGGAGGAGCAGTCTCTGCTGAGTCTTGCTTTTTTACAGGTGGAGCTGGAGGTGGAACTTTGGGGCGACACAGAGTGCTCGTTCTGCGATTAAGATTTGGCTTTTTACGTTTATCGATGTAGGAACAGGGAGCCCAGCCCTCCTTCTCTCCTATGTGGACATACCACCAACCACCAGAGTTCTTCTCGATGACCTAAGATACAAGTCCAAGAGAGAGTTTACACTTTTTTATGAAGACATTTAATGGTTGATTTAAAATTTTCTTTTGATATCATAATAATATGTTTGGTGTCTTTATACTGATGTCTGCGCTTATACCTCCGCTTTCTGTCCTCCGTTGAAACTGATACCGTCAGAGATGCAGGACTGAAAGTCTGCAATGGTATAATACTCTGCTTCAACTGTAGGTGGCTCTGGTGGGGAGGGCAGCTGAAATCCCTGGGAGGAAAAGAAATCGACTTACTGCTGAATAAGTACATTCTCTCACTTACCCCAGTTTTGAATTATTCATACTTTCGGAGATATTGCTTTTAAATCTTATGAAACAGAGTCAAACTTTGCCAATCTACAAAGCTGCCCTTTTAACTTCTCAGATGGTTTCGTTTAAATAATTGGTCATGGTTCCACATGTGGATCCATGACCGATTATTTACAGACTAGAAAATAGAAACGTGTTTTAATTATCATCATCATCTGTATTTTATTCCAGAAATGTGTTATTTCCTTTCTTCAAATCCACCAATCATCTTAGGAGAAGGTCACTACGAGATAGTTTAAACGATCTCCACTTCTAGAGTCATTTTTATTTTTCAGTGTGACCAGCCAACAAGGGGTTTACAAGACACTACAAACCTAAGGAGCACTATCTTTAAGCACCTGTTGTTAGGAATATAGAGGCTCTTCAAGCTACGTCAACATCATTAACCATTTATAAAAACGAGTACATTTGGCGAGAAGTGCTGGCGATAAAACAACATCACACATTCTTACCAGGGTTGCATCTCTTCGAGGAGGAGGTTTCTGCCTGAGAACTGGGGAACCTGTTCCAACAATCACAGAGAAGAAAACATGCAATGATTTAAGAGTGCATAATGCATCTTTATCATAATCAAAACCATTTATATAAGGCAATCTCTATTTTTGCTGCCTTTTTGAGTTTTATTCTGGTCTTCTGTTCTTGTTTATGTGTCCGCTCTCTGTCTTTCCCATGTGTAGTAGCTATATTTTCCCCATATACCAAAGTTTCCTCTGACACACTTGTATAAATCTACATGTGGTCGACATGTGGAGTTTTCTGGACTGTATCTAGTATTAAAATGATATTTATAAGTCCTGTTTCATTTTCCCTTTCATTTGATTAGTGTTTCACTGTCACAGAAACATAATCAATGACAGACAAGAGAAGTTACAACGGAGCCATTCATTCAACTATCTTAACCGTGGACGCGACTTACCAATTTCCACCCGATGAGGAGCGATGCGGGCTATCGCCGGCGAAGCAGGCTCTGCTTTACTCTTAACGTCCTGTGGGGAATTAAGCGGACTGGAGTCAGCGCAGGGGATCGGCAGGCTGATCTCCTTCCTGGCCACCTGGGGGCTCTCTGGAACACCTTCGGTCTGCACGTCCTTCTCGCTGGAGGCTTTCTTGTTGAGGAGGTTACTGATCTCCATGATGTTTCCGATTATCTCCACGGGGCCCGTGACGGTCTTCTTGCGTGGGGATAAGTCGTCCTTCACCTTCTTCAGGTATGAAGCCGGAGCCCAGCCCTCTTTATCCTTGTACCTGTGCAGAAGATTGAACATTTTAGAATAACATTTTTTAAAGTCTCTTAAGCAAGTGATCGGAGCAGGATTACCTGATAAACCACCATCCCTCCAGGTTCTTCTGAATCACTTCCACAATAACTCCTTTCTCAAAAGCAATTTCGTCCTTGCCTTGGCTGGAATACGGCTGCACTGTAACGTATTTCTCTTCTGCCAAAGCCAGAGCAGAGAACGACAAACAAATGTAATGTGAGTTTGAAGGCTGTGAACATCAAGGGAAACAAGACAAGTCGGTTGAGAGACAGGGAGGAATAAGAAAGAGAGACGTGTTTATACATCTTTACTGCGGACTTCATATGTTTGTGTGATTGAAGAAACACGAGATGGAAGGAAACGGTGCAGAGGTGTCATCTTCGCTCCGCGGTCTGGAAGTTCATTCAGCGCTTTTGCCGAATGTTTTTAAGAAACCTGAGGTAATAACTACAGAAACGTATTGCATTCACTTGAAGGTCTGCGCTCTCCAAGGTTGGAGGTTCTCGCGAGAGTTCTCGATAATTCAGAAAAAAAATTACTCTGAAAAACGGGGGGGGGGGGGGGGGGATGTGCACGAAAAACTGAAAAAAAATGCCAGAAAAACTGAAAAAAAAATACTCCGAAAATCAGGGAACATTTTTGACAGAAAAACAGGAGAAGAAAAAATATTCAAAAAAACAAACAGAAAATTACTCAGAAAAACAGGACGTTTTTTTTTTCCAAGTGAATGCAATACGCTTCCGTAAATTACAATATACATAATTAATTATTGCTCTAAAACACCATTTATAACTCATATCTAACTGTATTTAATTATTAGTTACAGTTTGTCAAATCTACATAATAAAAAAAATAGTACTGCGCACCCTGGTGGCCTGGAGGTTAAAGGACATGTTCACATGTTCCAAGTCTGTCTTAAAATAATTCATGTCCATTGAAAGCGCTGTGGGACACTGTTTTTCTTTCTCCTGTCCATCATCGCTATTTCAGTAGAAACGCTGGAGGACAAAAAACTCATTTCCCATGACCCAAAGATTTATTCCAAATTTAGCCAAACGCTAACACAACGTTTCAGAGGTGTGAGATAGACGGCAAAGAAAACACCGTCTGTGGAAACACAAAGAGGAAATTTGGACCGCAACTATGGGAGACACACACTTAATTTAGGCGTCTCAGACTGTTTTAACCTCAGTGGAGCATTTTGCATGAAACTAAGATTGCGGATTTTTTCTTTCTTTTTTCCTATAACACTTCTATAGGAAACAAAAGAACCTCGTGCAGACAAGAGGAACAAATACAAAAACCAATAATGCCTCAGATGTGCATGCTGGCCTGTGAGGGTTGTTTTGACAGACGTGACAAAATCCTTTAAAGCTCAGGACAATCCTACGGGGGTGAAGCTTAAAGGCTGGACAAAACCACACAAAGTTTGTTTCCATCAACTTGCACCAATTTGTTTTTTTCGACAGTGCAGAGGAAAAATAAACCTGATGACGGAGGAGACGCGGTTGACCACGCGTTGAACAAGTGGAAGATTTCTCTCCTCAAAGCCTGAAGCAACCAGAAGCTTTAAAAAAAAAAAAAAACGTCAAGGAGGAGGAATAAAACGCAGATTAGGTGAGAACATGGGAAGAGAGGAAGCGCGAAGTTCATTAAGTAGTTTTACAGGAACATTTCCCCTCAGGTTACTACAATTACACCTTTAAGTTTTTAGCCACCTAATAAAAGGCTCACCTCAGACAATCTTCCCCAGCCTAAGTCTATGGTAATTTGAGAATATGTTCACCATTCTTTGTGCAGTTAAGAGAGCCTTTTCCAACTGGAAACTGAAGTTTGTGTCACTTTGCACAAACCTTCACTCTCATGCACCAAAGTCCATAGAGAAAATCAGCATTTAAAGCTGGTTTTGATTTGTATATTTGTGTTACTGAGGTAAATGAAGCCTGCCTCACTGTGAAATAAAGTAGAGATCATATTATTTAAAGGTGCCATATGTAAGAATGTGGCCAAAAACAGGTACTACATTCAAATTCAAAATACCCAGGTCTTTTAGGTTTCGTTTTTTGACGTTAACTGGCAACCCGTAGTTGCTCGGCAGCTGAGACTCTACCGACTGCAATGATTGGCAGACGGCGGTAGGTGGCGCCACATGCCAAAACATGATTTCAAAACATAAACATGATTTGCAGTCTGCAAAATATTTTTTTTTATGCAAATATTTTGTCTGTACTGTTGTTGTTGGTGAGTTCAGTTTGTTATATGAACATTATTCCTGAGTCTCTGTGACATATTAGGAGGATTTTACGGCCAGTTGCTTTTGATTATTATTATTATTATTATTATTACATAATGCACCTTTAACCAGTGTAGAGATGTGCTTAAAAACATAAAACCTGATCTCTAATCTCTCCACGGATTTCCTTCCATTTGTCTATAACCTAAAAATAAGCAACACTGGGGTGTGTACTGATCAAATGTGAAAATCGCAAACATCCTATGACAAAGTGAATTTCTCTGTGAGATGAATAAAGTATCTATCTATCTATCTATCTATCTAAAGGGTTATTGACCGAGGTGAACTGTAGCACCTGGGGCGAACTCGTGTCCTTGGCCTCGTGACAGGAGGCACCTTCTCACTCAGCACATAATCCAGAGCAGAGGCTCTGTGCTGATTTATGCTTTCTCATGAGGCCAAGAGGCAAAAAGCAAAGAACCCCATTTCCTGTCATTATGGCAATTCCTGCCTGAACACAGACGGCACCAGTAAAAGGAGGTGTGTTCCAAACGGAGAGGATGATGTTTAACACACACACACACAAAAAAAGCACTGCATGCTGTGCACAGGAATCAACATTTGCGTGACGTATTATTCCCTTTTCCTTCCCTCCCCCTGTTTCCAAGGTTGAGTTGGAGATAAATGGGCGAGGTGTTAGGGATTCACGTTTTTTCTCTTTTTGTCGTCACTGCAGTGGGTCGACTGGGTCGAGAATATTTCTGTCCGCTTTATTTTCCTCTTGCCTGGCTCTTCCGGGTCTCTTTGTGTTGGGACGTATTTTTTTCCTCTCACCGACCTCTTTTCACAACAATATCCAGCCGAGCAACGGAGGGAAACTCTGAATCAGATGTTTTGTTAACCACAACATGATTCGCCTGCATCAGTGTTAGAAGCTATTTTTGTGGAGTCAGCAAAATATTTTTTATTTTTTTTAAACACAAAGCAGGGGTTTTTAGTCTTGGGGTGGAAACAACTCTCTCTCTCTCTCTCTCTCTACACTCCAGAGAGCAGAATCCACTGCCAAGCACAAAGTCTGAACTCAATAGCCTATGCTCACTCCTCTGTCAGCGATCCAAATGCATCTCAAGAAGAAAACGTTGGCCTTGAAAAGAAGAACATGTGCAGGTTTGTGATTTCCCTGCTTACACGGTGAGGGATTAATATTCATTATTTATCTCTATAGTAGTTACTAACAGGCTAAACTTAACTGGAACGCACATACTCATTAGAAATGTACGTACACAATTCATTTGCTCAATAAAACTGCAACAAACAAAAAAAGAATACGGCTGCTGAAACGCTGCGTAAGGCATTCCGTCGCCTGTTACGCAACGACTCTCAGACGAGAGGGCAGTATATTTCTGAGAAGATTGGCTTTGGCACGTGGCGTTTTCCTTTCAACACAAACACTTAACAGGAACACAGGGGCGGTTTGAGCGGCATAATTTGAGCAAAGCATCAATAATTGGTGGATATAAAGAGAGGCTGATTACACGTTTTTTTTTTTTTTTTTTTTGCTTTCCAAGCGTTATTAATGTCAGTGGTTAGTGACTGGAGGCTCACGATGATGCGTGAGATGAGGGACAATAAATAACACAGGGTGAGAAGAACAATAACAAAAGGCTGCGTTCAGATTACAGTTTTAAGGCTGGATTGAGTCATGATTTGCGTCACTTTGTGTGATTCTAGATCAGATATTAATCCAATACGAGGCCACGAGACATGAGCGACAACAGTAATGACCGTGCGGTCCAGCAGAGGGCACTGTGAGTGCAGCTTGGCACTAAGATCAGAGGTCTCAAACATGCGGAGCACGGCCCATATGTGGCCCCCTAGTCCACCCGAACAAAAGCTAATAGCTTCCATTTCTGACCAATGTCCTGCTTCAATAAAGACTGGGAATCAAAAATATGACGTTTTCTCTTGTTGATGACACATGTTTCAGAGGGCAGACGCCTTCAGATGAGAGTCAGATGCGAGACACTTGTATTATGAATATGAAATGAAATGAATCAGCGAATGTGGTAATCTGAACGTAGCCAAAAGGGTGGAGGGAAGGAGAGAAAGGAAGGAAAGGAAGGAAGGAAGGAAGGAGGGAGGGAGGTGATGCAGCATCTGTCTCGGTTCACCTCGGCTCTGCTGCCTGCTGATGACACCTCCCAACGTCCATCTCCGGTCCAGCCTCTTCAGATGAGCCTTATGCCGCTTAGTAACTGACACACACACACATGTGGCGACCAGACGACGAAAAAAAAAAACACACACACACACAAACATGAGAGACATGAAGAGCAAGCACAAATGTTACACAAACACGCCGATGACATGGGTCCAACCAGGACAGAGCCATCGTTATTAGGACATGAAAACAAGACCTTAAAGCAAAACATGGTGGACAGTTAGATTAGATGGATGGATGGATGGATGGATGGATGGATGAGGGGGTTACAGAGGAAGTGTTAAAACCGAGACATCTTCTCCGTGGCTTGTAATTAGGATGCTGTTAGCATGTTTTTACGTGTTAAGAGCATCTGGGACACACATTTCTGCAGGAATGCCAGCCAATTAATAACAGAGCAGCTGAGCTGACGGTGACGCCGGTCAGCGGCGTGCACCTCGGGAAACGCTGTGACATTATATCTGGATTCAACGTAGATAAAAGAGTGGAAGAGTTGTCGTTCTCAGCCACCAGGAGGCAGGAGACTCGTTCGGGCATCCACAACATCCGTGGAAGGAATGTGGGAGATTCCAGCCATTTGTTTTTTTTTTTTGTTTTATTTATCTCTGAAGTACAGCTGTTGTTGTTTTTAAAGTGCTTTACAAATAAAGTTGGATTGGATTGCTTGTGATTTATCAGGTTCATGAATGAATCCCGAATGCATTGAAACGCTTGGAAAAATGGCCGTTTTAACTATTTAAAACAATTTTAGACACAATCTCTCGCTGCATTTTACACTGTTATAACAGTAATAGTAGTTTTTGGATGATGGCTCTGACTCAGTCTTTCTCTTTTTGTGCTTTCTCAAAGCAAACTAGTACATGCACATGTACTAGTACATACTGTATTCCAAATCTGTTCTTCCAGAAATGTGTTGTTTTTATTTCCGTTTTTTTCCAGTTGAAAACTTGGTGGCACTGGCTGCAGGAGACCACAGGGCTGACAAAGAGATCTTTTAAGAGTTCCATGCCATTCCCCCGACTGACTCGTCACATAAACACTAATTACACTGACAGATTGTCCTCCTAAAACCTCCTGGCAGCAGACTAGACTGCACCTCCATCCCTGACTCCCTCAGATAAGAGTGTGCCCGGTTGGTAGATTGTTTGCATTTATTGCAGATATGTGTGCCTACTCAGCGTCTGTGTGCAGTTATACATTTGTGGTTCGGGCATTATTCCCCATAATGTGCAAACACAATAGTCTCTGTATTCTCTCCCAAGATATACAACACCAAAGGGAATCCTGGGTTCCATTGTTATGGAGTACAACAGCTGAACTACAAAAGATGTTTTGGCCAGAGTGCCGGAAAATCTTGTTTGTTTGAAAGTATAATATACAACTTAATGATTCCCGTGCCTCCATTTTTTTGGTAGGTTTTCTCTTGACACAATGTTGCCTGACTCGTAACAAAAGAGGCTGCATTTACCTGTCAACACTATCAAAATGTGACGTGATTTCTCTCAAGTATCCAGTTAACATTTAGGCTCCATTGTGTAAGATTTAGGTGAAATCCTTTCAAATAGGCAGAAATGGAATATAAAATACTCTTTGTCTCTTTGTGTACCATCAACTTAAATGATGAACTGTTGTTTTCTTTACAGCAGAATGAGCTCTTTCTATTTTTTAATCATAAGCTTCTCCTTCATGCTTGGAAGGGAAGGGAAGGGTGAGGTGAGAGATATTCACCCATAGATGATGCTAAATTGCACACGCTGTACAATTAAATGTGTCATATCTAAGAATGTGGCCAAAAACAGTTACTACATTCAAATTCAAACTACAGAGAGTCTTTTAGGTTTCGTTTTCTGACGTAACTGGCAACCCGTGGTTGCTCGGCAGCTGAGACTCTACTGACTGCAGTGATTGGTGGCGATTTCAAAACATAAACATGATTTGCAGTTTGCAAAAGATTTTTTTTAATGTGGGTACCTGTTGTTGTTGGTGAGTTCAGTTTGTTATATGAACATTATTCCTGAGTCTCTGTGACATATTAGGAGGATTTTATGGCTTTAGATTTATTACATAATGCACCTTTAACATCTACATTTGTACAGGACTGAAGTTTGAATCACAACAGTGTCATAAAAGCCCTATGTTCACCTTGTTGAAACATTGCTGAAGACCATATTGAGTGAAAATCCATGTCTTACACACACACAAAAAAAAACGCAAGCGCAAAACTGATGAAATATCATCTTCGGAAACACACGTCTCTTTCATGAGCTCTCTCCATGGAGGTCAGGTCACCTCTCGTTGCTCTGGATCTCTCGTGTACAGTGCACGACTGTGGGCTGTGGTCTGGGGCCGTTGCTGCTACTCCTCCTCGCTTGCTTCAACCCGTCCTGAATCTCCGCTCTGTTTCCAGCGTGCTTATGATGGCAGGCTGACACACACACAGAGAGGCCGTTTCACACCGGCCTGGCGTCAGACGTTTTTTTTTAGCGTAGGTGGGTTCGCTCCATTTCGCACACAGATCAAAAGGCTGAGGGTTGAGGGCAGCAGCGCTGGTACCTGTGTGTGGTTGTTTGTGTGTGTAATGAGGTGGGGGAGGGGAGGGGAGGGGAGGGGGGTGGAGAGAGAGAGTGGGCTGAGGCAACAGTGACTTACCTTCCCCAACTTTAGAGGCGCCAACCTCCGAATCATCCCTCGTCCCACTGTGGGTATTAAGGTAGGTTGCGGGGACCCAACCTTGTTCCTCTGCAGTGCTGACAAACCACCAACCTGTGGGAACATGGAGAGGCTGACGGTCACCAAATGGACAGTACATAGCAAAATACTGATGGTATAGATGCAGGATTATTTATCAATAATCCCATAATAACCTTATAACTGAATGTAAATCAAGTGAAATCAGGTGTTTAGAGCCTTAGGGTATGCTCTATCCAACCTATAGTTCGATTGTTTTGGTCCGCACCATGTTACAATGTAGCAAATAGACGTGGGTACGGTTTGGTTTCATATATGCATAGTTCTATGCAAACCAAAATAGACCGAGAAGTCCATTGGCACCGGACTAACCCCGATTTCCACCGGGGCGCGTCGCCGCGGAACGTAAGCGATGCAGTCACCGGAGCTGATCGCTGCCACTCTAATCAATGTGAGCATATCCACAGGGCACGCCGCGGCTTCTTGTGTGAATACGGCTGGCTCGCAAGGCTGCGTTGCGCTGATGGCAGAGCTGCGCAGCCGCAACGCGCCCCCAGTGGGGATGGAATCTGAGCAGGGAACGGCGCAAAACCGTGGAGCTGACGTGGCCGGTGGAAATCCGGGGTTATCCTGTATCTCATACCCATAATGCATTAAACTTGACTTGAACTTTCGTCGAACCGTACCAAAGTAGAGCAGATAAAGCGGTCCGACCAAGATCACAGTCACACCTACGCAAACGAACCGAACCACAGAATTTGGTGCGCACCAACACATTTGGTGTATGCTTTAGGTGTGAAAGCACCCTTAGAACAAGCTATTCCAGCCTGAAACAGACGTTTGTACCAAAGTCCATAGAGAAAATCAGTACTTTTACTGTGTGAGGACACTGAAGCTCCTGGTCAACTGTGTCCTTGTTTGGTAACTTTGTTACCCTTATGTAAATCCTAACAAAGGATTTGAAACAGCAGAAGTTACAGGACAACACATTTGCAGGGACAGATGGAGGCAGCAGTGGATCAACAACTCAACTGCACATTTACGCCACTGTGAGGTAAAATTGCTGGTTTTCTCGATGGACTTTGGTTACAGTGAGTGAGTCATTTACAAATGTCTCTTTCCAGCAGGATAAGGCTTCCTTAACACAGGAAAACAACACCCTTAATATACTGTAGACTTGAGAAGGTGTAGATTTTATGAGGTGAGTCCCCGCCGGCAGCCATGTCATCAGCGAGAACGAGTGTTCCGTTCACGGTGTTTTGGCGAAGTCGGCGTTGATAACGTGTCAGCACCTCATACGGTCGCTCAAACAGCAATTTTTCTGGCGATCCAGCCGACTATAGCTGGAGAGTAATGATTTCTGTCATATTAAGGCTGAAGAGAATTTGTTAAAAACGTTTGTTTCCCCTGATAAGTTTTGACGTGTAATAAACTTCCTGCCCACATCGTAAACCTGACGACAATGAATTCAAGAGGACGTCTTCTAATGAAACCGTAGATCTTCCAGTCAGCTTTACATCCCTTGTTGTATCACTTACTGTAAATCACTGTTTTTTAATCGCCGCGCCGTGATTTGATAAAATATCTGAAATCACAGGGGGATGAGACCAAACATGAACATTAGGAACTTGACTGTGCTGCCAGCAGAGTCTTTAATCACAGCGAGGAATAACAACATCACAGGAAACGCCTCCTGGCAGTAGCTCCATTCATGTAAGGCTCTTATTCAACCTGTGTTTCATCAGTATCAGTGAGCGGGACATTGCTTAAGTCCTGTTTTACGAGCCAAAACAGTCATTTTCGGGGGGTTGCAGCTGATTTGAATTGGCTCCTTCGGGAATGACAGCATTTCTTTTTGACGGCTGCTTCATGATAAACGCCTCAGCTGGACAGCAGCACGTACACACAATACTTGCTTTTACTTTAAAATCCGACCCGGATAAAGGCTGCAGAATATGGGGATCCCTTGCGCCCCCGCTAAGGTGTCCCGTATTTGGCCTTGTTGGGAAATGTAAAGAACATATGTACGTGCGGTAGTCTTAACATTTTAAATCTGCAGATGAGAGACAAAAAAAAAATGTCACATTTGTGAGAGACTCTGCATGAGACCCCAAGTGACAAAGCTGGCACAACAACGGTGCTATATACAGTACAAGAATGGCCACATGTACACTATTTGTTGTGGTTACTGGGATGAAATATGGCTGACAGCTGTCTGCAAAGCCCGTAAAAGAGGAGAGGAGGTTTCCAGCACACTTACACAGCTGCTCTGAACCCCAAGTGCACATTTTCCCACAGAAAAAAGAGCCTTGTGAGGTCGTTTATTTAAACACAATTAATATTTAAAAAAAAAAAAAAAAGAAGAAGAAGAAAAAGCAGCATTGGAGAGGAACAGAAAGAAACTTCTTAATCAGTGATACGGTGACGTCTGAGGGAAAATGACACGATGCTAAAATGACAGCAAAACAGATTGGAGCTGCCTATGTGATTAATCTGTGGTGAAATAAGTTCTAATTATGTCCGTAATTTCGCAGTCGTACATTACAGTCAGACAGGTAGCAATTAAAGGCATCTTAGGCAAAAAAAAAGAAACAGTGACAGAGCAGGATTATTTTTCATCAAGACACTTTTCTCTCTGCTTTGTTGAATCTGTTTCACGAGGAGACGTCGGTCTGCAGAAAATCCACACTACACCTCCTTTCACAGGCACAGTGTTATTTCTGAATTATGGTGTCAAAAACCCTGATAGTAAAAGCTGAGATGTTGGCCATTTCTAAACTAACACTGAGTGAAAACAAACTGTTCTGTGGTTCTACACTCTTAGATATAAGGGTTCCAAAAATGTTCTTCTACAAGGGCTGAGGTTCTACCTGGAACCATTTGCTTCTGAAAAACCCTTTCCCCGAAGAAAGGGTTTTTCAAGGGTTCTTGGTGACACTAATGGTTCCAGTAAGAATCATTTTGATACAGAAAACCCCTTTGCTGAATCAAGGGATTTAAAAGGGTTCTTGGTGGAACCCTCCAAAAGGGTTCTTCTATGAGGACATGCCTATAAAAGAACCTTTTATGGTTCTACTTAGCGCTTTTATTTCTAAGAGTGTATGCTTGTTCTTCCACAACACACTGGACTCTAGAAACTGGAGATATCTCACAGAGATGCCAAAGGCATGACTCAGAGTGGAGGGAGCGAATAACACAGAAGACATTTCATCATCATCATCATCATCATCATCATCATCATCATCATCAGCTGTGTAGTTACAATGTTTTTGCATGTATTATTTTTTGCCAATCTACTGTAGATCTTTCAAATTTTAATCAAATCACACTTGGAGGTGGTTTGAAATGCAATTATAGTCACTTTTCTTGTCATTCTGGACACTCTGGCTGCTCGTATCACATTTCAAATCACTCTGAAATCACTCTGTGTGACACACGATGATGGTGCTGCACAGAGAAGCTGACCATGACTACTCGTTTTTTCTTGCATTTATGGTTCAGCACCGACAGTATGTCTTTACCAAAACAACCCACACATATAGATCGGATGTATCTGGACACACAAATCTGATCTAATCTATCACTTACCATTTTGCACTTAAACACTTACAAATATCTCATTTGAGTTGATCAAATGGATTGAATTTGAGGAAAGTCCCTGATTTGTGGACATGGCTCTACTGTTTGGCTCTGAGCACCTCGCTGGCTCAGGCTCAGCGATGAAACAAGCTACTTAATGCGCTCAGTCTTTGCACCAAAGCCACGGCTTAAACGAAAGCCTGTGTTGGTGAATCGGACAAGAAATGGAAGGAAAAACTAAACGTCTTCTGCATCCCTGCTGCTGTTTCGTCTCCTGTATAATTTTCTCCATCCATTCAGTTCATTTCAGACACAACGCACAATTTCAAGTGTCATAGGTGATGTCCTTTATCATCTATTTTCATCTAAATGAGAACATCATTTAGAAAATTAACATTTTATTAACATTTCAACACAAATTTTATCTATAGTGTTTTGTGTAGTTATTTTTAAAGCTAATTTAGTTACTTCTTCTCTTTACCTCTTTCAGTACTACACTCTGAGAAATAAAAGTGCTAAGTAGAACCATATAAGGTTCTTCGGCTTGTCATAGGAGAACCCTTTTTGAAAAGGCTCTACCTGGAACCATTAGGGTTCCACCAAGAACCCTTTTAAAACCCTTTATTCGGGAAAGGGGTTTTAAAGGGTTCTCTGGATCAAAATGGTTCTTACTGCAACCATTAGTGTTACCAAGAACCCTTGAAAAACCCTTTCAAGGGTTTCCCTTCCTTCGGGAAAGGGTTTTTCAGAAGCAAATGGTTCCAGGTAGAACCTCAGCCCTTGTAAAAGGAACCTTTTGGAACCTTTATTTCTAAGAGTGTAGGAGTGGGGATGACAGGGTACCTCGCGATACGATATGCGATACATGGTCCACTATACCAATAATATCATGATACTATGATACTTATGATAATCCATATATTGCAAGACAATCATCGAGCGATGCATCACGATATCTGTCTGAGCGAAGATAACAAAGCAGAATTTCTCTATTTATACAACAAAGTGCATAAAGTCTACGTGTTGCACGTGGATGGGGCATCTCTTAACGTAGCTTTCTCCACCATTATCCCACTGTAAACTCCCTCTTCTTCGGCCAGGTTCCACTTTGTATTAATTTCATTCCATTCTGTCCATGTGTTAAAATGCTTAAAATGTTCAGTACAGCACCGCGAACGAAGTGCTAAGAGCGCTCACCGACAGCTGCAGATGACTAGTTTCACACTTGCTAGCTGTTGAGAGAAATGTCATTTTCACCTCTGCAGACTGACACACTTAGAATTGCGCCGTAAGCACAAGTAGGAACATAATGTGGCTAAATCCAGTTTGCTGGCAGCTTTGTTTTTCAGCGAGCCCGTAAGCCTGCCTCAGACCTAGCAATTACTGTTAACATATTTATACTTTGTGCTCTGGTATATTTCTCCGTGAGGGCTGGGAGGGGAATGTGATTGTTAACGTTCAGATAACTTCATATTTTCGCAAAAAGGGTAATCATTTGTACATTTGTCACGATGACACGGAGCTCAATCTGAGGTCATCGCACAAGAAACAGCTGTGCTGTTGATCGCCTGCTTCCAAGCTGCAAGTTTGCAGAACTACACAACGCCTTGGATTTCATTTTAGTCCGATCACTAAAGTCTGCTATGTCTTTCTGAGAAGGTCGTACAGTGGTGAAATACTGCACGGCCTTCATGGCTTCGCCACTGCACTGTTGGGTATTAAAATCTTTACGGCAAAGGTGAAAAACTGTGGTTTCAGTTGCATAATGGGAATACAATTTGGGTAAAAGAAACATTCCTTTTTCTCATTTCTGGACAGCAGGGATTATCTGTGCAGATGTGGGGGGTAAAACGAATGAAGCATATATATCTGTATGTGTGTGTGTGTGTTTGCCGCTGTATCTGTGCATTTCTTTTGACTTTTGCTCCAGCAGCTGCCCTGCTTCACACAGCAGCGGTCATAAAGCTACATCTGCAGCTTTACTGGCAGGTTTGTGCACCGTCGTTCCCCGTTTATGATCAGTCTGCGTCACAACCTGATTTTTTTTCTGAATTCCTGTACGTCTATCCACAAGAAGGAAAAGTTCAAAATCCTGGAAAGTTGATATTGATATTTTTTTGGGGGGGGATTACAGCATCTTCGTCAAGTCTTAGTCAAGACTACAACAAAATCTGACAACAGCTAAACCCTCCACCCACTTGTGTTCACGGGATCAAGACGATTAAAATCAACCTCAAATGTCTCGTAGGAACAAGCCAGGGACACACCAGTCCAATGTGTAGCATTTAGGAAGATTTTTTTGTGCATAACTAGCTTAAAAATTTAATTTTTGTAGTTTTTTCTAGCCTTAGATTAAGACTTTATATGAAGCTTCTGCAGCACAAACAAGCTAATCACCCAAAGCATGTGTTTTGTGTTTCGATGCAGAAGCTTACTACCCTAAAGAAGAAGAATGATATCCTTTCTGGTGTGTGAAGGCCACCGTAGATCCTACACTCTTAGGAATAAAAGTGCTAAGTAGAACCATATAAGGTTCTTCGGCTTGTCCGAATCTTTTTATAAAAGTTCCACCTGGAACCCTTTTGGAGGGTTCCACCAAGAACCCTTTTAAAACCCTTTATTCAGGAAAGGAGTTTTAAAGGGTTCTCTGGATTAAAATGGTTCTTACTGGAACCATTAGTGTTACCAAGAACCCTTGTTAAGAAGAAAATGGTTCCAGGTAGAACCTCAGCCCTTGTAGAAGGACCCTTTTGGAACCCTTATTTCTAAGCGTGTAGACACACGGACAGACAAGTCCTCAGATTGTTGACAACCCACCTCTCACCATTAGATGTCACTATTTCTTACACACTGGACCTTGAAGTCTCCATTCCATGCTTGTTTATTGGAAATTATTGGGTCAGATTTATGATGCATGTGCTATAGAAATAAAGTGGTGTTGATGCTATAATGTGACAACATCAAGAAAAACGGTATATTTTCAGCAACTTGCAACTAAGTCTGTGTGCTGTGAGTCGCATGAAGCAGTCAGCCGATTTTGTCAGCCGAATTTTAGATGGCAAGACACATACAGATCCAAATTTAATGTAAATGTAATCTTCCCTTTCTGCTGCGAAGTTGGTTTACATTACGTCGATGTAAGTCTATATCCAGCAGCCAGATCATTTACCCTCTAAACCCAGACTGGAAAAATGGGAGCATGCTTCGTCCAACTGTAATAAAAATCTATCATACTATTCTCTACAATGCAATTCACAAACCAATTGCTTGTATAATGCAGCTGTGTGACTATACAGGATGATTTTAAAAAAAAGTGACAGGGATATAGTGAAGATTTGACATGTAAACAGATGTTTTCCTCATGATCTGACTTCACTTACAGTTGCAGATACGGTGGACAGACATAATGGGAGCGATCAGCATTTTCTAAGCTCTATTTGTCTCTCATACAGTATCTGCCATCTGGAAACTCAATCAGCCTAAAGACCCCGAGCTTCATTTTACTGTAATCAACAACAGACTCTGAGCTGCAACAAGAAACTAGATTTATGCCATTTCAGGGTTTATCCTCCGGTGACTGTGTATCCTTTAAAACAACAGTGCAGACTCCTTACTCGGGCAGAGTCGGATACAAACATAAACAGAGGGCGACAGCACAATGCTCCGTAACGTGTCGCATACGCTCCTATAAATTTGTCATCGAGACACGACCCTGAATCTGTCCCGCAACTCAAGGTAAACAATATTTGTGTGCTCCGGAGTAGCTGCGCCGCACACACGAAAAGATTTCTACACATCCCTCGTAAATACGAGAACCACAGATTCAGCAGCACGAGGAAGCTTCCTTTTTTTTCTCCTTCTTCTTCTTCTTCTTCTTTTACTGCCTGAATTGATGAGGAATGCAGTGGCTCAGCAGTCCTACGGATATTTGACACCACTGTTGAGTAAAAGCAGGAGAAAACCCCATTCATTTTCAAGCTTCTGTATTTATTAACAGTAGATCAGGAATCAAAGCACAAAGGGAGGAATCTATCCAGCTCAGTTCACTCGGTTTTCAATAAAACCCCGGGTTTCAATTACCTGGGTCGCTCTGGCACTGGGGGGGTGGGGGGGTGGGATTGGGGCAAAAACAGTACAAAACGACTTTCAAGAGCTAATGTTGACCTAAGGAATGACCTTCCCTCCCTCCCTGCCTCTGAAAGGATCCCCTCATGGTCTGAACGTAGCTATAGCCCACAGACTGTGTGCTCTCGAGGCTCCACTGACTCGGAGACACAGCAGTCCTTGAGTGTCTGAAAGCCCACACCTTAAACCGCTGCTTAGACTCAATGGTCAATTCTTAAAGTTGAGAGAGAGAGGCACCACAGATTATTGGCTCCACAGACTTATTTTCTGTGCTTCTATCATTACCCCTGTGTGCGCTGCTAAATACTGTTATTGAGTGATTTCCTCTACCTGTATCAGTCTGTGGCAAAGGTGAAAGAAAATAAAGAAGAATAAGCCTTTCAGTCATGAAAGCATATCTACAAACACAGGACGAGGGTGATTTCTTCAGGTGGTCATTAGCACTTCCTATCCTAAGCTTTAAGAATGCAGAGAACCGGGCTTATTGTGTGTGGATAATGTGTCCTCCGTCTGCTCTGAGACATTTAACACTTGGCAAAGTTTTCTGAGTCATTTTATTGGCAGTTCATTGACAGGGATTATAGGGATTTTTCTTTTTTTTCTCTTCTCTTTTCCGCTGGGAAACATGCTCGTGCTGAAATGACACATAGCAAATCAGGAAAGATTTGAGAAGTAGACGCTGAAGGCTGACCTCGTGTTTAATCCGCCCGCATATCAGAGATGGAAAAATTGGAACGGCCAAATATACATCATCCTGCTGCCACATTTTGAAGAAAGTGCTGAGACTAAATTATGCACAGAAACTAAAGAGAACTCCCGGCAGTATCACGGCAACTCAACTTTCCTTGCTTTCAGTGCCATAAAATAAACGGGGCTTACAGAGATACACCCTTTATCGCTTTACCAAGGTTGTTGTCTTTTGTTTTTCATCTCTTTAAGGTCCAATGTGTCAGAATCAGTGACAGCTGGGGGCGGTATTAGACTTCCAAGAGCATCAAGAAAGTACGGTGGCCTACTCATACCAGAAAAGTCATTAATCGCGGTAAGCTTCCGTGTCAAAACATGAAATACACGCTCTGTCCGTTCAGGTTGTCGTTGAAACATAGTGGTGCAAGATCGTGACCTGTGGAAAGTAATGGCTCATTTTTAAGGTGCCATATGTAAGAATGTGGCCAAACACGGTTACTACACTCAAAATCAAAATACCGAGGTCTTCAAGGTTTCGTTTTCTGATGTAACTGGCAACCCGTTGTTTGCTCGGCAGCTGAGACTCTACTGACTGCAATGACTGGTAGACGGCGGTAGGTGGCGCCACATGCCAAAACATTATTTCAAAACATAAACATGATTTGCAGTCTGCAAAATATTTTTTTTAATGCAAATGTTTTGGCTGTACTGTTGTTGTTGGTGAGTTCAGTTTGTTATATGAACATTATTCCTGAGTCTCTGTGACATATTAGGAGGATTTTAGGGCCAGTTGCTTTAGATTTATTACATAATGCACCGTTAAGACTATAAAACCAATAAGATGTGATTATATAGATTAGTAATCATACTTGTGGGTAGAAAGAAGAATGTACAAACTTAGCACAAATAACCTGATTGAAACTGGTTGGACTATCCGTTGGTTCTGGACATTTCCCATTTCACAAGACTTGCAAAAGCGACTTTAACTTTCACCAGAATAATCTTTTCCGAGATTAACAGTAAGCCTGTTTTTTGGGGGGGCTGCCTCTGCTCCTCTGAACACTGAGCTCCCGCTGAGCCCTGAGATCATCTCGCCCGCAGCCTGAAGATGGAGAGCAGAGGACCTTATGGTACTGGTACACATTTCTTCCACGTGAAGGTACAGCAGACGTTCTGCACATCCATCATGCCATGCTGATGGAGCCAGACCTGCTTAATCTGCCAGGATTTTACTCCAGCAGCGCGCGTGGGCTTGCAGCCAGAATGTGGAACATCACCTGCAGGTTGCCGCTGTTCCCTTTCCAGCTTCAGATTTGCCAAATTGAATAGTGTTTATTTAAGAACAAAGGAGGGCAGTTTTATACAGATGAGATTACTGTCTTGGTAAATAATTGATTCTTCGTGCTTAAGTGAAGCACTGGAGAAACAATACATGGCGGTGCCAGGGGGGGTCTCGGGGGGAGCCATGGGGACCGATGGATGTGAGCTCTCCAAAACAGAGTTATTCCTGGTGCGTTCATGGCACATTGTAAGTCATATAAGCTGATCGAGACTTGGAGTGAAGACAAGTTAAACTCTTGACTGGTCTGCAGAGAGAGATTTTCTACACTGAACTGGGCACCACGTGTCTAACGTTGCCCTTGTGGTGTAGGAAAAGCGTCTGCAGCAAGAGTGCACTGTTTTTCCTTTTCCTATATATATTAGCCCATTAAAGGGCAACATCTAAACCACTGACTCTCAAGCATTTGAACTGACCAACGGGGCTGCTAGCTTAGCCTTGGCTAACATCTCTTCAATATAGTGTAAACCGAGGAGGCATCCTGGAGGATCCATTAAGCCATTATAACGAACCAACCTCTCTGAACCACTAACTTTGGCAGGAAATGGCTTTTTCCATTTTCTCCCCACGTTTTTCTCCCTGCTATACTCTCTCTCCTCCTGAGCCAGCTTCCCCCCCCGGCAAAAATCTCATAAAATAGACAAATAAAATCACTGCAGAGCGGAGCGAGGACAGAATTATTAATCAGAAAACAAAGCGCAGCTCAAGATAACACTAAATTGCAACGTCTACCTTCGCATATTGCTCCTTTATTATTAAATTAAACCTTGCATTCATCATTGTTGGCAAAAATTGTAACCAAGGAAAGTAAACGCGGCAACAGAACATCAAGAGTCTCTGTTCAGGTCTGCTGATTACCCACATATTACCACCCATTCCCACACACAGAACCAGCAATCAATATAAACTACACTACCGTTGGAAACAACGGACACAACACAAACTGTGTCATTGAGGAAAATATCTGCCTCGGCTCAACAGAGCGGCCCTGGAAAAGTCAAAGTGGAAGAAGCTGAGCTCACTTAAAGATCTGACCTCGCTCCGCTGAATCCATAAATCAGTTATGTAATCCAAAGGACAGGGAAGACGACTGTTCCGATGTATCAGGAATAGCAGGAGGTTTGTGTCCTGTACCACAACCTTGAATTTCACATTTGTATAGATGTATTTACCCCCAGCACACAGACACAGAGGGTTTATGGATAGTTTTGACGCTTGCTCTGACCAGAGTGAGTTTGACCAGTATCGGCCCAATGATAGCAATCCTGAATATTGTATCCGCTAATCCCTACTTTTGCAGACCTTGGTTTTAACAAGTGGTTATTTGAGTAACCGATGCCTTAGTCTGTTCATTCTCGTCTGACCTTTCGCCTCAACAAAGCATTTTCACCCAGAGAACTGCTCAATGGACATTTTCAGATTTTTCCAACCATCCTTTGTGAACCCTAGAGATGGCTGTGCATGAAAATCCAAAAAGATCAACATTTATTTTTTAAATGTGGTCCAGCGCCATATTCCAAGTCACCAGTTTTCTTCATTCTGATGCTCAGATTGAACTTAAACTAGTGATCTTGACCATGGCCCTATACCTAAATGCCTTAGATATGTGTGCTTATAAAGCATTTCAACACATGTACCTAATAAATTGGCTGGTGAAGAATTTTGATGAAATGATCTGATATATTACTTTAATACTGAAATGTTGAAGCTGTTATTCACTCAAAGCTCAGTAACTCTGCAGGGGGATCCATGCTGGTTGAATTGAACATGGTTTTTGTTATGAAACCAAGGTTGTTCTCTCTTTCCTTGTTTTCGTCCCTCTCTCTCTCTCTCTCTCTGCATGCGTGAGTGTGTGTATGATGAGTTGCAGTTGTGCATGATTGACTGATTGAATGACAATCAATGCCATGTGTGTCTACACGGATCCATGGAAGCCGATTGGTTGTGCAGAGAAGGTTTGAGTAGATAAGGCCTGATCATCGGAGGTGTGCGCTGGACTTCCCTTGAATCGGTCACAGTCAGAATGGCAGTTGCTTGGGTTTTAAAAAAGAAAGTATTGTGTGTAGCTGATGTTTTATGGGGAGTTGGGAAGAGGGAGGTCTTTATTCAAGGTTTTCTTAAAGGCAGTTGGGGCTTGTTTGAGATAATACTGTGAGGTGAACTACAAGTTTTGGGTTGTTTTTTGTATGACTGTGGTCGTCATCTTTTGTTCGCCAAATCAGTCGCTGATGGTGGGAAATGATGAGACTATAGCTTGAGTCTAAATAATAATCTGTAGAACCCTTTAAAAAAACAACTAACAGACAGTAGTAGCTATCGCTCAGCGTATTCACCACTTTGCTCCGTTATGCACAGATCAATCTGTCAAACACTAGTTTGTACTTGTTCTTTAGGGGAATGGATGCTAAATGAAATGAACTCTTGTTAATATTGGCAAAGTGATGCGGGGTGATGTCGACCAGCCAACTGGAGCAAAGTTAGCCAACTTCCAATGCAGGAGGTGTTAAGATTTTTGTTAAATGCTAACTGTGGCGCTGGAAGCAGTCTCCACAGCAAGATGTAGGGCCGGTGGTATTTACTTTAGATCTCTGCGAAAGTGTCCGTCAGTGTGTAATAAAACTGTCAGATCTTTTTTGGGATGTGTTTTTAAAAAAGCCCCGAGTCTACTGTTTGGCTTTCTAGAAATTCATGACAACTCCAGCTAACCCGAAGATGAATGAGTGAGCTGGCAAAAAAGAGGCAAGACACTGTTTTGGAGTAAAAAAAAAAAGAATCATAGTAATGTGGAAATGAACCCACAACAAAAGCACAGAAGCCTGGAATTCATACTATAAAAAAACTTCATAGATCAACAAAACACACACCAACCATTTTGTGATAGATGAAATACAAAAGAGAGGAGGGGGCTCTACTTAAAAGGGCATGACCATGCAGTTCATGTTCATGGAGGAACGCTCTCATATGAGACCGGTTGGTTAAAGGACTTCAAGGTGCTGGAATATCCGCCCTCACTGTGGCTCCCCATTGGGCTGAAATCCTACCAGAGCAGGGAGTGAAAACAAATACATGAACCCAAAGGCAGGGACACGAGGCACATCAAAGCGAAACCCACTCTCCAGAAACCCACTCTTCCTTAAGGCCAGGGTGGCATGGCATTTCACTCACACCCATCGTGAAAAAACCAAGGTCCAATTGCCTTTCCTGGTCTCAGTTTTCCTCCTCCATCTCTCATTCCTCCCCATCCTCCCTCTGAAGAACACATGAGTCCCATTACCATTTTTACTGTCTCAGCACACCATTAAAGCTGAAATGTCAGAGCCCCCGAATCCAGGCCTGCACCTCTCTCTGCTCACTCCTGCGCTTCGTATGATAAACAACCTGGATGATAAAAGTCACTCAGGCAGGTGCAAAGACCTGAGTGTCTGTGACATTTGACACATGATTTGGTTTTCATAATATTAATAACAAAAAAACTGTATTGGCAGCTTTTCTGGTGCCTTTGTGTCACACAATCTGAAAAAAAACAATGTTTGTATTGCATTTAAAGGTCCAGTGTGTAATATTTATGGGGTTTTATTGGCAGAAATTAAATATAATAGCTAAAAGTATGTTTGTATAAGTGTACGTATCTTTAAACTAAAAGTTATTTAGTTTTCTGCCTTTTGAAACACGCTTGCTACACAAATGACAACATCCTTTCTGGTATGTGAAGGCCACCGTAGTTCTGCGACACAAGAATGGGAGGGGTGAGTGGACGAGTCCTCCATTTGTTACCATCTGCAGTGTCACCATTAGATGTCACTAATTCTTACATACTGGACCTTTTAAAACGGTTACATATAATTTCTGTCTTAATGTATAAACATTTGCCTCCACCTCCAGTAATAAATATAAGAAGCATTACAGCCTACCTGTAAAGCATCATTTAGATATGCTTTAATATCAGGATGCTACCATTAAACATTCAGTGTTGTCAAACTGAATCTAAAGTGCATTTTTTAGAATGGCTCTTTTCAGTGGAGAAACAGCTGACTAAGGACTCTGCAGCTGCCATTTGTAAACCTGGCATGTCCTGCCCGGCTTTCCGTTAAAAGGAGGTGGAATAATTAATACGAGTCTGGAAGACATTCCTCTTGCTCGAGGCAACATTCTGGCCTCCAGCCTAAACCAACAGTGGGGAAAAAACAGAGCTGACTGCAGGCCAAAGCGAGCCTCCAGATGGGGATAAGTCACAGCTAGCGAGGTCTGGACAAAGGAGGTGAGAGGATCGAGGTAGAGGAAAGGGCATACACTTTAAAAAAAGCTTTGGACTGAATCACTTAAGTGTCTGTTTGTGTCTGGAAACACACACAGAACATGCACTCTGTCGGGTCCCTGCTCAGCAAGTCTTTGTTGTGCATTTGTTTTCATTACTCACCACTCTCGCTCTTCTCAATGACATCGACCACCTCCCCCGCTTGAAGGCTGATTTCTGCAGGCTCTTGTTTCTCGTAATTGGCCACCACCACGTACTGTTCCAGAAGCATGGGGTCCGAGGCGTCCAGACCTGGGGTTGATGGGAAAAAACATGCCGTCAGCCAGCTGCCAGCCATAGGTCCCCGAGAATGACTGTTGGACACTCGTTGTGCCATAGGCCACTTTGTCTGTAGAGCTCAGCCAATCACAATTTTCACAGGGTTCAGTGCATCTTCCTGAGAGTCTAGCCATAGAGCTGCATCCCTCTCCAGCCCAACATCCAGGGCAATGGAGACACTGGAAAAACTACAAACAAGAATCCTCCTCCAAAAGAGGGACAATCAAGCAGCCAACTGCAGAAAATCCATTCCGTATCGCTGCACGGGCCTCGTTCCTTATGTCCAACAAAGCCCAGACTGAGGCGGTAGACGAGGATAGACACATTCACACAGTGGAAAGAGGAGCAGCAGAGAGTAAGAAGAAGAAGGAGCTGTAATAGCAGTGGCAGAAAAGAGAGCAAAAGCCAGCTGAGGACAGGACATTAGAGTGAGAGAAAGAAATGGTTTCCGTTGGAAAATAAACCATCTGCTAAAAAGCCTCCTTCTCCGAAGTTGGGGCTGGAGTTGGAGGAAGAGTAGGGGGTTGTGTTCACCAATCATAAGAGTCAGGACTGGAGGCCTTAAATAGAACCAGATGAAGGGGCTGGAGCTGCACTCAGAGGGATGGCCCTCTGTCTCCATGAAACACTAGAGCTCTGACTGTAGCATGTGGCCGCGGCCAATGGAAACCTCCCTTTCTCTACTTCGCTCAGTTAACCATATAAGCACCAGCAGTGACATAGTTTTTTTTTGTTTTTTTTTGCAGTTTGCGCCCGCATCATAAATTGATCACATCCATCCACAGGTTGGATCGCTTTAAAAACCAAAAAAAAAAACAAGAGTGACTTCTTACAAAACAGATGTTTTCAATCGTGAAGGAGGCACACACACACAAACATTCTCCTCCCCTCGGCGCGCGCACGGCAACATAAGCCTTAATCATGGAAAATCCTTAACACGAGCGTATGAATCAACTAATGTAGATCTAACAAGCATCACATGGAATCCAGACATTGCCCCCAACTAACATCCTGTTCACACATTAGCAAGAGCTTCTGATGACTGCCGAGCTCAAAGCTCCTAACTCGAGGTACAGTCTGTACACACTTTACACAATCTAGGATTAGTGGACTTCTTGGATGTACTGTAACAGCCTGCATTTATGGTCATTTTGTGTCTTTGGGAACAAGCGCCATTAGATAAAGTGTAAAATAATGACAATGTCTTTTAATTGATTAACATTGGAGACCAATTTTCTCCATGGAAACCCACTTCTCAAACAGGACAAACAATCGTGAAAAACAATTTTCAGCTATATCTGTATTCATTTCGAATTGGTAAACAAATCTTTTCCGTGTAAACTTCCTTTTATGCATGTTAGTTAAAGACATAAACACATAAATCCCTCCCCTAAAGCAAAACTCCCACAACCCATATGTGGGTCCCTGGCTTCAGTGTTTGGGAAAACACTGTTAAACTCTACCCAACTTACATTGAATTTTGAGTGGTTTATTCAACTTAGTCATTATACACCTTTGCTGCTTGCGGTCATAAATGACCACAATGTCCACACCTCATCTTATAGACGCAGTTACACGTTTACCACTAGGTGGTGCAGTGTCATGGTTTAAAACGGTGCCAAAATGTAATTTTCATGATCTAATCCAGTTATTTTGATAAGTTTCAGACAGGATCCTACTACTGAATATCATATCGGCCGATTTCTAAGCTGTTGTAGAAAAGTTAATTAAGCGAGTCAATGAATATGCCCAAAAAATTGTAACCGGAGGGAAGGAAGCAAAGCCAAAACAAAGTCTAAATATTTTTTTTTTTCAAAAAGTCAAAGTGTGATATAACCCCAGTTTCTGGAAAATGTGTTTTATCCTGAGGATGGAAAATAAGAGCCACTCAGTTGGATAGATGGAAGGTTTTAGGGCTTAGATAAGAAATGATTAAGACAACTTGGATTACGCTGCCATTTCTCCAAAGAGCTGACCTGGCGACATTCCTCCAGACTAGAGACAAACATTTCTATAAATCAGGAAAATGTACAGCCCATCCTTCAGTCCAGGCACTAAACTTGAAATGTCAGGGAGATAATTACTTATGAAGACAAACTCAGCACTGTTAGCATCTCAAATACTCAAGACTGGCAAAGAGTCTGACACTGGATCACTGTGGTCAGGTTGTGGTTCATGAAGCTTCACATTATTTGTGCAAGATGTTGGGTCAAACCACAAAGCTGGGTGCAGAGACACTGGAAAGAACGTATTTAAATTCAGGCTTTTTTTTTTTTTTTTGCCTTCCTGTTCTTCAAAGTATAATATGACAGCAATTACATCAGTTTACAGCAAACAGTGGTATTCCTTTGACACTGAATGTGTGGTTTAGTGGCTTGTTTTAACTCACAGATCAATTAACTTTCATTACTTATAAAGTGGAATCAACAAGGACTATAGATGCCTGACTGAAACACACTGTTGAGGCCAGTCGGTTTACTTTTTATTTACAGTACGGCAGTGTTAATGAAAGTTTTACCTCATACTATGTTTTAAAAGCCACCAGCTGTGACACATTTTAAACACTGCAGACATGATGAGTTTGCGGGAGTGGGAATCTAAGTGCATTTAAATCAAGTTCCCAACATTACCTATGTCTTGGCTTGCGTAAATTTATGGGTTATTAGTACTGAGTGCATTTGCTGAGCACACCCGTGGATTTATATTTCTGCTTATTTATTGCTGCGTTTTGAACTGGCAATAACATAATGACCTGTCAGGAACCCAATTTCAAATAAATACTCTAACTTGGACATCGTCTAACGCTAAAAACACGACCCACAAAGTTTTCTACGAAATAATTTCAACACAGATGGACATAAAAACGGAAAAAAAACAAAAAAAAAAACAGGTCATGAGCTCATAAAATCCTAATCTATGTCAAACGATGTCTCTAAAACACACGGTTTACTACTGCTGCGAGCGACTAGTAAATCTGAGACCCGAGGCGAGCGAGTAAAAAACTCTGTCAGCAAAGTCGATAGGCCTGAAAAACAAACGCTTATATTTCAGCCTCGTTTCAGGAAATGAAATGTTTTGCAACAGCAGGAAAAACAAGCCGGTACAACAGGGGGAAGGTGTGAGAAAAATGAGCTCAAGAAGACCTCGAATGGGATAAAACATAATTACAAACGTGATATGCCTGAAGGGGAGCTCAGAATAAAATGAGCTTTATAAATCATTTTGTACAAATCAATGTTTCAGTGAGATGCAACAACAAAGAAAAGTTACTGTGCTTCACGTACACACCTTTAAAAGTTCTCCAGTATGGCAAAAAAAAAAATCAGTGCAGCTTTGTTCACAATATTGCATCATGATATCACATGTATACTTAATAATACTATTTATGATGCAAAATTAATGTATTAATATCAAAAACAGACATTTATTTTAAATTACATAAATAAAAGTGTGGACAATTGTAATTAAAATTCATACCAGGAGCCGTTTCGGGGCCACTGCCATTCGTGGCTTAGGCCCTAACAAGTGTATTTATATATGTAATTGAATGTTGTATATGATACATTTAATAATGGGATGAATATGACCAAATGTCTTATTATTATTGTTATAAAAAACATCACCTCGCTAGCAGCTGTGCCTCAGCTACACACTGTGTTTAAAAGACGGTGAGGTCGTGGGCCATGTTTTCAATATAACATGATAGTAAAGGGGGGGGCACATGTAATCGATTGGGGGGCGGACCGCCAGTTTGAGACCCCTGCTCTAGGGTCTGGTACCATTCACATTGTTGTTGTTTTAGAACAGTTTACCAACTCTTTTCTCCTTCTTAATCCCTTCGTGTGCCTCTTTCTTTTTCCTTTTGGATCAGTCGATACCTTCACTTCAGTACCAGTTCCAATCTGTACCTTTTTTATGGTACTTTAGCGTGTTTGTACGAAACAAAAATGTAACTTTGCGTTGTAAAAACGGAGTCCAAATTTCTCACTTTCACCAGAATTAACAGACTCGTGCCTGGTTTGTATTCTCTTGGAACGGAGCTGCGGCTGTAACTCCCGGTTTAAGATGTAGCCATTTATGATCCTCGGTGCGGTGATATTATATTTACTTACGTGCCCCTTGAGCTACGGAAAACTTGGCAGCCGACTGAATGTTGTTGGTACCACTGAGTACAAATTTGTTTTAAATCAGTCAATAGCATTAACAGCCACCCTATAAAATGTACTGCAGATACAAAACCTTATAAGTAAAAGACTGTTAAAAAAAAAAATTGGTGGCCCTCAAAGTGTCCTGAGACTCATTTTGTGAACCTGATCCAGTCTCTGGGAATGATTATATTACAGAGTAGCCTATTTCCCTCTTTCTGTATGGACGACATACGATTTCTAAGCCTAATATTGAAGGTTTTTTTTTCCAAGGCTGCACTTGGATAACTCTATTAGCCGTTCCCTGTGTTTATTTCTCTCCTTGCTCAGATTTCTACATGTGCTTCCTGATCCCACCCTTGCACTCCCAAGCGTCCCAACTTCATCCAACACAACCCCACCCCCACTCAGCCATCACCACCTCCATCCAAAGATGATGACAGTTGGGAACTTTGCGATAATTCCTCACCAGGAGGAGGAAACGAGGGAGTGTAGTCTACCCATTTACACTAAGGAATCTTTCTTTTCAGGATCTTGACTTTTTTTTTTTAACTGGTTGATAGCGTTGCTGGCACTGGCCTCTGTGTCTTGGTGCCATATTTTGAACCCTTGGGTAGCTTTATGAGAGCAGAACTGGGTCGAAAGGAGTAAAATTTGGCAAATTGCACCCCCTTTGTTTGGTTCATCAGCTGCAGATGTGAGGTTGGATTAGAGAGGGACACAGGACTGCTGTTCAATGTAGTACAGATGTACTCATGTCATTGAATCAGTATGTGGCCCCGTGGGAGAGGGGGCAGACCACGAACAAATAGAGCCAAAACTTCCAGTTAAACAGGATTCTCAAAGATATTAAAATTGCTGAATGTTCTCGTTTTGATCATCTGCGGATCCTCTCGAAAATGTCTGGTAAAGACGAAGGCAACAAGCAAACAGAAACTCCTGATTATTGTCTGACTTGGCAGATTTTGCCCGATGTTGCAAGAAATGTATGAATGCAATCCTTTCACCACTGTTCTGACCACCTGTCTCTTCAAAGAGATCTGTTTGTTGGACAAAGATTAAAACAAAGTAAAGTTCTAGTACTACTGTTGACTTACGCAATGGAACACTTTCTACTATGCATATTTAAGCTGCCATCAATGATTTCATCATTTGGCTAACGTCTGGTTCGTTACTGTTAGCATCCCCTCTCCCATCTCCACACCTCACACATTTAATGAGGGCATGGGGTATAAACTCCGGATTATGCCTGCTGAATGTAGACTGAATATAAAAATTAATGTAGGCCTAATGTAGCACAACTGGTCTGAAGCCTCGAGAGTCTCAGTTTGACTGATGCCATGTCGGTGGTTTTTGAAACGAGAAGTTTGCAGATACCAACTTTTCTTTCAAAACAATGTCTGGGATTGTTATGGGAACATCATTTCCAGAATTAGGGTCATGCTTCAACCTGAAAACTAGAGACTGGGACCATTAAATCCTGAGGAAAATGTCTCCTGACTTTATAAACAAAATGATCACCCAGACGAGTTGCTACCTGGTTGGTAACTGCCACTTCCTATAGGCTTCACTTTTTGAACTGCAAGGCCACACCCACTTTTAAATATTTGCGCTTTTCCATTATACAGTTTGAGCACTACTCGGCTCGACTTGACTCGGTTTGGTATCAGGCACTTCATTTTCCGTTACTTTTCCATAGTACCTCCTCAACTTGGGTGGTACTGAACTGAAATAAGGCTGAGCGGGTCGTGATTCAGCTCATGCTAGCTGGCTTTCAGCAAGGCTAATGCTAAATACACCACACTCCTCTTGAGATTTCCTTCCTCGCTTCCTTATTAACTGACGACGACACTCTCTGAGCAATAACCGGCAGTCTGTTTACATTTTAGTGTTGGTTCAGCTCACTTGGAACCGAGACAGAGCAGGTACTATGAAGGTTTCTACCAGGTTGCTAACTGGTTGCTGCTTCTGTCCCACTTCCTATAAGGCTTCACTTTTTGAACTGCAAGGCTACACCCATTTTTATATACAGTCCGTTTTCCCCTTTGATTATACAGTTCGAGCACTACTCGGCTCGACTTGACTCTACTCGGTTTGGTGTCACATTTTAGTGTTGGTTCAGCTCGCTTGGAACCTCGACAGAGCAGGTACTAAGAAAAAGCACCAGGTACTATCCCGAATAGAAAAGCACAAAAACAAGTACAGCCGAGTCGAGTCGTGCCAGAACTGTATAATGAAAAAGCGCCATATGATCTTGAAGTTTTAAGCTAACTTCCTGAGTGTTGCTGCTGTCAGCATAACGTCACCTTGTGCGACCGTGCAGACGGTTTGTTCTAACGACAAACAGCCTAAACCTCACAAGCAAAGAGGGCTGTGTACTTGCACAGCTCTGGCTCCAGACTGGATAACGTGTTGTAGAATTACAGAAATGTGTTTCTTCCACAGAATATAGAGCTATTTAAGACATATTTCATCAAAAGCACGATTCAGAGAAAGTGCTTAATCAACAGCAGATGAACCGAGGCTGACAGCAGCTTTACGTTTAATCTATCATGGAAATGCATTGAGTGTCTCCTTCCTCATCAAACATTTGGAAAGAATAAAAAAAAAATCCAAATTGTTTGCATCCATGTTTACTACCACACACGTTTTCCTCTTGCATTTCCTGGTACAAAGCTACAAGTCTTCAAACATTACCACAAACAACTGCTGATGAATAAAAAGCATTGATCTATCACATGGTTATGAAAAACTGCAGGAAACTTTTAGCCTGTGTAGTTTCCATTGAACTGAATGTAAGGGATGTGGGGGTTTCCAGAGAGAAAATCCTAATCCCAATCCTACATTTTATCAGGTTTGTTGCAGAACGTGTGGCAGTTGAGGAAGATTCGGCTCAGAGCTGTGAAGCAGTGTTTGCTCGTATGAAGCAACTTTAAGGGTCATGGGAGTTCTCCCATTTAAAGTTAGTGATGTGGTATAAAAACATTCAAAAAATTACATTTACTAGAGGAACAAAGGGAGCATAATTTGTCAACAACAGCGAGTGATCTAGTTCTTTTTTTCTCATAAAATCTTGTTTGTTTGTTTTTTAACACATTACAAGCAGAGAAACATTGTGCAGAATTCTTGCCATCTTGCCATTGCTAAAGGTATGATGAATGGCACGATTTGTTTGATGTTATTGATCAATAACTTTGACAAATTTAAAGTGCCTGCACCTCCTCTGGTTTATGTTGCTTCTCCAGCACTGGCAGCAACGTTCTATGCTGCAAAGAAACCTAAAATATCCAAATCTCGCATGACATGAGCGCATCTGTCATTGGTCATCTGATAAAAGGAGCTCAAGACGGAGAGCCAAGATCACAAAACAGTATTTTAACAACCTGTGGATGAAACTCAACAACTATTCCAGTGTTCACAGTAAGTGAAAAAAAGCCTTGTTTAACCCTAAAATCTTTGGAGGTTATGTGAGGTTCACTAAGTCTAGAAATGAGAGAATGTGCTAAAGCTTGGTAGTTAACTGCCGCTCACTTAGAAACAGTCAACCGTTGTTAAAGTGATTTGGAAAAGCCCATTTGCTCCTAATGATTTCCAACATTTTTTCCGTCTGCAAACACAAACACACAAGCCTCTTCATCGACCCTCCGATTAACTCAGGGGTAGATTAACCCTGCGCACACGTGCCTCCACCTATGGTATGTAAACACTCACACATGCACACCCTACAGGCCCCCACAAACCTGCAGCTGAAAGAAAGTCTACACATATAAAAACACTCCCTGAGTCCATGTGCAACAGTGAAATGGTTTCCACTTGCCACGTAAACCTCCTCCTCGCCTTCTCCAGCTGCTTTTCACATGCACTACACCCCCGAATGCTTTGTTTCTTTCCCTCTCCCGTCTTCTGCTCATCTCACTTTCCTTCTGAATACAGATTAAAACTAATACTTAAAGCCCCTTGAAACTCAGCGTCCCCAAAGCGGACGATGAGCGTTGCCAAAAAAAAAGAAAAAAAAAAGAAAAGAAAGGATTTCATCATCCACTGTTTCTTGTCAAAGGCTGATTTCTTTTCGCGTTTGGTTACGACAGCCGGAGTCACAGTTAACTGACAGTGGCGCTTACATGTTAAAGTGAAGATAGTGTGCTGTTCTTTGAACCTTACATAGCTGTGATGCTGAGTCAGTCTGCTTCAGCCTCTTGAAGCAGGAGTTACAGATTAGGAGTGAAATATGGGCCAACGACTTACTAAAAACACATGAGATTAAAGGGAAAGTTCAGGTTTTTGAAGTGTGGCTGTATGAGGTCTGACACATAGTCGGCACTCACTTCACTGCCAGCACCTAGAACCAGCCAGAGAGACATGGAGGCTTGCTCTCACCAGAAAACACTGGTTGCCAAAGAGGAAACATAATGAAAGACTCACCTTAAAGGTGCCACATGTAAGAATGTGGCCAAAAACAGTTACTACATTCAAATTCAAAATATCAAGGTCTTTTAGGTTTCGTTTTCTGACGTAACTGGCAACCCGTGGTTGCTCTGCAGCTGAGACTCTACTGACTGCAATGATCGGTAGACGGCGGTAGGTGGCGCCACATGCCAAAACATGATTTCAAAACATAAACATGATTTACAGTCTGCAAAATATTTTTTTTAATTCAAATATTTTGGCTGTACTGTTGTTGTTGGTGAGTTCAGTTTGTTATAAGAACATTATTCCTGAGTCTCTGTGACATATTAGGAGTATTGATTTAGATTTATTACATAATGCACCTTTAAAACAAAATAATCTACATCTAGTTTGCAATAAGTTAAAAAGAACATGTTTTGTGCTTTAACTCGCCGTTAAACAGCATTTTCTGACGGAAAATTGAAGTCTGAGTAGCTTTGCAAACCCGCTCGTTTCCTGCACCAAACAATCACAGCACACAGAAGACGTTAGTCCACTGCTGCCTAAGTTCAAATGTGTTATTTTTGTGACTTGCTATATTTGAAATGCTGTGCCCTAAAGAGCTAAACATGCTGATTTTTCTATGGACTTGGGACTTGGTGCAAGAGCGTGAGCAAAAGAAATCCAAATCACCGCACATGGCATCGTGTCACTTTTTTCGTGTTCTATACTGACATCACAACAACACATCTGTGCTGATGCAGTTATCACCTACAGCCATTAAAAGTAATTTCAAAGACACAGTTCTCCAGCTGTGTAACACATATTCCTCTCCCATAAAGAAGAAATAAGCAGCATGAAACAACATGATTCGGCCAAAAATGCTTCTACTGATTTTTACATTTTTTACAGTCCTTGACCAGAATCGGACCGATATCAGGGCCAGATATTGGTATCGATCAATAACAGCGAGTTGACCAGGAAACAGATGTTGCGTACGATTGTTTAAAATCCTAACTACCAGCCAAGTTGAGTCTGTCATCTCAGCCATGAATTCATACATAGTGTTTTTTTTTTTTTTTTTAATCATCACAAAACACCACACACACACAATAGCTATCAATTGACAACGCTAACAGTCTACCTCCATGTCTGTTTATGTTCTGAAGTCACGCTAAATCGCACAATTCTCTGAGATCCCAAATCCCTGGAATCTCCACCCTGAAATCCCTTGATTAAACGCCAAGTGTGTGGTCCTGCGTCTAGTTTAGTTTGTGCTTTCTCAGGAAACATTGCAAATCGGTTTCAAAGATTGTCGTGTCGTCAGTCCTACAAAAAGACTATAAATACATTAAAAATGATGGTGATGAAAAGTCGTGATCACGTGTGAGTGATCTCTTTCTCTGAATTGTTCTGTTGGCCAGGTAAGAGATCCTACTCAACCCTCTAATCACATGTCGTTTTTGTGGGGAAGGACTAACATTCTCCTGTTTAGAGCAGGGGGTTCAGTAAACTCTTATGTGAGACTCGCACCATGTAATTATGGTCACCATAAGCTGCAGCTACAGCACAAATTCACCGCACACTCGCTGCACTTTATCTGCTGTAAAAGAGAGAAATCAATCTTCCTACTGTTGACCACTAATGTCCGGCGTAGCAACAATGTGAAGGATGGGAAATCCAAGTACGGAGAGCCTGTGCAGTATGTGCTCCATGTAGTAAATTATCGTGAGCACCAGTCGTTTAGTGTGTTTTCACTGGTAGACTCGATTCCATTGAATGAATGACCGTGAGCATAAATCTTGGGACGCTACAAAGCTGATAACGTATTTAATATCAAACCAAACCTTTCAGAGCAGGAATTACCGCCCTTCAGTTGTCCGCCTCAGCCGACCGATACAGCTTCAGTTTACACAATGTTTTTCCCAGACTCATAAAACATGCACTTGTTGACTTAAAAGGGAAGTTTAATGTTTAGTGTGCGAGAGTCAATAACTCTGACCACCAAATTCTAATCAGTCCATTTGTGAGTCCAAGTTAATTTTGAAGGAATTCTCTCAAGATGTTTCTGAGGAAGTAGGTCCTGATCTTTGACTCCCAACTTCTAGCTCATTCATCCGTGAGTCCAAGAGATTTTTTTTGTGCCAAATTTTGAAGGATTTTCCCAAAAACGTTGGGACTAACATCATCTGTTTCATTCATCCTTGACCTTGAGAAAGTTTGGACGAAATTTAATGCAATTTTTCCCTCAAGGTGTTTCTGGGGTTGAAGTTCCTGATCTTTGACGATTCTTTCAAACGGTGTTCTTTGGACAGTGTTTTGGGACCAACATCATCATCCTTGAGTCCATTGAAATGTTGGGACCAAATGTGATGCAATTTCCCTCAAGACATTTCTGAGGTTGAAGGTCTTGATGTTTCATCTTTGGCCACCAAATTCCAATCGGTTCATCTTTGAGTCTAAAAGAACAGTGGAATCCAATTTGAAAGGATTTTCTTAAGGAGTTCTCTGGAGAACATGGAGAAAATGGGTTTTGTATCTACCAAAATCTATTCATCCTTTAGAATTGCCAAAATGTTAAGATCTTCCTAAGGTCAAAGTTGCTGCTCTTTTATCACCAAATTCTCCAATTCCAAGAAAACATTTGTACCAAATTTGAAAGCATTTCCTTCCAGGCAACTCTAAGGTCCTGATCTTGGACCACCAAGGTCTTTTACCTGGTGCTTTTCCAATTCATCCTTGTGTAAAAGTCAATGTTTTGACCAAATTTCATGCAATTTGTCTCAACATTTCCAAGAGGTTGAAGGTACTGATCTTTCACCAATCAGTTAATTTGTGAAGAACACGTCTTCGTTCTTTGAATAACGTGACCAGAAAAAACATTTGATTCATCAAGTGCATGTTGTGCACAAATGTGTTGCTTTTTCTCTAGATATATTTCTGAGGCCAGAGGTCCTGGACTTTCACCAAACCACCAAGTTCTAGTCAGTTCCCAAGTCCCAAGTGAATGTTTGTACCAAATTTGAAAGGTTTATTTGGAGATTGTTTTCACAAAGTAAAACCAAAATATGTTTTGTGATGTCACAGTCGTCACCTCGAGATTCGACTACCAAATTCTAAGCAGTGTATTTGGAAGTAAATGTTTATTTCAAATTTGCTCACAGGAATTAGAAATCCAGATAGAAAGAAGGAGAAAGACAGAGGGTTGGACTGAGAGATGAACGGGTAACCGGAAAACAAACTGCTCTCCATTAACTGTCGCTGACGTGGAGGCATTAAACAAGCAGCTGCAACTGTGCAAGCAAAATATACAACTATATGACAAACTTTCCAGGCAGCCAATATGAATACTACTGAGACCAATGTAATATCTTGCACAGCTTTGAATGTAGGCTACACACAGCTGAAATAAGACAGTTTTTTTTCCATTTCACTAGATAGCTGGAATTCCCTGTTACGTAAAGCCTCAATACCATGGAACACATAACGAAGTTAGGCTGGAGTCTTACTTCATTTGGTGCCATTTTGTGCCACGGCTTTTTGCTCACAGCGGACGGCACAGAGAAAAATTAACTTTCAGGTCACCAGCGGAGACTTTCATCACATTTTCAGCTACAGAATGCGATAACGTCATCACAGTAGACTGCAGGAACCGTGGCCACAAGCCAGCTCTGCATCTGATTGCAGGGCTAACGTCGTGCACTTTACTTATGGGTATTCTAAGACTGCGTGCATGCACATGCATACACAAGACTAGCACAGCTGTTCGCTAAACCCTTCACATACTCTCCCTGCTGCCACCTACGCATGTATCACTTTAATCAGCTGAGTCACTGAGTGTTTTGGTCTATCGAGCACTAACACAAGCACACGGGTTACAGCATATTCTTCTTAGGACAATGCACTGACTTCCTAATCATCTGGGCAACCTTAACAAGAACCGGTTAATCACTAACCCTAACCTTATCCTGACCACAATTCAAATCCTAGCCTTAAACTTAAATTTAGTTCTGTCTCACGAGAACCAGGTTTTGGTCTCTATGACGACTACTGGTCCTGACAAGGTCAGCGTTTATCCAAGAAAAGGCCCTAAAGACGTAAGAAACACAAGTATATACACACACACACACACACAAACGAATGTGCATCCAACAGCCAACAGCTTTCAGACACAAACAGGTGGCCTGTTGATTATTCATCAATTAGTTTGTTATAAACTAGGGTATTTCTTACATATGTCCTTTGATTTGTTCAGCTGTATGGCAAAGACGTACTTTCACTGGCTGAACAACTAAAGGAATCATCAAGAAGATATTAAACTGGTTGATCAATAATGCAACTAATTGTGCATTTGAGTAGCAGCCCTAAATAACAGTGCAGTGTATTTCACCAGGTCCTTAGCAACACAATGGACGATCTGGAGTCAATTATGTGAACGGTTATCAAACACACATTGTAAAAAAGACAGAGTTTTCAATTAGTAGTATGAAGTTGTTAGGCTCAGGATGTTTACTTGAAAATATACATGTTTAATCCAATTATGGCCAACCACTAATCAATATTTCCATGATTTATGAATATCATAGTGTTTATAACAATTTTTGGTTACTTATTCAGTCAATAGAATTTGTGCTTTTGAACTTGTTCCAAAGATATTCAGTTCATTGTCATACGTATGCGGAAAACATTGTTGAATAACCAAAGATTACAAAATCATTTGAAAGCCTGTTTTTAAATTGGTTTTCAAAATATTTCATTTTCAGTTCTGCCAGAATCTGTTGATATTATTACCCACAATGTATCTCAACCACAGGCAGAATTTCAGGTGTGTTAAGCTGATAGAAGTGTCTAATATTCAGTAGAAGACATCTCAGTATAACACTATAATTCTGTCGTACATAGAACAACTGTCACATATTTATAAAGTCCAGTTTCCTTACCTGATTTACGTTTCCCAGAACTTCCGCAGTCTCTGAAAAGAAAGCAACACCAAAGAAGCATGGTTAGTTTGAGTCGGGTCAGAGCATTAATAAAAAATCCGCTCAAGCTCAAGAGTGAATCTCCACCGGGGAATATCCGGACGCAGTTGGCACACGCACGAGTGCCAGCCAAACCCTCGTTGAGAATGCGTGCAGAACTTGACCCACTGACAGAATGAGGGTGGGATACATGCTCAGCGAGTGTGTGGCCGACAACAGTGAGTCAAGGACGGTCGCAGCAAATCGCCGGATCTTTCAGCAAATACGCTGCTACGGCGGACATGGTGTGTATAACAGTGATGCAGCTGTTTCTGTCCTCACAGATCGGTGTTTGTTTACGTCGACAACGGGATCATATCCTCTTGGCGAGTACCTTTCATGTTTAGATGTGATAGAGACTTTCAGTTAGACAATGAACCTTCTCTGTGCTTTGACACTCATCAATTAAGACTCTTTCCCTCATTCAATTCTTGCTACACCATCTAGATCAGGTTTAAACTATTATTCAGTGTCTTGTTGGAGCTCAGTCTTTTACAGAAGCGATTCATTTTATGCCAACACAGACAAAGGCAACAGCAGTTTGGATTATAACTGAAAATACCAAGAAAATACACACGAAAGCTCCCTCAGTCAGGTCTGATATGCCGCTTTTCCATAATACAGTTTTAGCACCGCTCGGCTTGTCTCGGCTCTACTAAAAAAAAATTTTTTCCATTAGCGATAGAACCTGGTACCTGGTTGCTTTTTTTTGGTACCTGCTCTGGCGAGGTTACACTCTTAGAAATAAGGGTTCCGAAAGTGTCCTTCTACAAGGGCTGAGGTTCTACCTGGAACCATGCATGCTTCTGAAAAACCCTCTTTTGGAAGAAAGGGTTTTAAAAGGGTTCTTGGTGGAACCCTCCAAAAGGTTAACAGATGGAACCGTCAAAAAGGGCTCCAGATCCAGACCAAGCCGAAGAACCTTATATGGTTCTACTTAGCACTTTTATTTATAAGAGTGTACAAGCGAGCTGAGCTGACGTCGACAGTCTGCCAACCACTGATTGGTCAGATTATTGTTTCTGGAAGAGTCATGAGGACGATGTCCGATTGTAGATCAGTTAAAAAGACCAAAAACGTGAAAACACTACTGAAAGCCATTGATCGTGAGCCATATCACAACACGTTGTATTTCAGTTCAGTGACAGTGACAGGAAGTACTGTGAACAAATCTTTTTTTAATGAACTGATTCAAATTATTCAGTTACACCAAAACCACTACTTTGTAGTTTGCCACGACGACCCCGCCCACGTCGAGGAGGTACAATGAAGTAAACGGAAAACAACATGACTGATACCAAACCGAGTAGAGTCGAAGACCAAACAGAAGACAGAATAAAACACCAAAGATTACGTACTACAGCTTTAAATATATGTTAATTTCATAATCGTTCTTGATAGAAAGCACTGGCTTGTGCTTGTTTAGTTAACAGAGCTGCAGAGAGAGAGAGAACACTGAGGATAGACTGGGGTTTGATGCAGATGGCAACAGACACCTGACTCTCTGAAGAGTCCACCAAGCAAGGATCTGAGAAATGGTCAGTTATGGGCATACGAGTACATGTTTGGATAAACCTTGTCCAGGCTTATGTAAGGCTACAGCTCGTTCATCAGCTCTCTGTGTTTACAGTGGGACTACTCTACATACGGGTTACTTTTGTTGATAGGATCATTAATCCCGCGTCTGCAGCAAGTGCCTGCGCTGCAGCGACACCTAAAATTTAAACCGTCAGAAAATAAACACGATTAAATGAAGTGAAGTTTAGCAGAGAGTTTTGTGGAGATTGTCACGTACAAAACAAAGATGTCCGTCTGTGCTCATCTGATAGTGATCCCAGAAACATTAGTACTTTGTGGATGAAACTCAACTATTTGACAAGTTCAGTCTCTGGACCTGGGCTACAAAGAAGCCGCTTCTCGTTTTTCTTTTGTTGAATAAGAATAACAAATATAACAAATAAAATATGTGTATGGTAAGTTTATATGTGTCGACCTCAATAAAAAAAAAAAGATTCCTGATGCTCAAACAAACACTAGTTATTGCTTAATGAATTTTTTTTTTTTTTTTTTTACCAATAACTGTTTCCTTCTGTTGCTCCAAATAACATCATTTTTGGCACAAAGTGCTTCTCCTTCGAGATGCACGAACAAATATGAGACAGATCAGTAATGGACATGTCAAATCGATCACATCGCAGCTTACAGCCCCAGTTCAGCTTCATTAACAAGAACACGACATAGAAACTTACATTTGGAATAAGGCTACAAATGTTAACCTTGAATACACTGTGCAAGTCGATTGCGACACAGTAGAAGCTGTGTTTGTGTTGGACCTTTTTGCGCAACGTTCATGCTGTGGGGGGAAAAACAAAACATCACAAAACCTCTCTATGATTTTCATAAATGTCTATACGGGATGATGGCAAGAAAATAGAAAAAATATGGTGAACATTTATGCGGAGCCAGCTTTAATATGTAGAGTCTAGGATGGTGAACATCAGTCAGTTATGACAACTTTAAACACAACACAAATTATTTAAGTTTTTTTTTTTGTCAGGATTGAAAAATAGGGGTGGGTCAAAAAATGTGGTGATACAGCGTTGTTCTTCCTCGTGCAATACAAGAATCGATAAGCCGGGGCAAATGCTGGTGTTTACATTAACAAATGAAGGCGCTCTAAGGTCGTTTTCACACCTAATAGCCCGTTAGACTTCAACCTTTTGAATAGCGTATTCCCCTCCTCGCCTGAGGCGGCGCTGCATCCAGAATTACTGAAGGAGAAGACAAGACAAACAATAAAAAAGAAAACTCGCTCATCTATTGGTTAATGCAGGGCAGTTTCCTCCACATCAGCGCAAAACGTGGAGCTGCATCAAATCACATTGAACATACGACACTGCAACAATGGGCTCAGCCATTTCTGCCGGCTATCGTTCTACACGCGCGTATATTTTGGTTGTGTTTATCCACAATGCCCTGTGTTGTAGTCCACTTCCTGCATTCGGTTCACTTAAAGCAAATCAAGACCCAGTTCGACAGGTATCCTGAGGATATCGCTATATGTTTGTCTTATCACAGAATCGTTGTATCGTGATATTGGTATGAGCACAACTCCACCACAATTTGATATGGAATGACAACACATTTTCGATACTAGGTGATAAAGAGGAAGCTCGATGTCCAGCTCGGAGTTCGGTCTATACAACTTTATTGAAGTTCAATAATTAGGCCTAGAGCAGCGACGGAACTGAGGTTTGCACAAAACCAGACTGGAAGGCGTGAAGAAATGATGGGGGATAATGTCGATGCTTGACCTTCTCGCTCTCTCGCTGTGAGCTTATGACCCATAGCACAGAGCTGGAATTATATTATCTACCCAGGAGGAGGCTGAGCACACAATTCTGGCTCTGTGCACTTTTAGTTTAATCAGCAATAAATTCCAGCTGAAGAGGGGAAGGTAGAGGAAGCAAAAAAGAATATAAAAACAGGCTCACTTAAAGCCGCAGCAGGCGTGAATGCTCGAGAAATAGTTGATTGTTGAGTTTCAATTTTGCAATTTTGACCAGAAGTCTTCACCTCTGAAACTGTGTTTAAATGTCCAAATTTAAGAATTAGTGACATCTAATGGTGAGACTGCAACGAGTGCAACAAACGAACAACTCCTCATTTGATTACACATCTAATTTATGTGGAATAAGCCATTTTTCTTCCGTTTGCAAGTACTGCCATTCCCAAACTGTAATGACGAGTAAGAGCTGCTGAACAGTACTAATCAAATAAAAGAAAAATACAGGGTCTCTGCAGGTTTCAACAAGTCACATTTAAGACTTTTAAAGACTTTTTTAAGACCATAATGAATACAATTTAAGACCCATTTCAAATCCATACTGGCAAAAAAGTGCAAAAGACATGATGTAAAACATAAGTAAAAGTTGCTTTACATTGTTAATACGGACTTTAAACACTTTAAAGGTGCATTATGTAAAAAATCTAAATCAACTGGCCATAAAATCCTCCTAATATGTCACAGAGACCCAGGAATAATATTCATATAACAAACTGAACTCACCAACAACAACAGTACAGTCAAAATATTCGCAAAAAATGTGCGGACCGCAAATCATGTTTATGTATTGAAATCATGTTTTGGCATGTGGCGCCACCTACCACCGTCTACCAATTATTGCAGTCAGAGTCTCAGCTGCCGAGCAACCACGGGTTGCCAGTTACGTCTGAGCTACAATGGCGGAGAAAACTAAACCTAAAAGACCTCTGTATTTTGAGTTTGAGTGTAGTAACCGTTTTTGGCCACATTCTTACATATGGCGCCTTTAATCCTGAGATTAATCGTGATTAAAGACGAAACAATAATCGACAACTCTCCTTTAAACAAAGCCAAAAGCAGTTATTCTCTCTCTGATCACTCAATTTACATATTATACCTTTGAAATGTTTCAAATTTGTGTATTTGATTTTAGAATTTAAAGTCTTGGAAGGACGAAGCGCCTCATCAGTTAGGGGACAGGGAGTACATTTCATACTTTTCTGCTTACATGACGTTCACACCCAAATACATGTGTGTACAAACCCGCTAAACACATAATTTAAAGTCCACAGCCCGTGAGAGTGCGTCCAGAGCTTGGGTTGAAAATAACCATCTGTCAACACGTAACTGCAGCTCACTCTTTGTAGGTGGGCCAACAAACGAGGAATGTGTGAGAAATTAGCTTTCTTCAGTCGAGCCAAAGGAGCGAAGTGTCCGCGCTGCGTGTAAACATTGCGCAGACTCTGCGGCCTGACCTCACACCGACCTCTGCAGGAGTGACCTCACAGAGCAGGAAGTGATTTAATTATTATTATTCTGGTCTGAACACAGAACACAAGTCTTTATAGACTGTAAAGTAGTAAAGTAATCAGCGTGCAACCTCGCAAAATCTGGTATAATATCATTCTCTACAAAAATATTAATAACATCATGTATAAGTATGAATCTAATAAAGCCATCAAGATATTAAAAATAGAGCAAACAACCATCTGTGAGCACTTTGTGTGTGCGTCAATAAATCAAACATTCATCCTTCCTTTGCAACAGAACACACACATTTATATAATTTACTATTTTTATTCTCCAAGTAATCACCACTCCCTCCTTTTTTTTATATATATATATATATATATTTATATATATGTGTGCAGTGACATCTTTAGGCCATTAGATGGCAGTAAGAGACGAGGGCTTAACTGACAGTTGGCAGAAACACCAGGAAAAAGAAAATCCATGTTGCTGTGATTGTGAGTTATTGTTCCTCTGGGAGTAAATGAGGACACATGTTGGACACAAGCTGAACAGCCTGAATTCATTAAAAAAAAAAAGAACAACATTTAAGTCAGTTATCATCACCTGAGCTGGCTGAGTCATACATATTATTTAATTAATGAAAATACAATATTAGGAATTGATAATGATAGATAATGAAAAAGTAATTGTGACTGCAGGAAATGGAAGCAATGTGTTGCTCATCTGTATGATAAGATCTTTGAAATTCAAAATAATGACAACATCCAGGCAATGTATTTTTGTTTTTTAAAATAAAATACACAAACACCCTGTGGGGGCTATGACATCATCGTTTTCACAAAGTTGCTAATTGGTTGTATACGTTTCTGCAGTAGATCATGCGATGCTTGACCTTCTCTCCCCCACTTTTTTTTCCTAGTTTCTTTTTAATCTGGGATCCGTTTTCCCAAATTGCGTGAGGATGAAAACCAGATACAATACAAAACGTTTTTACCTAAGGTAAGAGTTAGTTAAACCAAGACAGCAGATTATGGAGAAAAACATTTAAAAAAAGTATTTTGTTCATTTATCTATCATCCTCTTCTGAATGACATAGTTTTCATTTAAACTTGTGTGTGCACTCTTAGAAATTAGGGTTCCAAAAGTTTCCTTCTGCAAGGGCTGAGGTTCTACCTGGAACCATTTGCTTCTGAAAAACCCTTTCCCGAAGAAAGGGTTTTTCAAGGGTTCTTGGTAACACTAATGCTTCCAGTAAGAACCATTTTGATCCAGAGAACCCTTTAAAACCCCTTTCCTGAATAAAGGGTTTTAAAAGGGTTCCTTGTGGAACCCTCCAAAAAGGAACCTTTATAAAAAGGTTCAACCTGGAGCCAAAAAGGGTTCTCCTATGAGGACAAGCCGAAGAACCTTATATGGTTGTATTTAGCACTTTTATTTCTAAGAGTGTATGCGGGGTCACAAAAAGGTTGTTTGTGTCATTATTTATTTCTGCTGGTCTTTCTGTTGTTTGTCTGTTTATTTGTGACTGACAGTATGTACTGTGCGTATGGCGTTTGTGACTTATGGGGACAAATAAAGTCTGATAGGATGTATTGTTTTCCCTTATAGTTTTGCTCAGAACGTGATGAAATGGTTGAGCTGAAATACTGTAAACACTCATTTTCCACGTCTAATTCTGAACACTCACCGCAGCTCACGCATATGGCATCACAGGTGCGCGACGTCTTTCCTTGTGCGTGTCCGTGCGAGCGCGCGACACTAAACAACACCATAAAAAGTCACTCCTGAAACGACGCAGGTCGGCCAGCACTTGGGTGGCACGACTCTTAGACCTCAACGTCTCAATTTAATCTGAGCAGGACCGTCTGCGAGCCTGGAGGAGGAGGAGGATCTCACTTTGAAGTGGGATTAGCGTGTGGTGGGTGCTTGGGAGGTTAGAGGTGGCGGTGGTGGTTTACAGAGAGACGTCTCGACGACGTGTTTTGTCTCTTCTTTGTGTGTCGGTAAAAATGTGCGAACAACATCTTGGCGGGGTTTAAATTTCAGTTTTGCTGTGAAAAATTACCAACAGAGACACATGTAAAACAAACATCTACGAAAGGAAGAGAACAGAATTTACACAGAACGTAATGGAGCAGCCACCCTGTAATTACTCCCACTCTGGCTTTGAACTGAGGATGACAAATGGCCAGTCTGAGAGGCTCATCTGTCGTCATGACTACGCTCATCCTACACGCATTTGTTCTGGGGTCAGGTGTCACCTCCTCCCAGAAATCACCATTAATAAAATAAAGTCCTCCAACGTTCAGTATCAATCAATCATCTCTTGGACACAGCAAAGCCTCTGGATCACGATGGGTCAGTCTGGGTGAAAGGGATCTGCCTCACATGTGGCGCTTTTCCATTATACACTTCTAGCACTACTCAGCTTGATTTTTTATTTTTTTGCCTCTCCATTAGTCATAGTACCTGGTAACTAAAATGTGACGTCAACAGACTTCCGGCCACTGATTGGTCAGAGAGTGTCCGACACAAGAATGAAAGCGAACAATGCCGAACTGTAGATAAGATAAAAAGAGTAAAAAAAAAAACAACAACTGAAAACTTGCATTAATCTCCAACATTTTGCAAAGGAAATGTCTAAAATCTCAATATCTAACAGAGGAGTCTGTTAAAGTGTATTTAGCGATAGCGATGCTGAAAGTCGGAGATTGTGAGCCGAATCACAACCGGTTCAGTATTTCAGTTCTTTGACTGTCATTAGTTTGTGTGTTTGAAACGACGCAGCACTTTCGTGCAGCCGTACTCAACAGCCATGTTGAGGAGGAACTATGAAGTCATGAGAAACAACTTCTCCGACTGCATAAATGCGTTTTTTCCGCCTGCGTAACCACGGAGACCCCTCGAGCCTTCATAGTTCTCAGTCGTGGTGCCGGATACGCACTGCAATTTCCCGCCCCGATCAGTAGGGGTCGCTACGCTACTGTTGTTGTGCTTCTCGCTACAGTTAGCAATGGCGTCCGAGAGAGAAAGACTGTTGTTGTTGTTGCAGCTGAATAACATTAAAACAGTCAAGTTTCTGAGTTTTCTGTGTCAAGGAACACAGTTTTAAGATCATTTGAGGCGAGAAATTAGCCATTTCGAGTCTAAACATGTGGTTTGCGTGTTAAGATATGACGTATTTATAGTTTGGTAGCGACGTTGTCGGCGGTGATCAGCTCCGCCTCTGTGGACGCTCGGTGCGCACTGTGAGCCGGCACAGAGCAGCGTCAGCTCAGCCCTTGCCGTCTCCGTTGTCCCTTTGCAGAGTGACGGACACTGAAACAATATTTTGTGCAGCCGGAGACGACAGACAGGCTCTCTGACAGGCTCTCCGGCTACGTAGAGGGGTCTCCGTAACCGACATAGAGCACTTTAAGCAGGAGTATAAAGTGGGCTTGATACAAAACTCAGCAGAGTAGTGGAAATGCGATAATAGTCACGATCATTTTGTATTGTTCCATGCCATTCTAAAAAGTAATACAGTACATACGTGTCTTAAAGCCTTTCCACTTTGACCATAGGGTGCCCGAGCAGCATTTATCAGTGTATTTGTGTTTTCATGTGGATGAAGATGTTTTTGAGAGCTTATCACGTGTGGATTATTTTGTAAAACTGAGAGAAAGAAAAAACCTCGGTTTTCAAAAATACCCACCTACGCTTGGTTTACAACCCTCCAGAGGGCAATGTTTAGTACCTAACAGGTCATATATATAATCAACTGTGCTCATGCTCAGTGTGTGTGAGCTTAGCAGTAACACAATGACAGTTACTCACTCAGTGGGAGGGTTAAGATCCTCGGAATTGGTCTCAAAGAACTTCAGGACCTCGTCGCTTTGGGAAATGTTGGAGGGGAGCTTCAACAGAGCCTGTAGGAGGAGAAGGGGGGGAGAATGAGTCGCTGGGTTGCAACGAAAAACACGTGATTAAGGGGTCGCGTTTGTTTTGGTTTGAGTGGCAGTGGGGATTCAGTTGATAGCACTTTATCAGTTCATGATGTGGAGGGTGTGGAGGGGAAGGAAGACGGCTCCCAACTACGACCGAGGGTTAAAACAAAGGGAAACACACTGAGGTGATCAAGTATGACAACCATCTGTCTGTCTATGCTGCACAGACACCCAAATGTATCTTTATTAAAACAATATTTTAAAATAAAAAGGATATCCAGTTTTGTGTCCTTTAAATTTTTTTTTTTTTCCTTTTCCCTTCACAGCTCAGTCCCTCTAAATGAAACCTGCTGCCACACTTGGCAAACACACCTGCCCCACATTCCTGGCTCTGACCCACTGAGAATAAGAGGGTCAGGGAGCGGCCTGCACACACCACTACACCCTCGGTCTGCTGATTCATTCTTATTCTTTTGGATTGTGTCTTGGCGCTCTGTGCGCCCATTTCCCTCGTTTCCTTTATAGGCAGCCTATTCACATGGGTGACAGGAAACGACCAGCACAGATAGAGCAGTTACTTTCCTGTCAAGGCTGGAGGAGGAGATAAAACATTCAGAGGCTGGACTTATACTTATAAAAATACTGCATCAACTTTTCAGGGAGACTTGAGACGCAAATATTTAAACGTGAAGATGAGGCCGATGTACACACGGAACCGGGACTTTCCCTGTGTGACCATTTTCTATCTTCTTACACACAAAGCCCCCACAATGACTCTGTATGTGGCGCTGCAATGCTGCCACAGGAATACATAAAGATGGAACATGAGCATAAGGGTGGGACTATGACATCATTGTTTCTCCAAAGTTGAGTATTGTTTGTGTACACAAAATCGCAAGGGTGACAATTTGAGTCTTTTTCACTCGGTGACCCAATTTCCAAAAATAGCATTTTAGAGCTTTTGAGGTTCTGTGTTGAAAAAAAAGTACAATTTAAAAAAATAAAAAAAAGATAATAATTCTCCTGAACTGAGCCCTGAAAGTCTGGGACTTTATATAACGGACATTGTGGGTGAATTCTAATTCCTTGCTTAACACTCAATCTTAACCCTCAATCTCAAAAATGCGCGCTCCCTCTAGTGCAAGTGCTGTCCCAATTCTCAGAAAAATGAAGTTGAGGGGCAAGTTTAAGGGCTGTATCGCCCTCAATATTGAGATTTTCCGAGACCACCCTTGGGAGCAAGGGCTACCCAGAATGTTTTGACATCACAAAGATGGCGCCGAAAGCAGCGAAACGAGTACGCTACAAATTAAGTATTTTCTTTGTTAATAGAGATATAAAAATGATGAAAACCATTGTATTATCTTAGTTTAGGCCCATATTATTGATTACTGACGTCATTGTTGCGTAACATTTATTTTTATTTTACTTTTGTCAATAGCCGGCCGGTGCGCACACGCAATCGTTTGCTATGGTTTACTTTTCAATAAGCCGTGGTGTGTGGTAACTGTCAGCTGAATATGTCCGTGGTTGTGGTATTTGTATGAGTATCATCTTATAACTAACTGACAACCTAATAACTTGACTGACAAACGGATCGTAATAAATAATCGTGACGTAAATGTGTTCTTCTTCTTCTTCTTTTTTGGAGTTGACAGACTGGACGCAGCTTTCGCGTTATTCTGCCCCCCACAGTCTGAAGACGTATCTGCATTTAAGGTGTGTCCCATTTCTAAGTGACAAAATAACCCTCAACACTTGGTCTTGAGGGCCAGTTAAGATTAAGGGTTGAGCTTGAGGGTTAAGATTGAGGGTTAAGATAGGAATTGGAATTGGCCCTATGACACCATTTAGTAATAAAGTAATAAAGTACCAACATAAACGTAATGTCCTACTTGTTGTTGGGATATCTGGCACCTAAAGGGTGTAGCTAAATACAACACTTTCCTTTTGACGCTCTATTTGCATAGCTGACGCAGCTATAGCCATCTGGCCTTCAAAACCTGAAGTGGACACACCCAAGCCAGATCAGGGCGTACCAGTCCAAACCGAGCTGAACCGTACCGGTACCGATTGGTGGAGACTCAGCTTAAAATGGACACACACAGCCTTACTTTGCAGTAATTATCCAGGTGCTTGAGTCTTTTGACGGCGACGTCTCTGATGTGACTGCGACGAAACAGGACTTTACCTGCGGGAGAAGAGAAAGCGGTTAAGAACATTCAAATGAGTGAAACTACGGTTCAGACATGACTGATGTAAACTTATTTAACAGGATATCATATCAGAGCACAGAAGTGCCGCTGATGCAATAAAGACAAAGGTGCATTTTCCTCCGTGTTGCAGCAAAATATAGCATAAAAAAAGGAGCCTATTGTGTTTTTGCCATCAGGTACAAGAGAGCCGTTCCTCGAGTAAATCGAGTCATCAAGTTCCTGTGGAAACTAAGTCTCAGCGGCCAAGAGGAAAACACAGTAAAAGAAATGAGTCACGGGGAGTGAATACATTATTTTAACAACATCATGATGACTCGTTTAAGCCAAAGAAAATTCTATACATCAGTTTGAAGATTATGAGTTGAGATCATGATTATTGCGCTAAATGGGAAAAAAGGGAGGTTTTATTCATCACAGTTATTCACAGCTGTACATTCAATACTATACCACTTTTATTTTACTGTGTTTTACGCCCTCTTTTATTCTGGTTACTTAATTTTTCCCAGTGTTTCAATGGTTGAGTGAGTCGTCTTTCAACTTGAAGGTTGTGTGTTTGGTTCCTGGCTCTAGTCTAGTTTCGTCTACATGGGCGACGTGTCCTTGGGTGAATGGGTATGAAAAATATGTGATAGAAAATGTGCATTTTGTGTGAGTGAATGGGTGTGAAATGGGCGAAGGGCAAAAAAAACGGTGGCGTCATCGAGACTAGAAAAGTGCTATGTAAAATGTTCCTTCCTGTAATGTAAATAAAACTGAAAAGCTGGATGTGTACAATTTAAAAAGCAAAACAATAAAAGATATACACACTAGTATTTAGTGCAGCACAAAATGTTTACACAACCGAGGTTATATCTGAACTGGAAAAAAACAGATCATTAATCTCCTTAACATACTTCAGTAGAAAGTCTGATGCAAGATTGAGTCCAAAAAACAAAAAGATAAGGGAATTTGCAGCAATAAATCAATCCATAAATCCTCACTTTTGACCTCTAAGCAAACTCGCTGGTTAATTCGGCATCTTAATGCGTGAAACCCACTGACAGTAAAATTGTACAGACATCCAAACTGTTTGTCTAACAATGGCTCTCTTCAGTGCTCTCTTCTGCTCCCAGCGGAGCAGACTAAATCCCTCTCTGCCGGCCTCCTACTGACATGGCAGACCACAAATTGATTTGGCCTGGATGAGGCACGGGCAGCCAATAAAACAACACACTGTGGTAGGCCACGCTATGGGCGGACGTAGGAGAAGTGACAAACACTTTGGTTGTGCGTAAAAAAGAATGTCCGAAGGCTCTTATTTTTTTTGCTCTCTCGGAAAATTTATGTGACAACAATGGCAGGGCTTTGTGGTGGGTGCATTGTGTCGATCGCAGCATGGAAGAGCAGCGCTGCCTCACACAGAAAGAAGGTCACCTGTTCGATCAAGGGCCTTTCTGTGTGGAGGAGAAGGTTATTTGAACACTCTAAATCAGGGGTGTCAAACTCATTATCTCTGAGGGCCACATCAGCATAATGGTTACCCTCAAAGGGCCAGATGTAACTGTCATACAGAATAAATGTAACTAAATGCAACAAAATACAATGTAAAATGAAAGGTAACTTATTGCTAAATAACTTTCTGTATTTATTACTTATTCAATTCCACTCGTCGCATGATGCGTATACAATGATACACTGCGATCTAGTGGCGGTGCCGTCACCCGTTTGCGGCTAACACAATTGCCATGCATTGTGGGAAATGTAGTTTATGGTCGACGCACGCCTTAAAGCAGCATAGACCTATTATAGCACAGATTTTTAAGACCAATTAATCACTCGCGGGGCCAAATAAAATGACGTGGCGGGCCACATTTGGCCCCCGGGCCTCAAGTTTGACACATGCTCTAAATTGAGAAGTGAGAGTGAATGGCTGTTTGTCTGTCTATGTTTGACCTGCGACCTTTCACCATATGTCACCTGGGATTGGCTCCAGCCCCCCAGCGACCCTCATGTGGAGGATTGCGTGGTAGATAATGAGTCGAGTGAGTATTTATTACCTGGCAAAAAGGGGATAATCCTCTTTTTGGGGTCCTTCTGTCCTCCTTCAATGGGGAACTTATCAAGGATTCGCATCTGCAAAAGAGAGAGAGAGAGAGGAAGAGTGAGTGTGACAAAAGCAGGGATTGTTCAGCGTGATGCGTGCCACGGCGGACGGCAAACAGTCATTAATCCCCTAAATTGCTTCCTTTGAGCTGCTTAAAGTTGATCAGCGCAAAGTTGAAAGTGGAAGAATCTTGAGATGAGAATAGAAACAAGCAGGAGAGGTTGCAAACTCTCCAGGAACAGTTGACCTCCTTGTTACAGTGCCTGGGTTCGACACAGGGTGTAATTACATCTGGTCTGAAAAGCTACTGTGTCGGGAAAAAAAAAAAAAGAGGCTTGAAACGGTCTCACTTTGATCTCTGAGGCAGCAGACAAGGCTGCGTCACCTGCACTTAAAGTACTGGGAAAAAGTACAAAAATAAAAAAAAGTTAAGTTCCACTTAAGGAGCTTAAAAAGGAGGTGGATGTTAACATGTGATGCATGGTGTGCCGAGTCTTTTATGGAGACAACATTACTTCTTACAATGTAGCAGTAAATGTTGAAGCATGTGTCACCTCGTATATATATAAATGCGTGCGTGGATGCGTCCTGTCTGTAAAGGAAACACATGATGTACGGACGTGCTCCAGTGAGAGCTGGAGGAGGAGGGGCGGGGGTGGGGGGAGGAACCCAACATGCAATGCAAATGTGTTAAGTATGTGTCTGTATTGAATCACGGACAAGAGTTTCTAGTTTCCCATTGGAATAAATCACGGCGGTGTCATAATTGCACGTACACACACACACACACACACACACGGCGCATCCTACAGTAACGGCACGATAGAAATCCAGATGCGGCCCTGCCTCGTTCCAGATGTTCTCTGCTGCTGCTAAACAGCAACGATTGGCGAACGTCAACTTAAAGTGGACTCGACTGCGAGGAGGAGGAAGAGGAGGAGACGGTGACCTGTTCTCGGGTCTAGACTGAGCCAAAAAAGAACCAGGTGGACAAACAGCATCAGGGCTTGGAGGACAGAGTTGGATCCAGTCTGTCTGGCCATGTAGGAGTTGTTTGTAGAAACTCTCCAGTAAGAGCTGGTTGGGTTTCTCTTCTTGTGGTTCTTTCTTTTTTTTCTGCACTCTTTTGCTGCCTTTGCTAAACTTCTAAATTCCCCCTCCTCCAAAATACAGACCGTTTTTTTTTTTTATTCAGGGAACAGCTGTTATTGTAGTGTTTTAAAGGGGGCAAAACAAAAGGGCTGAGTCGAAAGAACAGCCCTGGTTAACCACACCTGCACACAAACATCGCGGTAAGGGAGTCTGATGGTGTTAAGACTGAGACAGGAGGACAACAATGCAAAAAGACTGTAATCCCCCCCCCCCCAAAAAAAAAAAAAATCTCAGTTTGTTCGTCTGACACATTGAGCTGCACACTAATCATGTTATCATCCTCTCAGCTGGATGAGGATACTCCCTCAGAGATGGGGAGTGTTCACTCCACACCTTCAGGAAATGTCTCAGCCACTGGAGAAGCTTCTCATCCAGGAGTGTTGGTGACGTCGCCCCCCCCAGGGGTCGCGTCTGCAGCTATGTCAGACAGAATTCAGAGACTTCTGGGACTTTAATGTCTCTTATTGTATGTGGCCGCATCCCAGTAATCAGCAGGGGTGAGCCAATATACTGTTCAGTATATATATTGGTCCAATACTGCTCAAAATTACTGGATCAAGAACGTAAAATCCAAAAATATCACATAAATGGTACCGTCAACACAACATGTAAAAGAAAAAGTATGCCCTTGTCATGTGATCCCAATGTATGTGAGTGAGGGAAGCAGTGAGCCTTAATGGGAGTGGAATTATTTCAAGATTGAAGAAGGAAGAAGCAAAAAGATGGGTATCGGTATAAGGAAACAAAGAAAGCCACATCAAACCATCCCTAGTGGCCATTAACTTGACCCGCCCCCTCCTGGCTAATTTAGATCCCAGGTTCTTTGAGTTTGAGTCCCCAGGTCCACAAAAGTAACAACTTCAATTATATTTATTGATTTATCTGACAAACAATGATGTGAAACTCTTAGCTTCACATAATAGTATTGAAGTAGTGGCAGATTAAAAGCAATCATAGTGTGAATTGAGGTATCTGTCATCCTTCCCAAAGGTCTCCATTTATGCCCAACCACAAATCACCAAATCACAGCCCCCAAATCTTCAAAATACAATAAAGCAAACTTCTACACTTTTTGGTTCTCTGAAACACAGGGTAGAGTGAGGACAGCAGGCGTAACCGGAGCAGAATGTTTGCATTTTTAAACATGGTGGAGTAATGTAAGCTGCAAGTGCTCCAACTGGGAAAATGAACATTATCTGCATGGAGACAGGTGCTATGATGCAATCACATTTCCACGTCTCCTTCTCCACACTCTGGATTACTCGTGTTGTGAACAAGAGCTTGAGCAAGAGGCTGCATTACACACACTCAATCACCAAACATATCTCTATTTTGTATGACTTACGATGACGGGGAGGAAACCCACACTGGCTACTGTAAACTGTAATGACAATAATCAGGAGCATTTAAGTGTAACGGCACACCCAGGAGCGAGTAGGGAGGGAAGAGACAAAGAGATGTGCAGCAGACAAAGACGCTGCGCTCGCAGAGGAATCTCAAGACTGGGGGAGTTTGGAGGAATGTTGGAGTGGGAAAACAATCCCAAATCCATCTCTGCGATGTGTTTTGACCTCTTCATGACAGTTGTTTACTGCAGGGAGATTAGATGTGCAACATCCTTCTTGGTCAAAAACTGTGTGTGATTTACTAACTAATTTTGTTGTGCATGTTGTTTTAAAGGCTGCAGTGTCTTCATTACCAGTAAACAATCTCAAGGACTCTCATTGCTGCAACACTGGACAGTTTGCTCACGTCTTTTGGGCCGTTCATCTCTGCAGTGCATGCACTAAATTGACTTTTGTGAAGTGATGTCACCCGAGTCAGCATTCAGCAGGAACTAATGACCATCAGAGAAATTAGTGTGACGTTAAAATACAATCAAATCTCTGCAGCTCACTCCTTCACTGTCGGCCTTATCCACTAAGAAAGAACTTTCCATAGACAACCTTTTTTCTTTTTTCTTTTTTCTTTTTCTAAGGTTTTCCATAAATATGGCATTGTATCAAGAAATGTCTTCATAAGCACATGTGCAAACAGTAATAACTTTATCAACAATAGAATAATAGCAAAACACACAAGTACACATAGGCCACACTACAAACTCATCGAAAAAATGGAGTTAATGCTTTAATAATTAGCAAATAATGAGCAAGGCGACATTTACCACAAGGTATATAAAGTATAAAGTATAAGTCAAGTAAAGCAAAGGTGTATAATTTTTCACCCAACATATACCAAGGTGTTTTTTTCCCCTCAATTTTAGATGCACAAAATATGCATTAGCCTTTAGCCGCTACTAGCATATTACATTTGAATCTCTAAAAGAAATCGCTAACAAAAAAAAAAAATTGTTGCATTGTGTGTGATGTAGTGATGTGTTTTTGAAAAGTGTGTAGGATGCTTAAAGATGCCATATTTAAGAATGTGGCCAAAAACGGTTACTACATTCAGATTCAAAATACCGAGGTCTTTTAGGATTCGTTTTAACTGGCAACCCGTGGTTGCTCGGCGGCTGAGACTCTACTGACTGCAATGATTGGTAGACGGCGGTAGGTGGCGCCACATGCCAAAACATGATTTCAAAACATAAACATGATTTGCAGTCTGCAAAGTATTCATATATATTATATTTTTTAATGCAAATATTTTGTCTGTACTGTTGTTGTTGGTGAGTTCAGTTTGTTATATGAACATTATTCCTGAGTCTCTGTGACATATTAGGAGGATTTTATGGCCAGTTGCTTTACATTTATTACATAATGCACCTTTAATTGCCACTTGACGAGAGGCAAAAAACATCTCGCTCTCTGCAAATGATAATAATGTTAGCAAGCAGTAGCGAAAGCATGAGATAATCATAATCGTACGCAAACGAACAAGCACGAGGCAAACTGTGACGCTGCGTCTAAACTACTGATGTTACTCTGGACATTGGAAAACTGTTCATTATGAAACCGTCAGAAACAATAATTGTCATAAATTGTCATCATTGACACTATGCAAAAGACAGCGATGGGCGGAGCCTTTGGTCCATACTTTGCGTTACAGGACGGGTATAAAACGGACACAAATTAACTATAAATTAGCCTTGTAGGAGGACAACACTAAATCAAAGTACTACTCTTTTTTTAATTGCATCCATCCATCCATTATCTACCGCTTTATCCTCCACCAGAGGGTCACGGGGGGTGCTGTGCCTATCTCAGCTCACATTGGGCGATAGGCGGGGTACACCCTGGACAATTCGCCAGTCCATCGCAGGGCCACATATAGAGACAAACAACCATTCACTTACACTCTCACACCTACGGCCAATTTAGAGTGACCAATTCACCTAATCCCCATATTGCATGTTTTTGAACCCAGAGAAAACCCACGCACACACGGGGAGAACATGCAAACTCCTTGCAGAAAGTTCCGAAGTTGTTCCAAACGGGGAGTCTTCTTGCTGCAAAGGCAAGAGTGCTAACCACAACACCAACCGTGGGCCCACGGGCCCATTTTAATTATAATTCATTAATTCACCAAGAAAGTATTCAACTCTGAAAAACTGCTTTCTTTTAAACAATAAAATAACCGTGTTCAAACCCCATTTTATATCAGATATGTAGGCCAGAAAAAATTATAACGTAGACAGAGTAGAGCTGTACTCTGTACACTTCCCCGATCCAAAAATAATGACAACTGCAGGAGTCTTTGATGAAGTTTCAGTCCAAAAGGAAACCAGGCCAGGCTGCACACTCCACAATCTCCCTGTGGAATGCTCTGGCCTGTGCACTCTGTCCGCCACTGCGGTTAGAGGCTACAGGGGGAGGAGGAGGAGGAGGAGGAGGAGGAGGGAGAAGGAGAGACCTCATTTGCCTTGTTCTTGACGGTAAACTGGTGTTTGAGACTCAGAGCAGTTCTGCTTACGTCAGACAAACGTGGGTCAGAGACATTTCCCTTTTGACACCAGAAACAGCGATTCGGACAAAACACTCGGGCTCAGCAGTTTTCAGCGGGAAAACAAAACGCACACACACATGTTTGAAAGAGCACATCTCACCTCACGAGTCAGCAAGAGGGACAAAGACGGGGAGGGAAAGAGATACAGAGGAGGAGCAATCTTGATAATTTATGATAATTGCTTCCCAGTGGAGTTTTTATGAGTTATGCTAAGTGCAGAGGAGATGTTTAAAACACTGGCAATGAGTGCACCTCTTGACGTCCGTCTGGCGAAGAACACGGTTTCTTTATGTTAAAAAGACAAACAGCAGAAGTGCCCTTTGTTTGGAGAGGATTTACTGTACATACAGTGCTGTCTGATGTATCTACTCTAAAGGCGTTTCTTCACCTTTCGTGACCTTACTCAACTTTTCGTTCCGTGTTAATGGCTATCAGATGAGCTCATGGTCACGTTTGTCAGGCCAAAGGGAGTGAAGTGCATTCTCTCTTTCATTTTCTCCGTCGGTTCCAGAGAGAACATTAAACACACGGATGGGCTCCAAAAAACATGGAGCTGAGCAGAGTTTGGAAAAAGATTGTAAGTGCAATTTGGCAAAAAAAAACACTGAGTTTCTGCCTGAAGAAAGGGTGAATTTCTAAATGGATGAGAGCGAAGTGAGACCAGGTCGACAGTAACACTACGTGGACTTCTGTCCGACCTGTTTTTATGCATATTATCGATTTAAAAAATGGTACCAGTTTCAGTCATGCAGCAAAATCTTAGTTGAAAAGCCAGTTTTTGTTGAATTTACACATCATGTCATCCAGGATAAAGTGCCTGGCTTGTGTTGCTGCAGTAGAACATCTGGACAGGCACATATGAAAAACAGATTGTTTTGTTGTTTTGCTGTCCTGGTCTGTGTGATCTCCAACTCCCAATTTTACTTTGTTATTAGTGCTGTGAAAAAGGTTATTGCGCGTTAACGCATGACACGTTTCCATGACGACTGACCAGGAAAAAGACGCGAATGACGTCCAGGCACCGTTTACCAGTTAGCTGCATTAGCTCCTTTTAGCGCCGGTTAGCGCACCTACAGTGTAACTGGAGCGGTCTGTTTGTTAAACGAAAAGAGCAGCGTTACAAATAACCATTGTACATGTGTGCCTCTGTTTTTAAAGTTTAGAGCTATTTTAGAGACTCATTTTAACAATCGGGAGTCACCTAAACATGACGTTACGCGCGTCAGTCGTCATGGAAACGTGTCATGCGTTAACATGCGTTAACGTTGACGCAGTTAAACGCCGTTGACGCAGTTGAACGCCGTTGACGCATGTTGAACGCCGTTGACGCATGTTGAACGCCGTTGACGCATGTTGAACGCCGTTGATGCAGTTGGACGCAGTTGAACGCCATTGACGCAGTTGATGGCCGTTGACGCATGTTGAACACCGTTGATGCAGTTGGACGCAGTTGAACGCCATTGACGCAGTTGATGGCCGTTGACGCATGTTGGACGCCGTTGATGCAGTTGGACGCAGTTGAACGCCGTTGACGCAGTTGAACGCCGTTGACGCAGTTGAACGCCGTTGACGCGTTAACGTTTGACAGCACTATTTGCTATCAAAGTCATAAATACTTCTATATTGTGTTAACATTTGTAAGACTTTTTAAGGATACACGGAAACTCTGGATTCAGCGAATAATAAACGATACAAGATGAGAGCAGCAAAAGCCACCATGTATCAACAGCTACTTTGATTAGGTCATCATGTTACAAACCCGAGTGCAAACCGTTATTAGAAGCATGACGGAAATAAGCAGAACCAACTGTCTTCTTTTCAAACGCCACTAGAAATCATCTTCCTCTGAGTCTCTCAAAACTTCAAGGCTCCAAAACTGTCCATTAACCCAACCCCCCACCCTCTTTCCTGACCACAACTTCCTTGTGTTTCACTGAGAGCATTCTGGGATTGGTACTTCAGTTACCCAAACAACATCCTCCTCCTTCTCCACTGATTATTTTAAGCACCTGTTTGTTTACCATGACGTCTTATCTCGCGTTGGAAGACACTGCCCTTTGTCTTTTTGCTTTGTTCACCTCTTCACTCCAGAACTGCTGATGAGGCAGATGAACCATATTTCACCTACGTGACTGTATGTTCATATAAGGAGAAATAAAACACACCGTCCCCACCAGTTCTGTATGGACAGCTGCCGACTGTTGCTCTTTGTGGATTAGCGTGGCCAGACAAACACACCCCGGCAGCAGGGATCTATGGACAAGACCAATGTTTACAGAGACGGGAGAGAAGCTCTGTTTCCATCTAATGGAACCAGGGCAGACCTTTCCTGGCTATTACCAGGAGACCAGAAAACAAAGGGTTTCCTCTGTTCCTGTGGCCCACTAGAGCCACTGTAGCACAGTTAAAGTGCAGGGTTATCAGAGAAGAGCCACAGGCAGAACAAGAGAATGCTGGATAAGGAATGAACTGATTAAGGTTTACGCCTGGCACTGGAAGTCAGACTATTTCTTGAGCATCACACACACAAAAGGAGAAGCTACCTCAATTTACTGTCTTTCCATCTTGATCCGAATGTTGACTTTTTAATTAAGGATGGACAAAAATGTCAGGTTTCTTACAATCTAGGGCTACAACTGTCATTCAATTAATCAAACATTAAAGGTGCATTATGTAATAAATCTAAAGCAACTGGCCATAAAATCCTCCTAATATGTTACACAGACTCAGGAATAATGTTCATATAACAAACTGAACTCACCAACAACAACAGCACAGCCAAAATATTCGCATTAAAAAAAATCTTTGCGGACACAAATCATGTTTGTGTTTTGAAATCATGTTTTGGCATGTGGCGCCACCTACCGCCGTCTACCAATTATTGCAATCAGTAAAGTCTCAGCTGCAGAGCAACCACGGGTTGCCAGTTACGTCTGTGCTACAATGGCGGAGAAAACGAAACCTAAAAGACCTCTGTATTTTGAATTTGAGTGTAGTAATCGCTTTTGACCACATTCTTACATATGGCGCCTTTAATCAATTACTCAATAAATTACTAAACTTCAATCGTTAAAACAAACTTTCCGATTTTTGAGCTTCTTAAATGTGAAAAATGTTCTGGGTTTTCTTTGCTACATATAACAAAGAAATCACACTGAACATTTTGGTCTGTGGACATTTTTCAACATTTTTACTCGATTGATCGAGAAAATAATCAATATATTGATCAATTATTTAAAAGAAAAAAAATCCCTATAACAAACATTGATGACTACCTATTCCCGGCAGGAAGATGAATGTGCGTCACTGTGTTGCAACAGAAATGACACTGGAATTTGCATCACTGCCAAAAACTGGAAGAGGATTTAGGAAAGAAAAAAAAGCTTTTTCACCCACGTCTTGTGTTCACAACAAAGCTATTCGGAGCCAAATCTAATAAAGAAACACATGTATTGCGGAGTCATTTGACCAGGGATTGAATGTTGCAAAGTAAACACATTTCCAGTGTTTTTATACTAAAAAGAATGAGATAAATGTTATCTTTCAACCAAATAACGTGTGTTTGGTTAGACTAAACCAGAGATAAACTTACAAGTTACAGTGAGAAACCTCCCTGTCGCCCCCTGTGGATCTTTGAGTAATGACCAAAACACTGCAGTCCTGATTTGACCTATTTTTTCTCTCCCACATTCACTCACATTAGCGTCCAGGAGCTGTGAGATGCAGACCCAGACAGGTTGGCGCATGCAGGCATGCATTTGGCAGTAGTTTAGGTTAGGTTAGCGCTGTCGGCTGAACATGATCACGTACGCGAGAAGCCAAATTTGTGATAAAAATACGATCGTGAGGTCGTGCTGAAAATCCAGGTTTATTTTTAAGGGTACAATCTATCTTCTTGGTACGCCGCTGTATGTAACTGTCTCGTTTTACTCGCCCAGTGTGCTTCTCCCTCCTCGTCTCTGTTCACTTGTGATGTATGAAGTGCGTCACTGTGCACAGGAATGTCCCCACAGAGAGTCATGTGGAGTTGATAGGGTTAATTATTATCATTATTTAAACACATTTGGCAACGGTTTGAAGGTAACAGTAACATTAAAATAGCAAATGCATGCACAAAACTGCTCTGAGGACTGGTTTTGGTGAGTAAAAATAATTTGGAGACATATCTTAATAGCAGGCTGTAAACATCAGACTGGGCTCATGTGCGTCTGCTGACTGGATTTCCCCTATTTGCCCATTTCCAAGCCAAGTCCAGGAGTCTTAATATAAAACCTTTTCACTGAGCTGCCTTCCAGCTGCTGGTAAAACTGACCTTGCAGAGTTTAATGTGAAGAAGGAACATTAAGGCTATGATTAACACACAGCGGCAAGCTTTATCGCTTTATAAGAAGCGTCCTCGTTTGGGTTCGCGTTGTGACAAACCTGCAGGTCGAAGAACTTGCTGTATCTCCTGTAGACGACGTGGGAAGTGGAGTCGGAGTAAGTGACATTGATGAGGTACACCTAGTGAGAGAAGCACAAACAAGAGAGGCCCATTAGGAGCAATGTCACTTTGTCAAAGATAACATGGCACGGCTTTAGCTCGGCTTATCCTAATGACACAAAGTGCATTCCCTACTGACTTAACTTTAAGAGGTCACCGGGGGTCAAATCAACTCATTAAGTACATGTGTTTGAGTCACACACATAGGAACAAACCATCAGTGTTTAGAAGTAGGTCTAACGGATTTAAAGAGACTCACTTATTAAAACATTGCCTCGTTTACATGTTAATGGCTTCAGTGCTTTTGTGGTACTAACTGGGTATAGAACTTCCTTTGTATCCCCAAACGACAAATAATTAGGACAATACTAGGAAACCTTAGTCATCATGTAGTATACTTTTTAACCCAGATCTGACAGTTAAACCTAGATAATTTAATCATAATGGTGAGAAAATCTTACTTGAAACTTGAAATTGTATAAAATTGGTATTGAAAAAGTTCATCGGAAGTAGCCGGATCGCTACATATAGTCGTTTATTACCTAATACCTAGCCCTAAATTCTACTTTTTTATTTATTTGACAAAGTTTAGATTTTTGATGACTTGTCTCTGTCTTTAATTATTTAGTTTATACATGATTTTTACTTGCATAAAGTTGTGATGCATTTTACACTGAAGGTCCACCTGAGTTCTCTGTGGAAACAAACGACGCTCCCATTATGTCAACAACTCCCACCTCTTCTATCTATCACCAGGAATAATGAAGTGTTTACCCAAACAGAAGCTGGAATGGGAATCCTTTTTTTTCCCCATTGGCAGACATCAGTCATTTACAGAGCAAAAAAAAAACATAAAAAATGTTGCCAAAAGTTTTCCTTAAATAAATCCTTTATTTGCCTCAACAATACGGGGCCCGCGAACAATCGCGCGCACCCCGAGGGTAGGAAAACAGATGGCTGCACCTCATGCAATTTCGTCTCCGTGCATGGCACCGAGTGTTTACAAAGGCAGTATTTACACATATGGTGGCAATCTGCGAGGACATCAGTTACCGGATTGAATTGCCGTCCTCGTTCAGCACACACTTCATCAGAGCAAGAGTGTGTGCGATGAGGCAGAACCCAGCTCCGCAGCAGCTTGCTAATTGGATACAGACAGCGTGACCGAACACTCCGGATTTAGGCAACGGAGCGAGGGTGTGTGAGGTCAGGACGCATCCCAAAAGAACCATGATCCGTCTGACTGTGGCAATGTAACATATACGGATAAGCAATAAGACATAAATTGAGAGCAACACATTTTTATTTGCGAGTTAATTAACGTGCGATATTAATGAAAACAGCATGAAGTTCATGGTTGATGTCTGGATCCAAACGTTGCAGACGCCATATGAGCTTATTACAATTAAATGCAAAAATAATTGCATTCTTTGCAATGGAGTAAAAAACAAGTAAACACTACAGACTTTCAAAGCAGTGTGGGGCCCATGTGTGTTGAATTAACACGGATTAAGATTATATACAGCTGATTGACATATTTTACTCTGGGTATTAAAGACTATATGTGATGAGAGGGTTTCATTCAGAATAATCTGCACAAACCACTGCCTTATAACAGAATTCCATGTCTTCTGAAAGCATCTACCACCCATGTAATGTATGTAAACAAGGATTAGTTGCCATGGACTCTTTGACTCTGGTGCCATGAGTTCCTGAGGAGGAAGTCACACTTTAACAGAGGGGACGAAAGACAAAGAGCTGCTTCTTTCCTCTCTGAAACCGGATAAGCATTTTCAGTTGCTTAGCTCATAGATAATGAGATTTGATTTTTTTTTTCTTCTTCTTCTTCCTCCCATGTGGGGACTTCCCAGTCAACCGTCACCTCCGGCTTCCGTCCCCAGGGAAAGCGTGTGCCCTGTGTTTAGAGGCCTCTGGGAGGCGGGAGATGGATGATGCAATTGATCCCAACTCTCAGGTTAATTAATCCAATTGTAGTCTGATGGACTGATTGATTTTTTTGCGGCACTGCTGAGACATGTCTCGTGGCTCAGCGGATCTGATTACGGAGGTCACTAAGACAATGCCAAGACCAGACTGTGTGGTCAAAAGTAAGTGTATAGTCATGATGAAAGCACTGGCAGGCTGTTCTCAGCGGCAGAGTGACTAAATCTAAAAGAAGGGCTGGGATAATGTGCTATTGTCACACTTTGACTGTATCACAATGCCTGGCTGCTGATTCATGTTGTAATAAGATTCTGATTCATTATGACAGTACAATTACTGCGATTCAACAGTGTTGATCATTGTGATTTTCAAACAACAAAAAAATAAGCATCAAACAGAAGAGCCGAGAGCCACGTTGTTCTCACAAAAATGCTGTCAAATATTCAAATATTATAACACCAGCTCATGAGAGCTCAAAAAAGGAATGCAGGGTTCACAGCGTGTGGAGCTAAAACAAGCAGTTAATGAGATGCGTTCAAAAACTGTTCACCACTTCTGTAAGATCTACAGTGTGTTGAATTTAGTGGAACTCTTTCAAGATGCACCTCTTAAAGGGGTCATATTATACCCTATTTCTCCTAATTAAAATAGTTCCCTGGTGTCCTAATGAACACGTCTGTGACACGATTTGGTCAAAATACCATAAGGATGAAGCGCCACAGCAGTTCAATCACTCTGCCAAAACAGCCCCGTTCAGAACGCTGTGTTTAGTAGTATCTCTTTAGGTCCACCTTTAAAAAAAAGTTAAACGAAACTTAAGGGACAGGAAATTACATCAGCCACAGAGGCTACTGGGAGCTAACAGCAGTTAGCATTTGGAAAAGTGATCATTTGCAGGCTTTAGCAGGCACATTGCCGTGACATGTATCCACTGGACAGATAAATCCTCTGAGGCTGGAAGTTTGTGTAGGACTCTGTGCTGCACTGTGGATCCAAGAACAGAACTTGTCGCGGACTTCGCGGATTCCCGGTTTTTTGGATACCGTTTCATTCTCACGTGATTTAAGGACAAAGCGGAGCTCCGCGAGACAACAATTCCAGGAATTTAGCTCATTGTGGCGTCCCAATGAGCGCCGAAGTCAACATTGCATGTTTTATCTCCTATACTTAGACCACAAAAACATGAGTGAGTCATCTTTTTTCATACTTTGCCGACTGATTGGACCTCCAGAGTCTCAAATATATATAAGTAATAATATGATTAAAAAGTAGATTTTGCATAATATTTCCCCTTTCATCACTTCTACAAACACACGTGAAATCTCCTCACTAGATTCTTGCTGCTGCCACCACCACCACAAATTGGGTCGTCAATGGAGTAGAGATTTAACATTTGCTTTGTTTCTTTTAAATTATGTTACAATCGACTTTTCATCATCATGCCAATACTCACTAATCTAATACTCCTGCCCGTCCCTCGTCGTCAAACACAGATGAGAGTTCCGGAGGTAATTTCAACAAGCGTACATGCTCTTATTTATGTTACTAACATGCTTATCAAATATTAGATTTATGCATATAATCTTTCATGATCTCCAGAGGAAGAAGACCATTGAGCTGATGTTCTGCCTGTTCCTGTCACGCATTAGTGATGGTCAGATTACAATTTTTTTTTTTTTTTCAATGACTTCATTGTTCCCCTGACTTTTGGCACTGGCTCTAGAATGGGGCATTTGCATTTTTCACGTTAAGCTGGGATTCAGATTAAAATCATGACCGATTTTTTAAAACTGGGTTTCAGACTGGTGGTGAGTGCACAAACCGCCTAACTGTTCTTCTCGAGTTCTTCTTGTGGTCGTTTGTCTCTGTAAAAGTTTTTATTGACAGCTAAACCATCCGCTTTGAAAGAGATTCAAAGGACTGACTGCAGTCAAAAAAACAAAAGCCACACACCCCGAATAATCTGCCCGACTGCAACATCAGCTCTATTTCTGCTAAGATCCAAAGAATTTATCTTGTATTTTCCTTCTGGTGGTCATTTAAAACCTCCCCAAGGAAACTAAAAAGGCTGGTTAGGGTTATTCTGGTACATGGATTTGAAGAATATTTATCTCCGGAACAATGGTTTTTCCCAACACCCAACTAAAGTTCAAAGGATGAGAAGTAAAAACTCCATCCCCCTCGGTGGAGTTGTGTCTACACAGCTTTTTGTCAAATTCATGACGTCCCAGTCTATTACCATTGTTCCCATTGATGATGTTTACATGAGAATGTGTCTGGTCGTGGTTCTCACATGAGTGTAAAGAGGTTATAGGATGGTAAAAAAACACCCTCCAGCACATTAGAACTGTATGACTCATGCTTCCTACTTTAAAGAACTGCATAGATTCCTGCATAGCAGACTAGGACAAGCACAGCCTAGAACTTTGTTCTTCATGTGAAAAAGTGAACTGATGTCATTCAAGTCAGAAACAGGGAGTGACCGAACTCTGTAAACCCTGTAAATGGGAGTTTCTGCACAAAAATAATGGAGATCACAGATGGTATCAGACAGCATTTAGTGTAGGATGATCCAAAAGACAAATTAACTCTCATGTGGAGGATAAAGCAGTAGGCGATGAATGAATGAATGAATGAATGAATGAATGAACGAACTACCTTGCTGCCAAGGAGATTATTGTTTTCATTGGCATGGGTTTATTTTTAACTTTGTGATAATCAAGTCAAGTCTGTTCCCATTTAATTTTGGTATGAATCTACCCACTGGTGACATCACAACAAATGTCAAATTCTCAAGAAATCCCCATCTCTTATAATAGGCAAAGGTGTAAAGAAATAAATGATATTTGAACAGAATCTGTTTTACGTAAGACACTCTACCACCAGACAAAGTTTCATGTATATTTGATCCAAATCACAGATTTGGCAGCAATTAATTCCCCTAAAGATATTACCAGGTGCCAAATTATTAATATTCATTATTACTTTTGTGTGTTTGGATGCTTATATGGTACAAAACTCTTGGATTTTAAGGTACAACTTGGGTTGATTTATCTTTTCTGGCTTCCATCTGTGAATCTGTCAATCACACATGCCCGTCCAGCTGCTGCGACCAGCTGGACATTTGTGATATTTCCCCAAAGACTCTTTTTTTAATTAAAAATAGTATCCTTGACTGCAAAGAGTGCTCTAACCAGTGCTCTGTTGAGGTTGTGCTTGTGGAGACTGCTAACATGCTAACATGCTGAAATCATGTTTATAGGCAAGTGTAATGTTTACAAGTGTACATAAGCTTAAATTATGTGTCAAAGAAGCCAGAAAATGAAACAAATCAGAATGTTAGTATTAATTATTGAAAAAAAATATTTAAAGTGATTGATCCAAAATAGTTGACAAATAATTTAGTAATTGATTAATAATTGAATAATTGCTGCAGCCCTACATTTATTTCATTGTGGTGCATTTCCATTAACACAGGAATCTTTATTGGAACAATAAACAAATATGTTTTCAATGTTTAAAAAAAAAAAAATAATAATAATAATTTTGAACCATATAAAGATAAAATGCAGACCAAATTGACCAAAATATACCATTAAGAGTTATTAATTGGTAAAGATATCGTGAATCGCAATTATTTATATCGCCGCCATGTCCACGCGCACATCATGACATCACAGACACAGATTAATAAGGAGATTTGAACTTACGTAGTGTTTGGACGGGTTCCTTCTCTTCTGCACATCCACAACATTCACGTCCAGAACTGTACGAAGCTGCATCTTGAAACAAACTTTGCACCAAGACCAAATCTACAACGGGTGCAAAAGAAGGTGTTTACCCATGAAAACTACGATAATGTGGGCGTCAAACACCATAAGAAAATGAGCAGGAGCCTTGAGGAGGACGCTGGGGAGGAAAGTTCAGGAGACTTGTTCAGAAAAGGTGGATGAGACGGTGGTGGTAGAGGAGTTTTCTCTCCGCGCTCAGACTTTAAAAAGTACCCATGAAATGTTAGTGTCCGTCGGTCTGTGAGCGTCTGAACTGCTTTAACAACATGACAGCGCAGTAAAAGTAGTCGTTCTTCTCCTCCTCCTCCTCCTCCTCCCTGTGGGCTGGACAGTCCCGGCAGCGGCAGCGCGGATACAGTGAATGCGAGCGGGGCGGTCCCACCTCAGCTGGCCGGAGAGCAGCAGCTCAACCTCTGGAGAAGTGGAGGTCACGCTCTTATTATCGAGCTGTTTCCGGACTCTCACGGGTAGGCTTTAATATATCAAAGTAATATTCAAAGTCTGAAGCTGTTAAACGCATGAGCTCAGCGGTCAACAGTCTATTGCGCAATTGTTCCACAGTTTACGGTCAAATCCCAAGCAACAGCTCCACGGTGTTGCTGTGTTGACTTTAGGATGTGTTCTCGCTAAAAAATGTGACAAAAACTATACACGGAGTTGATATTATCCTCACCAATAATGAACTTTAAATCGTAAAGACAATGTTTATACATTTTAAACCACATTAAAGTTCCCACAAAATCCCATCTAGGGTTACTTCCGGATTTCAAAGTAAATCGTCCTACATTGTCATATATGTGCATGTAAAGTGAATGTATTAAGTTTTCTTTAAAAAAAAACAAAAAACTATATGTTTTCGTTTTGTCACTATTTTACACTTACATGTGTGTTCGTCATGCCAATAAACGGGTATTCAACTGAGAGAGACTTTATTTTCTCATAAAATGAACACTATCTACTTTTACTTGGAGTCATAGCACGCCCTAAACAACAACAACAACAAACAAATCAAAATATTATGAGATAAAAATGATTTTAAAACTTGAATGATTCTTCTTTTTTCTTCTTACGTTAGTATTTTATGTTGAAAACCGGATATAGATCCAGTTCCTTCTGCTCCCTCTGGATCTGGGCGCATGTACCATAATTGTCAGACAATGGCCGCACTTCAAAACTCCGCAAAGGCGCTTGTTTTACCATGTAGGATAACTTTGACCACAGCGTGAGATTTCAGACATTTTTGGACAACATAACTTGTTGAGAGCGTATTTTCCTCTGCGTTAAGTTAGTGGAAAAGTTTACTCATGTGTTGCATTCAAGTGCTCGTCTTACTTTGCACCCAAAAAAAGGACACTTTTCCTCCTGAAAACCGCCACAACAAATGAACCGCTGTTTAAAATGTTGTAGCTCTGTTATAACTATAGAAATTATTAATATTCATATACGACAATACAATCAACAGTTTGTTCATTCTGGTGTTTTACAGGCCGTTTGTACTTCTGACAGCAGTCAAGTCACTGAAGCATTTCATGGATGACTTTACCGCCTCCAAGTGGATGAGCAGGGACCTAATCCAGAAAGCATTGGCTCCAAACTCCCACAAGGGGGCGCTGACAACACAAAATATTACTTCAGTTTAACATCAGTAATGTTCTGTTTATTTTGTTTTGTTGTGTAATGGGTTTGGATTCTACAGTAGTGATTATTTTCTACTATGGACTAAAAATTCATGGTTTGTAAAAAAAAAAAAAAGAGAAAAAAAAGAATTTACTTGTTTTTAGTGAAGCTGTCCCTATGTGGTATATACATTATGATCTTTTAGCTTATTGGTAAACAAAATGTGATCATGTTTGTTGTGCCAAATAGGTGTGCAACATTATTAGGGATTTGCTTTGGTGCTTTGTCGCATTAACAAACACAAGTCATCATCCTGTTTCCTTGTGCAGTAAAAGAACTTTGAACTCTGATTGCAAGAAGATAAGATTAAGCTGAAGACGAGCAATAGATATGAGGAAAAACTGTTAATAACAAATTAGCAAAAAAAAGAGAGACAAATATAAGCAACTGTTCTGTTATTTTCAAAACTATAGGACTATATAATAGTTTTTAAGGAGTTAAGTTTAAGTTTTTCATTATACATATTGTGTGTTGTTGTTAGGACTAAATGTGCACTGCTATGTTAATTCATTAACCATTTATTGATCCTTTTTTTTTTCTTTCTTTTTTTAAATGAGGGTTAATATTACTTCTTGCACATTTTCCTCCTCATGACGACAATAGCATGCGTGAATGGGCTGAGCCACTGAGTGGAGCACGTCCTGCTGAGGAGGTGATCCAGGAAACAGATACCGTTAACCAACCGCGTCAAGCTCACCACTGACAGCGGAAGCGCCTGCATTTGGGTTTCAACATAAAAGCATACATTTTAAACGTCTGTCTTAGAAAATAAAATCACATTTAAACGGATATGTCACTGTCTCTCTCTCTCTCTCTCTCTTTGTTGCAATTAAATATGTTTTTGCACTCCACTCCCTGCCTCACCACTATGTTTCTACAGTGGCTTGAATGGACAAACCAGACATTTTTTCCTATAAACTGATGCTTACTATGTAAATCAACCTAATTTCTGATATGCAAAGGCCACCTGGCAACTTGGGAATGGTGCAGCTAGTTCCTGTTACAAAGGTTTCAAACCTCAAATTGGATTCTGGATCTGCACACTCACTGTCTAATTTTTACATACTAACTTTAAGAAAACACTATTCCCCTAATCTTTTAAATATTGCAATAAATATCACAATGTAGGCATGCAATTAAAAAAAATTTCTGGTGCAAAAACACGTTTTATTTGCAAGTGGTTTTATTTTGAAGTTTGTAACCGCATAATCGAGTACGATACGTTGGCTAGCTTGATGCTACTCCGCTAACTTCTGTGCGGTCAGCCAACCGAAGCATGAGGTCTTTTTTGGGGTTGTGTGTTTGTATTTCACCATCGTTGCGCGAGGAAATGGTGAAACTGTGGCGTCGTATGTGAGGCTATGGTCGGCAGTTACGACTTCGTGTCATAACAGTAAGCCTCGGAACTCTCCTCTCTTCTGCCTCACCACCCTCCTCCTCCTCCTCCTCGTCCGACAGTGAAACACCGCTAGCTACGATGTGACTGCAAAGAGCCGCCGTCGTCAAAAGGGAAGTTATAATTGGCTTTATCGTAGCCGACTACAACACGCGTGTCTGCTGTCGTGTAACGCATGAACGGACATTTCATTTTGCTTTTCTCCCCCCCCCCCCCGGTTCACGATTGAGCTCCGCGGTCGGAAAGAACCGCTGTGTTTTGTCGCGGCGGCGGAAATAACCGAAGACGGACGCATCCTCGGCTCTCGGTAGTTCCTCATAAAGCGACCAAAAACATGTCTTTCTTCAATTTCCGGAAGATATTCAAGTTTGGGCCCGACAAGAAGAAGAAGCAGTATGAACATGTGCACAGAGACGTCAACCCGGAGGAAATATGGGACATTATCGGGGAGCTGGGAGATGGGGCGTTTGGGAAAGTGTATAAGGTAAACGCACCACATCCGCCTCAGGGTTTCACTCATATCCACTATGTTCATGTATATAGATTAAAATATACAGGTTAAAATGAGTGTTTATCATCCAAGCCACCAAATACTGTACATGTCATTCTCAAAACCATGTCAAGACAGTTCCCTCACACTCACACCAGGGATGGAACATATCAATACATCACGATACGACAATACCGCGGTAATAGTCCACGGTACGGTTTGTATCGTGGTACTGTCATACTAATACACACTCACTGACCGCTCTATTGGGTACATTTGGCATTTAATGATCACAGGGAGGCCTTTGGGATCTGAACTGGCAACTTTTCTGCTGTGAGGTAACATTGCTAGCCGTCGCAGAGCTTGTTCCCAACAAACTACAGAAATTTTGCATGGAATTGGTACCTTTTTCTACCATCACGCGTCTGTGACAACAAGGTGTTTTTGATCTTGAAGTATAATAAAATAGATCTGCATAGATCTTCCCGAAGAGCAAATATAAACATGTATAAATATGGTCATGGTGGCTAAGTCGTAGAGCGAGTTGTCTTTTAACTTGGGAAGAACCATAGAGCTGCAACAGACAAGTATTTTTTTTTTTAAATAATTGATTAATCTGTAGAGTATTACTTGTTTGGTTTGTAAAATGTTGATCAGTGTTCCCCAAACCTGGAAATGATGATATCTTGTTCAAAGTTGGAAGTGTTGTGTGGTCCTTTTGCGCGATTACTTGAGTTGTTGTAGCAAACTGTTTCCTTTCATATGTATCAGTCTGGCCATTCTCATATGATTTGGTTCAATTAGGCATTTTCACCAGGTGACCGTGTCACTCACTGCATATTTTATTGTTCACAGATCATTCTATGCAAACAGAGATGATTCCAGAGGAAAATCCCAGTCTATCAGCAGTTTATGAAATACTTAGACCAGCCTACCTGACACCAACAATCATGTCACATTAGAAAGATAAGATAACATAAGCAGTAATACTTCCATGGTGCAATATTTAGGCCTGCTTCATTCTCTCCGTGTCTGGCGAGAGTTGCTACACATTTTTTTGCTGCGTAAATGGCTGCGCTACTGTTCCAAACATGTGTACTCAATCTCACATTTTTACTGCACTTGCGGCAATTTCCCTCAAGCAGTTTGCCCAGTTTGTATTTCTTTATATTCTGTTGAGTCATGGGCTGTACAGGTGGATGGATCTGTGGTTACTGGCTGATCTCCTTAGATAGCTTCTCTTCAAAGCAAGCATCCACCGTCTTCTTCACTGTCGTTTTTTCTTTGACCAAAACAAGAGTGTGTGTGCCACAGGTTGGACTGTAGGGTCGGTCACTCTGACAATCACACCTCAATAAAGTCAAGTCAATGTAGCTTGTCCAATTTACCAAATCCCCAATCTGCATGTGTTTGGACTGTGGGAGGAAGTAGGAGTGTGAACCAGGATCTGAACTGGCAACCTTTCTGCTGTAAGGCAACAATGCTAGCCGTTGCAGAGCTTGTTCCCAACAAAACTACAGTTTTTGTCAGGAATTTGTACCTTTCACTGCCATCACACATCCATGACAACAAGGTTTTTGTTCTTGAAATATCATGAAACTGACAATCGCATTAACTTCTCTAACTCAGTCCAGTACTTTGCTGCGTAGATCTGCCTGTGAAGCAAATACAAGCAAACCTGACCCCGATGATGCCGTGTCACCAGCCAGAACTCTCCTCTCAACTCTGTCAGGGTCTTTGTCCCCCCCCCCCCCTTAGGATGTTTAAGTGTTACAGTGTCAGGTTCTTTAAATATGACGTTACCATGTCATTGAGAGGCACCTGGCTTCAGTCAAACTGGTGAAGGTGTGGTCCACATCCACACAAAATAAACATGGACTAACCACTGTCAAACTGGATTTTCAAACGCTGCTCTAACATCGGTCCAGAAACTTGAGAGCAGATTGCCAAAAATGACAGGAGCAATGCCATAGACAATGGATTTTTGCCATTAACCTTTTTTCCACTTCAGGTTGATGATGTGTTGAATGAGTCACTCCTGGCTGTTTGTAGTTTATGACAGTTAGAGGTCCTACATCTCTACTAACTGTTTATACTCTACAGGTTATACTGTGAGCTGAGACATTTACACCCTGGTAAATGTGCATTATTGTACATTATAACATGTATTTCATAAAAATTATTAGATGAGAAACATTGATTTTCTACTCGTTTAGTTGAGATAAGTTGCAGGCATCATCTTAATGAATTCAAGGCTCCTTAGTTTGTTTTGGTTTCCCTTCCTTGATCAGTTATGTTCAAATACTGCAGCCAGGAAATCTCTCTTAGCCGTTTTATTTCAAGATTTTTTTAGCCGATTAGTGACTGAAAGCACATAGCACTGCGGATTAAATATTCACCTCTTAACGTACCGACTCTACTGTCAGCGCATGTCATCAGTTATTTCACAGGCTTCTGATTGTTGCCTCATTTGGGTGGGGTGAGCGAAGTGTGAATCAGCTATTTGAAGAGCGTGGAAAAAGAAGAGTCCTAACCGCACATGCACAGCCACCATATCATCATCAGCACATGACACCGACTCTTTAGATTTAACGAGTTAAATGACTTACTGAGCATACAATAATATTTGAAAGAAGCACGATGTTTAAAGCTGCTGTCAGTAATTTATAACAACTTTTGGCTCACTTCCTGTTTGCTGCCGTCACCAGCATCTCCCTCCCTTTATCACCTCAGACGTCATGTTTACGTGGAGTTTAGCAAAGTGTATAATGTTAAATTCAATGACCTAATGTCAGAAAATGGCAACTTCATGAAGCTAAGACTTAATCCACATTTCCTGTACAGTCTTTGTCTTCTTCATCCTTAAAAGGTCTTCCTGAAACTTGGCTTAGTTTCAAGAAATGTCTTCATATACACAAACTCCCCCCAAATCCCTTAATGCTGTAGTGTACATGCCAGGCCTCTTGGTGGCGCTGCCACAGATATACACCAAAAACGTAGTAGAAGATATAGACCATGTTAATAAGACTTGTGTCCCATATAAAAACTGTGAGCACAAAAGAAGACTATGACAGCAGAAATGATGACAGAGCTATGATGTCATAGTTTCCCCGTTTTTAGATTTTTTTGTTTTTGTTTGTTTGTTTGTTTTCCCAAAATAAGGATGTGCATAAAAGTCGATACAGACTTTTGAGAAATGTCCTGAGTTCGTTCTTGTTTACACAGGCCTTCAATGATGGCCTGTGTAAACCAGACATCAGCCAGTACAAAGGGAAATAGGTTTGGAGTGTGTCAGGTCAGAAGTGTGTAAATATAGGATCTGACACACTCTGCACCAGTTGCTCGCAACCCGCCCTCACATTTCTTTTTCTTTTTTTTCTTTTTTCCCATAACACCCTGAGATTGTGTCTGTAGTATCCACAAACATTAAGCCCAAAGCTGGTCTTAAAATAGCTTCTTAGCTTCTTGTGGCAAGGGCTGTGTGGTATTTTTATTAGGTATTAGTATTAATCCAAGCACAGCCTGATCCGGAGTAAAGATGTTGAAATGTGCTATGAATACTTGCTCATAAATGTATTAAATCACAGAATTAGTTGGTAGAATCTTAACAGTTCCTGTGACTAAACATGTTGTCTTGCAGTGTCAGTGTGAGAGGATATAAAGAAAACAGGGCAGAGGAGGAAGTTGACAAGTTTCACAAATGGATATTTAGTGTGAAAATGCTAGAAGATGACAGGGTGTGCTGTAATTATTTTGACTCTGTGTATGTCGGTGTTGTGTTTTTTCCTTGCAGTAGTTTTCCCTCTCAATACATCACACCATGTTTATTTAGACTGTATTTATTAGGACTCGGGCTGTTGCATTAATAGCAAAAATGAAATTCTGTGGTAAACTGTGGCCAGTGCAGCGGTGGTTAAACAGGTGCTGTGTCCCATTAAGAGCGTCGGTGTGTGACGAGCTGATGCTGCGGCAACGTGTTGTGTCACTTCCTCTTAGACGGGTGCTGAATTGTGACTTCATACCACACTATGTGATAATAATAATGAGCCACTTTAATGTATTGTGGTGAACATTTACCAGGGCTGCATCCAACAATTATTTCCATAATGGATTATTCTGTTATTTTCTTGATTGATCGATTAGTTTTGGTCCATAAAATGTTCTCAAACCTCAAAACGGTGTTCTCGAATGTGAAATTACAAACTGGAATGAATCCGTTTTTATTATGATTTCTTTGTTATATTGTGCAAAAAAAACAGAAAATATTTACATTTAAGAAGAAAGAGAAATCAGAAACCTAGTTTTATTTATTTAAAATATCACTTAAATCGATTATGAGAATAGTTGGCCATTCATTTAATAATCGATTATTAATCCATGGATTGTTCCAGGTCGATTATTTATTTATACAATACATTGCGTGAGATTGCTCTCAGCTACATAAAGTCCTCCACTGTTCTCCACTGCTCTGGCTTCAAAATGGCTTATGTTTTAAATCAAATTGTTAATGTTGACGGATGTTTTCCACAGTAGCTGCGCAACCGTGCCAGCAGTTTCATAAATACACTGACCAACAAACTCACTCAACACAGTCCTTCTCTCTGCTCTGTTTCTTTTAAACATCTTGTTATTGTACGAATCGGCAATCCTCTGTGATTTCTTATTTTGTTTGTGGTCAATGTTGTTTACAGGCTCAGAACAAGCAGAACGGGACTCTCGCTGCTGCCAAGGTGATCGACACAAAGACAGAGGATGAACTGGAGGACTACATGGTGGAGATTGAGATCCTGGCCTCCTGCGACCACCATCACATCGTCAAACTGCTGGACGCCTTTTATTTTGAAGGCAAACTTTGGGTAAGCATGCAAGCGAGCGCCTGAGTGACAGAGCAGTTTGTTTTTCTTCTGTGTTGCTGTTGATTTTAATCCAAGGAAACACAGAGGCAGTGACCCGAGTCAAGTATTTCCCTGTTTGGGTTTAAAGGCAGTCATGTGACAAGGTCAGAGGTCAGTGTGTGGCCAGGACGACAGGATTACCTGAAAGACATTCACGGTCACTATTGTTTAAAGCGGACCTAGAACGGAAGTTTTTCGGTGTGTATCTGCGTCATTACCTCGTTTATGAAGCCTTGAATGTTCGAAACAAACAGTTCAGCCACTGCTGAGAACGCTGTGTTGTATTGTAATCTCGGTCTCAGCGAGATTTCTGAAAAAACCTGGTCCGGTTACATAAATAGCAGTTCTCCTGAACAGTGGATCCTCCTGGTCCGGGCACGAGTCCGGGCACATCCGGTTGCGTACATTGTACTGCAGAAGAAGAATAACGTCCGTTGTTTCGCTTGCGAAAGTGTCCTCTGACTCTGGGTCAGACTCCGGGTCAAAGTCTAAAAAGGGACTGCGGCGGGGAGTCGTGACAAAGCCATTTTTAAACACTGTTAAAGCAATGTTTTGATAATGAGTAGCAGTGCATCCACCATTCCAGAGGGGGGAGCTGCGCTTCTGAGAGCTAGCGTGCTGATTACGTCTCTTCCAGGTATTGGCCAATCACAAGACAGTTGGGAAAGCTCTCGTTGGCTGGCCAATCACAACACAGTTCTGTCTTCTGGGGGTAAGATTTGAGTCTGAAACAGCGCGACTGACGAGAGCTTCAGTGAGGAGAGATTTCTATCGGCTCGTTTCCAGCAACTAGGAGGTTTTTGACCATAAAAACAAGTTAATGTATGTAAGTAGACCTCCATAACTCGCATATATGTGCGATAGGACCACTCTATGGGATCTTTATGGAGCCTTCCACTATCATAATCAGTGATTATTGAGTCTTTACTGAGGCAAAGTGAGTAAATGTATAAAACAGTTTTAGTGTGAGCACAGAGAGTAAGTTCACAGCGCACTTTCAACATGGTCAGTTCGTCTCACTCTGTGTGCCACATGAGGCCGTAGCGCAATTAGGATCTGGCAGGTGGTTTCATGTGACTGTCCCTTGTGGTCTGTCCACATGTATAAGAAGATAATGGAGTGGCTTTGGTGGCTGGAGAAAGTGCCTGTTAATAATTCAGTGGTGCATGCGCGGCTCTCCGTCCTTCCCACGTCTCTAAAGCAGTCCGATGAATCAGTAACTGCCTCTGCTTTGCAAGATTTGGAATTTAAATTATTGTATAATACTGTGTGTTTATATATTTTTCTACTAAAGATGTCACGGTTTCAGACACTGTATGACTCTTAGAATATACATAAAAACTGATAGGAATAGGAATACCACTAATCGGGGAAGAAGAGAGAATTTATTTAATCCGTTTGATGTTTAATATGAGATTACTTTTAACACCTGTCTGAGTTTCGGGATTGTAGATGACATGTGAGATTCCCATGGCATAAAATCATTTGTTGTGTAGAACAGGAATAACCACTTAGTTACTTGGCTTCTCTTTTCTTTCTTTCTTTGTTTGTGTCTCTTGTGAATAGAGGGAGGTGCTCGATTGCTGCTCTGATAGATTGATTTACTGTATTTGTTTATTCATTTTTCTGTCATATGATACCCTGAGCTGGCAAAGTCAATAAAACAATAATTGCTGCTCTAATGTCCAATACCATAACATATAGTGTTTGTTAACTGATAAACCCAGTATTCTTTGGATCATTAGACATCAAGCATAGCCCTGCAACTAACTTATTCTTTTTTTTTATTATTGATTAATATGTTGATTATTTACTCAAATTAAAAATGTGAGAACTTTTTTTCGAATTTCCCGACATCAACTCAAATGCTGTGTTTCGCCCACAAACCAAAGATATTCAGTTAAATCACAGAGGAGCAAATAAATAAATAATCCAAAAACTCTCTTTCCTCTTTATTAGGCAAAATGTGTGAGACACACTTCTTGATCGAGATACTTTAAGAACGAAAATTCTATGCTCTACGAATTAATCTATTATAAATGGATTACTAAATGAATCGTCAACTGTTTTGATAATCAATTTGAGTATATTGTCTGGTTTATTTGAAATCATTAAAAGAAGACATTTGAGCATATTTTCGAGCTATAAGAATTGTGTTTGTTTTTTACAAAGAATCAAATGATTGAGAAAATAATCAACAGATTCATTAATTATGAAAATAATCATCAGTTAAAGCCTTAAAATGTTTACGCAGACGAATAATTCACACTGTAAATGGAAAATGGACTTGAGATGGGAAACTGAAGATGTGCCCCATGTTCAGTATAGATATTTTAGGGTCTGATTGATCGGATTCTCGGAATCACTCCACACCGTAATCAATAACATAGAACAGAGATGTCTTCTGTGGATAACAGTTAAATAAATAAATAAATAATGGCTGTGTTGCATCAATCTAATTTTTTTCCCCCACTTTGTTTTAAATTTCTAGATACTGATTGAGTTCTGCGGGGGTGGTGCAGTGGATGCCATCATGCTGGGTAAGTCCTTCGTTCACTGAAGGAAACAAAGTTCTGGAGCGGTTCCTTTGCTCCATCACTGAACGCCAACTCGTTTTATTCCAACAAAAAAAAAAACCTGCAGTGGGAATTTTTTTTTCCACCAATGGAGAGGCCATTTCAACTGTGTAATTACTGTAGCTCAGATTTCAAGGAGAGGTTGGTCCACTTTTAATACCAGCGCTCTATCTTATATTGAAGGTAAAATAATCACCTCACAACTTTGGTCTTGCTTGTGAATTACTAGGACACCAAATAATTCACTGCACTGTTGGGTGTACGGTAGATTCTGCTCTGTGGTCTGACTCACCCAAAACCAATTTCTTCTGCCAGGATTTGTCCAGTCATACATGCCGGCTGGTTTAAGGGTGGAGTATTGTCCTCCTGTTGCTATTGGACACCAACCGACCATCATTTTTAATGTTACCATGTCCAACTGGCCCCAGTCTCTGCTTTCTGAGTTTATGTTCAGACTGCAGACTTAATCAGATTTTTTTTGTTGAAGACAGTGTTTTCAAACATGGATACTCAGGCTGTCAGTTTTTCCAGAAGTCAAGTTCAGATGAATATCGTGTGACATATTATTAGAGATTTAACAACGTTGTCAATTATTACGCTTACCATTAGTCACGTGGGGTTAATTACTTGTGGCACTGCCCATCTGAGACGCCTCTTCTGTTCTGCTGTACTTGGGTGGAGCTCACTGCTAAACTAACACATGAGTCTGCACATTTATTCAACGCTTTCTCGTCTACGGTGGAAAATCTGAAATATTACCACACGCTGCTTATTAGATCCAATTTTTTTTCATCCACTTAGCAGGATGGTTTAGTTTGTTTGTGTCCTCCATTTCCACAACATAACGTCACTGTATTTGCTGATGGATTCAAACAGGACTCACTGCGCCCACAGTTGGACCATGCAGTAACTACTGCAGACGTTGTGATGCGCTTCTAGGCTGTATATTTTTAAATTGTAGTGGGTTTTTAAGTATCAGTCTGAATTTTGGACCGTTCTAATGGATGCAGGAGAAGTAGATTAATTTGAGGTGCTGAACAAGCCAAGTGTATCTTGTATGACAGTAGAGGCTGCTATATATTGCAATGTTCCGTGTTGAAACTTTGCCGTGTTGCACTGCTGCCGCAAACTTTGATGTCAGACGTTTGAAATCTGATAAATTGCGGACCAGATTTGTCGGTTTCTTATCTAAAACACAAGTGCCTGACATCTGAAGGCGACGAATACCTTTTTGCATGCTTCAACAACAATAGAAAACGTCACATTTGTGACACCACTCAGTTTAAATTCCAAGATATGTAAGATAATATACCTTCATCAATTCAGACTATATAGCAGTGCATTTGTGAGGTTGATTTTGCAGTGTTACACTCGCACAGTTGACGGTGCCACACACGAAAAACACCAAAACTCACTGATGTGACTGTTCTCATTCATGTCGTATGGACACACCACCAGATATGTCACATACTGAAGTGACACAGATCTGATTTGAAAGTCAGAATAAAAATCTGATTCAAGTCACTACATACAGTCTTGTAATCTGAATGTAGCAACAGAAACTACAGAATAACATGTGTGCTTGTTGTTTCTCCACAGAACTGGAGAGGCCCCTAACGGAGCCCCAGATCCGTGTGGTGTGTAAGCAGACCTTGGACGCCTTGTGTTACCTCCATGAGAACAAGGTCATCCACAGGGACTTGAAAGCTGGTAACATTCTCCTCTCCTTGGATGGAGAGGTGAAACTAGGTATGTACCTCTCATTTTACACCATTGGGAAATTGTCCCTAATGTGAAGGATTTTTCTGGAAGAAATTATCACTTGTGTTACAGTCAAGTGCGTGTTATATGGCACAGAACAATAGACGATTCAGTGGCAGGTTTTCTCTCAGTTTTATGTCCTTGGTGGTCGGTCTGAACCTTCCCACAGGGCCAACGCTAATAGATGTTTAAGAAAAAAAAGATAATTAGTAAAAGTCAGTTGTGGATCTCATTCCCATCTGTGCAGTGGCAACAAAGCGCGACAGCACCATGATTTCGTTGTTAAAAACTGAAATTATTCATTCACCTGGTGTCACTTAAAGCATTTGAAAACAAAGTCATGTCTTCTCTGTAGGCCTGTTTGCTTATACATCCTTTACTGTATGTACTGGTTATATAACTGTGTTTATGTCACTGCTATAGCGTTCCAGAGCCGCTGGATCCCTGATGATTCAAGTCCTATACAGGCAGAGAGTCATGTCAGAGTCAGGCAAACAATAATTATCAGCCGGTCTCCAGAGACTTAATGATCTCTCTTTCCCTCTAATGTGTACATACTGACAGTGATGTGAGAATCGGAGGTGGAGCAGGCAGAAATAGTTGCACGGATAACAGAAGTGCTGGCACCCATGATGGACTTCTGTCCATTAATGGGGTCAATTCAGGAATTAATGATATTATTATGACTGGCTTGCTCTCGTTGAAATGAGCTTAATGGAGTTCTGTGTCTTTTAATCCATTTAACAGTTTACTTTGATTCTCTGACAAAAACAATCCAAAATTTTTTTTTTCTTCTATTTTCAGCTGACTTTGGGGTGTCTGCTAAAAATACCAAGACGTTACAGAGAAGAGATTCTTTCATCGGCACGCCGTACTGGTGAGTCACGCAGCCTGGATACACGAGGGCACTTACCCATGTCCAGCCGATAATCACGTCGCCCCCACGGTTTTCTATGATGTGTCGTGACATTTTAGAGGTGTTTTTAGACGTGAAAAGTCCTCAGCGTTTAAGGTCCGTTTTGGATGAGCTGGTGACACGTAATGGTTTGACTGATGAGTGCAAAACACTGCAGTACCTTCCTCTCCTCCTATGCGTTGGGTTTATTATTTGCATAATTAGCTTCTGCTTCAGAATGTTAAATCCTCCTTTTGTGTTTCTATGGAAACATCCCAGCACAAAATTATGGCCTCCATTCTTTGTATAGTTATATGGACATATTTATAGTTTGTATGGTCAGTTTCTGCCAATAAACCCTCCTGAATGTAAATGAAACTGTACGTTTAAGCTGAGTATGCTATCTTACAAGTTCCTGACCAAAATGACAGTGTAAGTTGGTGGAGCTTGATGTATCTTATCACATAGAGAACTAGAGAAAGCATCCATAATATTAAGGATGCACAGTGTCCCTCAGTGCCAATACATTCCTGTTCTGAATCTGGATCTGGATCATCACCAAACTCTAATCATTTATAACCTACATCTTGAGAAAATAAATGTCATATATCACATGGTTGGCACACATTTCTTGCTGCCTTTCATTTGCATAAGGCTGCTTATAAACCCTCCAGATCTTTTCCCTCTCGCAGGATGGCTCCAGAGGTAGTAATGTGTGAAACGTCCAAGGACCGTCCGTACGACTACAAGGCCGATATCTGGTCCCTCGGGGTGACGCTGATAGAGCTGGCAGAGATTGAGCCACCCAACCACGAGATGAATCCCATGAGAGTGCTGCTGAAAATAGCCAAGTCCGAGCCGCCCACGCTCATGCATCCCTCTCGCTGGTAAGGCGGTGAGAGATGGAGAGGTGGCACTGGAATGTTTCTGGTTTGCAGATAAGGCGATGTGGACTGTGTGTAATGTGCTAGAGAGTGTGGTAAATTGTTATAACTCAACCACACAGAGAAAAAGACCGAGATACAGCTCTATTACATGGCCAAGAAACTGATTTCTTGTTTGTTTTTTTGGTTGTTCCTGAAAGGTCACCAGAGTTTAAAGACTTCCTACGGAAAGCACTTGATAAGAATGTGGACAATAGATGGAACTCGGTACAGCTTCTACAGGTAAGCCGCTTTAATCCATTCACAGTCTGCTGTTATCTGCCAGTGTAAGCACATGCACAGTCTGTAATATAAACCTAAAGAATGCATACACACACATGTGAAGAAAAAAAAAGGCTGTCATTATGTGCTGGAAAGATGGCCTGAGGCATCATGGGTTTATGTTTCCTGTCTATTCATTTGTACTGTCCTATACACATGTCCACCATTTCCAATCTTGTGAACGCAGTATGTCAGAGAAGGCCTGAGGGAACAAATGTCTACTTGGACTCAGTAATGAACTGATTCTTTGACCCCAGATCCAAAGAAGGCTTCAGGGGAATTTCTCTATCAGTTATATACAGTGATTAGCTTTTCTTGGTATATCCAAGATAATTTGTATCACATCCAGCCTGTTTTTAAGAACCTTAAATCATTTCGCTTTATCTAGCACAAGACATCTACTAGCACTCAAATTTATCTCCTCTTATGGATGTCCCAGAAAGTTATATTTTTATCGTCTTGTGTTCCTAATTCCTGCTCATGACAATCCCGTGTCTAAGAGCCAGAGCAGCAAGAATGTCTCTATATGACATTCTGAGGTGAAAATAAAACTTTAACTGCTGAGTTGTTAACATTTTATGGTAGCTGTGAGGATCTGAAGACACACACAAATTCAAAGTATATTGTAATTGTGCGCACAAGGAAATAATCTCTTGAAAGAAATATCCATAATTTGTCAGCTCCAGATATTTGCTGTGCTTGTACACAAAAATAACAACTCTTTCTTGGTCTTTAGGGACTCTATGTTCTTCCAAATTGTTTTAATGTGGTTAAATGTGCCCATATAAGTCAGTAATTCTAGCTCTCTGTTTTGACATCCGTGCCATTTGATTTTGTCTGAGCTTTCTAATTTAGTTTGATGTCTCGTGTCTCTGTCCATCTGTATCTGCAGCATCCCTTTGTCACCAGTGTAACTGATAGCAAACCTCTCAGAGAGCTCATAGCCGAGGCCAAAGCTGAAGTCACAGAGGAGATTGAGGAAAGCAAAGAGGAAGAGGAGGAGGAAGAAACGCCCGATACGCCAGTGGTAAGTACATTAAAATAGACTTATGTGTCCATCTTTATGAAAGACTGTACTATGACAATTTCTGTCGCTATTTGTTGACCCAGGCTGTTCCTGGACACAAGAGAGCACCATCAGATGTCAGTGTTGCCAGCTCAGAGGATGACAAAGCCCCACAAACTCCCTCCACACTGGAATCTGTTACAGAAAAGACAGAGGCAGAACCTGCCGTGGACCACACCAGCGATAAGCTCTCGGATGAAGGACTTGGAACAAGTGAGGTAGACAAAACCGAGGAGGAGAAACTCAACGAAGTGTCTGATGCCAGCAATGAAGACCTGGCTTCTGGCGTAGTCGAGCCCACTAAGGACCAAGTCTCGCAAGATCTTCCTGAGGTTAAACCAGAAGATGGTCAAGGTGAGGAGGTTCCTACTGAGCCTGAAGCAGCACGAGCTGAAGAACCCACAGATATCAAAGATGTTGACACAGAAGATCGAGAAAAAGAGAAGGAGACGCCTGCAGAGGAAACGGAGGATAAACCTTCTCAAGTCACAGCAGAAGAAGAAGAAGTATTGAAGCCTGAAGATGTAAAAGAAGAAGAAGCAGGCACAGAAGAAGTAGGGAAATTACAAGAAGATACACTAGAGAAACCAGAACCTGTATCAGAAGATGTGGCACAAGTAGAAGAAGAAAGCAAAGAAACGAGTGAGGAGACTCCTCAGCACAAAGAAACGGAGGACAAAATAGAAGATGCAGTTAATGACACTGATGTAAATGAACAAACAGAGAATATAGACTCAAATGTGATGGACACAAACTTAAATGGAGAGATTGACACAAAGTCAAGAGTGGGAGAGTCCTCCACCGGCATTTCGCTGGAAGAGACCAAAGAAACCGAGCCAGAGAAAAAGCCTGAAGAGGAGACAGAGCGGCCTGAACAAGAGAATCAGAGTGGAGAGAAGGTGGAACTGGAGAAGGAGGCACCGGCTGAATCCATAATTGTGGTCAGCGATGAAATCAAAGACATCTCTGAAGACTCTCAAGAAGTGGCACCATCTGAAGACGTCCCTGTGAAGGAGGAGGAAAAAGCTGCACTCGCTGATGAGAGCATTTCCCAAGATGCTGTGTCTGTTCCAGGAAGTGAAACTGACTCTGAAACCAAGGTGGAACCAGGAAGTCCAGCTGTGAGCAAACCAGATGTGGAGAAGGACTCTGACTCTGGAAGCAGCTCCGCCGCTGATAACAACAGCCTTGACCTCAACCTGTCCATCTCCAGTTTCCTGTCCAAGACCAAAGAAGGGGGCTCCATTTCCATGCAGGTAACACAATATCAGCCTTCTTTACATCTTAATTTCTCGTTATATCAGCATGACTTTAATCATTGTACAATCCCAACATCTCTTTTCAACCGTAGGAGTCAAGACGTCAGAAGAAGACGCTAAAGAAGACGCGTAAGTTCATGGTGGACGGCGTGGAGGTCAGCGTGACGACATCAAAAATAGTGACGGATAATGACACCAAGAGTGAGGAGATGAGGTTCCTCAGGTACGTCGATAACCAATCTGCTCACAGATGGACCGCACGATAAGAAATATCGTATATACAAATATATTGTATTTGGATTTTATTTTGCATGTATTTTCTCACTTTTCTTCCATAATGAAGGCTGATCACACTTGAGACGAGAATTGTTAGACAGTTGCAAGGAGACATTGCATTTTAATGCATTTATTTTAGCTGCCCATGGAGTAAGGGATTTGTGTTTCTTAAGAGTAGCTGAAAAGGTGGCATTATTATATTGCAATGACAATATTCAACAGCGTTATCTGATGTTGTGGAGCCCTAACACTAATCTTTATAAAGAAAACCTAAATAAAAAATCCCATATCTGAAATGAAAAACAAAAGTTTTGAGTGGGCAAAAAAAAAAAAATGCTTACAATGACACACTGTTGAATTTGAGATGAGGCAATATGGTTATACCTTGACTGCTCTGTTGTTGTGGTTTCCTCAGGCGGCAGGAGTTAAGAGAGCTGCGCCTCCTGCAGAAAGAGGAGCACAGGGCCCAGCAGCAGCTGAGCAACAAGCTGCAGCAGCAGAGAGAGCAGATCTACAGACGCTTTGAACAGGAAACGACTGTGAGTCACTTTGTTCATACCACAGCAGTGTGAAAGAAATCGGCTCGCTTCATCATGTCAAAGTTGAAAACATGATGCTCGGTTTTTTACTTGTAACTTCACGAGCTTGTTCTCATATAGTGAAGCACAATGCTTACAGTATAACAGAGATGGTCACAAATCATGTGTTTATTGTTTTATATGTAGGTTAAAATGACTATATAGTTGTCTTTTACGGCCAGTTTCCCCTTCACTTTCTCCTTTGTTTGTGTGTATATATACACAGTATATATATATATATATACATATACATACACATTTATATGTATGTATATGTATATATATATATGTGTGTATATATATATATATATATTCATCTATGTATGTATATGTCTATATATGTATATAAGATAAGATAAGATAAGATAGCTTTATTTATCCCACAGTGGGGAGAGAACAGGGTTTCAGCAGCTCCGTATACAGATTAACAATTACACAATGTTATAAAAACTGTACATAGAAAGAAATAAGATAAGAGTGAATGTAAATAAGGTGCGTATTAGGTTCAGGTAAAAATAAGACAAATCTAGGCAAACAAGACAAACAGGACAACGACTGTAAACAATAACTAAACAGACCAGCTAAAGACAAGGAACAAAACTATATGTGTATATATACATGTATTTATATGTATGTATATGTATATATACGTATGTATGTATGTATGTACGTGTGTATATATATATATATATATATATATACACAAAACTCATGTGAACGTGAACACCAGCTGAGGGATATGAAAGGATTTAAATCGGAAACTGAAGTTGGCTTGTGTTCTTTTATCTTGTAAATGGGCAAAATAAATAAAGTTGTCTCTGTTTGTGCAGGCTAAGAAGCGACAATATGACCAAGAGGTGGAAAATCTGGAGAAGAAGCAGAAGCACACCATTGAGCGACTGGAGCAGGATCACACCAGCCGACTCCGAGACGAAGCCAAGCGCATCAAAGCGGATCAGGACAAGGAACTGTCCAAATTCCAAAACATGCTGAAGAACCGCAAGAAAGAGGTATGGTCACTCACGGCTGCGTCTGCTGGAAAGTTAGTGGCAGTTAAGCTCATACAGCTTCTGCATGTCATAGATGCAAGCTTTTTTTTAACGTGGCTGGTTGCGTCTGTGACTCAACAGTGTCATAATTATTCTGTGGGAGTGGGTCGCTTTGCTCTTCTGCCTGTTACTGTATGTGAGCAAAACATTGCATCAGACAGACTTGTGCTATCTTTCTTCTAGCTCTATGTTGATGTATCTATTATTCATCTGCCCGCAGGCTTCTGGTTGCTTTTGTGCTACTGTGCGTTATATATTTAGAGAACAACTTGATAAAACTTTAGCCTCAAAATGAAGTTTAAAACTTTTAACATGATGGAATGAGCTTTTCATTACGTACGCGCTTTTATCTGTATTTGTCTGTTCTGCATCTTTCGCTGTTTTCGGAGGCCCTAAAAGCTTTGGTGGAAGTTTGTGCGTTTCGCTTTCTGCTGCTCTTTCATGGCAGGCGTGCAGTTTGACACCCTTTGTGCTTCGTGATAACTTGGTGCTGGTTGTGAAGCTCGTAGTTCGCACTCTGGGCGTCTTGGTTTTTCAGCGCACTGAAAAATATGATGTTTCATGTCGGCTTAAAGTGGTTGCTTCAGCTCTGCCTTGCTCTTGTTAAGCTGCGAGAATACAAGCTGTTGCCTTCTGATGAAAAGTACCGTTTTTGTTGTTTTTACCAAAATGTTCTGTTAATGTGTCTGTTCACTAACCATGTTTCTCGTATGAGTGTGTGTATGAGGTTTCTTTGGTCGCATAGAGGCTGATTGGTGAAGATTTTTCCAAGTGGTGTTGGGCTCATTTTGGGAGGAAATGATAAGAGCCTTGCCTCAGAGTAACTGATATGGAAACGTCTTTAACAGAGCTGCAAAAACAAATCAATATTACATCACCAGATACTTTGATTGCAGTGGGTTTCTTGCATCTTCATCTGCATCTTAAAACTAATCAATGACTAAATCAACAAATATTTTGATTCATGATTTGCTGTGTCTCTGTTTTTATGAGGCTTAATATTGGTAAAGCTGTGCCTGATTTAATCTTTTTTCTTTAATGCAAATTGAGATTCAGTCAGACATTCAAACATTGTTGTGACCAGATGATTCCAACTCAGTTACTCTGCTTTTTTTCAAATTAAGAGTCAGAAAATGAATGATGGCTGTGGGGATCTAATCCAATGCAGCTATTTGTTACGACTAACATCTCCAACCCTGTAGCCGTCGTATTTGTACGATTTTCTTTTACTTTCTCTTGATATGACTCTTAACTTGAGCTAACTTAAAACAAAACTACTAATTAAATGGACTGGCTGACTCGTTCAAAGAAACATGACCGTGCAGAACGTGGTTATCTCAGGGTGCTGGCTTTAAATCGGTTGGTGGCTGGGTGCAGTACCTTCATCCTCTCAGAGAGGTGCAGTGCATGTCTTTGTGGGCCTTGTTAGACTTTCAGATCATAGTACATAGAGCATCTACCAGTTTCTGCGTGCACACTTTAGGTCAAACAGGAAGTCGGACAGTCACCCAAACACATGAGAAAAGAGCTCTTGAAGCGCTTAAAGGAAGATCTATCGCTCCTCAAGACTGCAGAGGTAAAACGATCATCTTCTGTGTCTTCCTCTGTGAAAATGTAAAGGCCTCTGTACATTAGATTTGTTTAGTTTGTGAATATTTGGTCATGCATCTAGTCAAAGCTAGCATGCACATAACGGGTGTGATTTCACTGCAGTGATAGGGTTGCTTTTCGTTAACTTTAAAGTTCCCACAGGTAGACATCTAACCAATCAGAATGCATGTTGTTGACGACGTGACATTAAAGATCTTCAGATATGCAAATGTACACACCTGGGACCATTTACGCAAATAAACTGAACCTTCCTCACATACTGTATTCAAACTGAAGTGGCAGAGTTTAGAGCTGATTTTAGAGCTTTTTTAATGTGAATATGGTCTGTTTCTCTGCTCCATATAACAAAGAAGTCATTAAAACTGAATAATTAGAAAATAGAAATGTAATGGCCCAAGCGATAACTTGATTAATCGAGAAAATAATCGACAGATTAATCGATTATGAAAATAATTATTAGTTGCAGCCGTAGTATAGTTTACTTTCCTCTCTTGTATACAGATATTTAGGGAGTAAAATTAATCTTTTATTTATGTATTTTTCGCTTGTTCGTGTCGAAAATTGCGTCGAAATTTCCTTGCTGTTTATTTGCATCGTTGTTGATGTGCAGAGGCCTTTAAAGGTAACTTTTCTCCTTTCTTTCATCTTTCTCATCCCCCTTTTACGTACAGCGTCTCGCTCCACTCATGTGACACATTCATATGTACACAGCAAATGGGAGCCTGTTGTTGCTCCTCGTTTTCCAGCTGTTGCTCTGCATGCTTGACATGTGCAGCTGGTCCGGTTGAAGGACATTTTGCAACAGTGCTCGGTTTTAATCCCTAAATTTACCTTTCAAAGGCCAAGCTGTGCGGGAATTGAGAAGCTCACTTATATCGGGGTTCGTACGGTCATGAAAAACGTGGAAACGTTTTGGAAATTGAAAATGCATTTTGTAGGTCCTTGAAAAGTTAATGGAAAAACAACATTTCAGTGTAAAGTTTTGGAAAAGTCATGGAAATATTGCATGGATAATATTTAGAATGCGCAAAACATAAATAAAATGATGGAATGTAGTGTGCGTAAAAAAATTAAATTGACATGGTAGTGCCGCATCACGCTATATCGTGATATAGCGGATCACTGGTACCGTGCTTCGCGACCCTCCAGTCCGCACATGGATTTTGAGATGCTCTATTCGACGACAAAATGCCAGAAAAGTATAGTTTCAACAACGAGTGGCTTTTTAAAGAGAGGTTTAAACTTTGACTACTGAGACGCTGACCACGGATGTGCAAAATGCTGATAATGAAAGATGTGTTCGCAACAAACTGCATATGTTGTTTTATTTGACGAAAGTCTTAACACACATTTGCAATCACAACAAATGGACATTCATGTAAGACTGTGGGATGGCACCGATTTACAGTCTTGAAAATTCAATGAAAGGTCATGGAGAAGTCATTGAAAAGTCATGGAAAACTATTGCTAAAAAAAAAAAGTGTACAAACCCTGTTATACTTTAGCAGAAGTTGTTAGTGATTCAGTTGAAGGACACTTCAACCTCTCATTTCACCTCTCAATTTACAGCCTGTCTGCAAATTATTATTGTTATTAGAGGGAGAACAAGAAGAAGAGCCTCATGTATATAAATCATGAGGCTGTAGACATTTGTCAACTATTGAAGGAGGTTTAACAATAGGTTTTTTGACTTTGCCTTTAATTTATGTGGCGTTATTAAGGCGTTATGGGGCGAGGATCGTAAATCAAGGAGCTGAAGAGTGTCTGATTCACAGTGTGTTGTCAAAGAGATGAAGCACCTGGTCTGTTTGGTGTCTAACTCGCTCCACGTCACATTGTTTTGCTCCTGTATTCACTCAGTGCACCATTTGTTAGGAACACTGTGAATGCAGCACGGTATTAAAATATAATTAACACTCGTAGAGGTGTTTTTGTTTCTGTTAATAATACATTACATATTCAGGGCCGTAGTGTTGTACTGGACTGCATTACCTTTGCAAGTATTTCTCACTCCTGTACGTGTTGTCCAAGCCGGTAAAGTCTTCCTTTTTCTTTAACAGGTATCTCATTAACCTTGTGTGAACCACTATAAATCAGCATGGAAAATAACCAAAACAAAATGCTCGTTTGCTGCTGGAATTATGACAAAAAGTATGAATAACTAATGAAATAACTTCCCTTCTCCTAACGTCTGCGCAGGAATGAGCTGCATGCTTTAATCGCACCGATATTCCCAAAATGGAAAAGGCTAGCTTTTGCATAACTTCGGAAGATTTGTGTATTTGTGAATAGTCTTTGTGTGTGTGTGCGTGTGTGTGTGAGAGAGTATTTCCAGCCTGCCTTGTGCTGTCTGTGCCTGATCTGGGTGAGTGCGTTGTGTGCTCTCCTCCACAGGCAGTGGCCCAGGTTATGATTCAGTCTTTTCAGTTGTCCTCATGTGCACTCTTCAACGCTCAGATGCAGGATGTAAGTCCCCCACCACCACCACCACCACCACCACCTTCACTCCCTCTACCCTGTTTCTCCTTCTCTGGCCCATATGTAGATGTGTACAAAGTTGAGTGACAGGGTAGTGTTAGTGTGTGGTGGTTCAGTGATTTTTACCCCATGTAAGCATGGGCATGGGTGTGTTGTTGTTTTTTTATCTCTGTGTTTGTGTGTCGTGGTTCTCCTCTTCTTCTCCTGCTCAGTATTTTTACAGTTTTTCCTCCACCAGTCCACAAATGTCCCACATCTAGTCGTCTGTGTATTTTGTATGGTTTTTGTTATTATTTGCATAGAAATCAAGTTTGGGAGTAAAGTTTCGTGTGCATCTTGTTGTTGATACTGTAGACCGTATTGAGTGGATGTAATCTTACGGTTTCCTCCTGATGCCACCAAGGAAAAGAGAATATATCTAAAGGCCACAAGGGGGCGACTCTGTTGGATGTAAAAGTACTCATATTCAATGGTAGTCTATGAGAAAATTAGACTTTTCCCTTGATTTATAATGAGTTAATTGTCTTGTTGTCCCCAGTAGGACAAGTTGTCAGTGTTGTACATTATGTTCCTGATTTGGAGGGGGAGAGATAAGGAAGTAGCGCACATCAGTGGGCACCAGTTCGAGTCATAGTTGGTACAATCCAACAGGAACTTGGTTGCACTGACTCTGAGCTTCTGTCAAATTGGGATTATCACGTCATCATGACCAGTTGCCTCTTGGTTTTGTTATTCCATTTGTCCAGCTTCAGTCCAGGATTCAGTATCAGAATAATAATAATAATATTACTAGGGACAATATTGGACTTTTTTCTGATATCTGATATGCCAATATACCGATAATCGATACTCTGCACCCAACTGCAGAGGTCATATAATCTCTTCTGAAGTGAAATCACGCCGCAGCAGATGAAGATGTAAATAAATGATATTGGTAGATATTGGCACATAAGCATATCAGTTAAGGAGGTAGCAGCTTCGTCAGCCAAATCGGTGGATCTCAACACTGATATCAGATCCTACAAAGCCAATATCCGCCGATGCAGACATCATGCCGATAATAAAAGTGCATCCCTAATATTAAGGCTTAATAATTCATAAATTTCAAAATAAAATCACAAAACATTTTTCTGACCCATGGTTTATCTTATACTTTATTGTTGGTGGTTTCAGTCATGGTTATTATATTATACATGTTAAGCTGTCATCCGTTCATCAGAGTATAATAATCTCAAGTAGAGACTTTCTCTAAATTTAGGTTCTCATCTGAAAAGCCAGTGATGATTTATGTTGAATTATAAAGGAATTGCAACTAGCTGTTAAAAAACATTGCATTGTTTTAAATTATGTGCAAAAACTGAATTTAAAATAGATGTTTATGTAATGAGTCGTGTTGGAAGTCGGTCTCTGGATGATGTAAATGTCGATGTGCTGTAGATGTTGTCTTACATTAAACTGTATCTAAATCTAAATCTCAACACAACCGTTAACTTCTTTCTTTCTCTCTTTCTTTCTTCACCTCCATTGTGGATCGTTGCCATCCATGATCTCTGAGTGTCCTCTCCACTGATTCCAGTCGATGATGTGGCATCTCAGTGCTCTCTGTGTTGTGTTGAATTTGAAGTGGATGACATTTTTACGACGTTATATATATATATATATGTAATGTTATATTATCAGACACAGTGTCATTTTATTCTGTGTCCTGTCTCTGCTCTTTACTGTCCCTCTGTGATTCGTCCCCCTCTTTGTGGCCGTGTCTCACTGCGTTTCCTTCTCTGGCTCCTCAGGAGCAGGAGTTCCTGCAGAAGCAGCAACAAGACCTGGATGGAGCGTTGAAGAAAATCATCCAGCAGCATAAAGTGGAGATAGCCACTATAGAGAGAGACTGCCTTAACCACAAGCAGCAGCTGATGAGAGGTAAGAGCTGAAGAAATCTACACCTGCTCGTCTACAACACCTTAAGAATGTGTTCACCATTGCCATTAGATGGCCTTTTTTGGCTGGAAACTAAAGTTTGTTCACCTTCACCAAACTCAACAGAGTTGTTCAATCCACTGCTGCCTCCATTAGTAAGTTCAAATATGTCATCTCATTACTGAAGTGATTGAAATCCTTTTTTCAGATGTGCAGAACAGCAGAGCAGAACAGCTCCAGTGTCTCTGTGAGATAAAAATGCTGATTTGCTCTATGGACTTTGACGCATGAAAATGAACAATGTCCAGACTTTAGATTCCGGATTTTGGCCACATTCTTACATATGGCGCCTTTAAGTTGCTTTCGTCATCTGTTTTCCCTTCTGCCCCTGCTGGCAGTCATTTTGTCAGCTGTCCCTTTTAAACTACTTTTTGTGACTCCAAAGGGAGTAAAGGAGCAAAGAAAGGTTCTGTTGAGTATTTTTTCAGATGTGAACTCTTAGTTACTTAGTTCATCTTTTAGTTCCCCCTTGCAAGGCATGTCACAGTTTTGAGGACACTACTTATGTGTTTTAGTATGATTTGATTATCAGATTGTTGGAAGTCGCTCAAGAAATGTAGCCACACTACAAATTAAAAACCACTCTGGTGGAAGACATGATTTATTTAAACTAAGCTCTTGTGATGCGTTCATGTCCTGGTGAGGAACGGTGCATGGTTTTACCTACACTACCGTTCAAAGGTTTGGGCTCACTTAGAAATGTCCTTATTTTTGAAGGAAAATCAGTTTTTTTTCAATGAATATAACATTAAATGAATCAGAAATACACTCTATACATTGTTAATGTGGTAAATGACTATTCTAGCTGCAAACGTCTGGTTTCGTTCCAGTGTTCTAATGGTACATTGTGTTTGCTAATGTCTTTATGGGGCTATTCGATGATTAGAAAACCCTTGAAAACCCTTGTGCAATGATGTTAGCACAGCTGAAAACAGTTTTGCTGGTTCTTTGACGAAAGGGCACAATGATTATTTTGAATGAAATTCCTTATTTTTAATCTTGTCAATGTCTTGACTATATTTTCTATTCATTGCAACTCTTTTGATGAATAAAAGTGTGACTTTGAATGGAAAACACAAAAGAAATTGTATAGGTGAGCCCAAACTTTTGAACGGTAGTGTACCTCAACAACTTTGCTTTAACATCTTTATGATTTAAATTCCCTGACGTAAAGTTTCAAAAATATAGTCCTTTCTTTTAGATTATGTCTACATTTAAATAGTAAAATGCACATCACAAACTGCTACACCAAGTTTTGAGTCAATCAAACATCCGTCATGGACGTAAAACATGCAGAAAAACGAGAACAGATGCTTTGTAAGAGAGTACGTGTCCCAACGTGTTGCCCGTCTGTTGTCATCACTCTGCTCGTCACCATCTTACTCACATGTTTGTGTCTGACAAACTAACGTGACTGTCTTTGCGCGTCTGTAGCTCGAGAGGCAGCCATGTGGGAGTTAGAGGAGCGCCACCTGCAGGAGAAGCACCAGCAGCTGAAGCAGCAGCTGAAAGACCAGTACTTCCTGCAGAGACACCAGCTGCTGAAGAGGCACGAGAAAGTAAGCAAAAACGCACCGAGAAAAAAATCTTCACGCAGAAAAGTGCTGTCGCGTTGTTTTCGCCGCTGAACTCAAAACGCTGGGTGTTTCGTCTGCAGGAGATGGAGCAGATGCATCGCTACAACCAGCGGCTGATCGAGGAGATGAAGAACAAACAGACTCAGGAGAGGGTTCGTCTGCCCAAGATCCAGCGCAGCGATGCCAAGACCCGCATGGCCATGTTCAAGAAGAGCCTCCGCATCTCGGTCACCGCTGTTGTCACACCAGAGCAGGAGAGAGAGCGGATTAAACAGGTGCAACTCAAACTGGTTTCTCGATTAAATCAGGCATTCTCAGAGCCTCTCAATTGTGCCTTTATAACACAATAAATATACATAAAAATTACACACAACAAAATTCACCTGGTTAATTAAATGACACACATTTACAAAACATTTTGTGTGAGAGCAAAAACTTTTGCAGTTCTCTTTGAGGAAATATGACCATATTTGCATCCCTTTCTGGTTTTTGTCAGATTTTCATATTCCATATATTTGACATTCAAATCAAACCTCATGGACCTGAGCAGGTGTGTGATCACGCTGATGTTGTTGTTGTTGTTGTTTTTGTTGTCTGTCACTGCCCAGTCGCCTGGACGCTGATCAAAAATAAAATATTATTGTGCAAAGACGTGCAATAGAGACAGAAACGCAGTCGCTGTGTTCCACTTGCAGCTCACCTTTATCACCACACGGCGGTGATGGAGCTCTTTGAGCTTGTGGACGACGCGTTCTCAGTGCTGCAGGAGTGGAAAATAGGCGCTGAAATCTGTGTTGTGAACATAAAGGTTATTTAGGAACTGGTGACTTTAGTGCCCACAGAATACTAATGGTTAAAGTCGGTGTCACTTCAGTCTCTGACCTTTTTGCACAAACAGATACAGATAAGTGCAATTTATTTTCTTGTTTGTAACAGTTTGCTGTCCAGGAAGAAAAGAGGCAGAAGAACGAGAGGCTCCAGCAGCACCAGAAACACGAGAACCAGATGAGAGACCTGCAGCTGCAGTGTGACTCCAACATCAGGGAGCTGCAGCAGCTACAGGTGGAGATTTATCACACACACATTCATGCGTTTTGATACTGAAATTATAAATAGTGTACTAGGGCTGAAACAATGTATATGTTTTTTATTGATGACTAAATTAATCGTCAACTATTTTGATAATCGATTAATAGGTTTTCAGGTTCCATATGTAAGAATGTGGCCAAAAACAGTTACTACATTCAAATTCAAAATACCGAGGTCTTTTAGGTTTCGTTTTCTGACGTAACTGGCAACCCGTGGTTGCTCGGCAGCTGAGACTCGACTGACTGCAATGATTGGTAGACGGCGGAAAATGGCTCCACATGCCAAAACATGATTTCAAAACATAAACATGATTTGCAACCCTAACCCTTTGCAAAAGATGTTTTTTAATGCAAATATTTTGGCTGTACTGTTGTTGTTGGTGAGTTCAGTTTGTTATATGAACATTATTCCTGATATGGCCAGTTGATTTAGATTTATTACACAATCCACTTTTAAATTTGAATATTTTCTGTCTTTCTTTGCTCCAAATCATTAAAAATTAACTATTTCAGTTTTGTGGACAAAACAACGCTTTGAGAACATCATCATGTCCAGGTTTGAAAAACACCAATCAATATTTTACAGATCAAACGATTGATCTAGACAATTATCAAAATATTTGATGGATTAATTAATGGATTAAGTTGCAGCCCTATAGTGAAGTGTGATTGTAGGATGTAAACAATAAACAATAAGAGCAAAAGACTTTGATCTTAACATAATGCCAATTTTATATTTTATATTCAGTATTCGCCAGATCATTGGTTATTCTCAGCCTCTATTTAAAGGGTTTAAAGGTTCCGAACCATGATTGTTGGGGATTTTAAAACTTCTTTTGTAGGTCAGTTTATTAATCCAGGACATTCATCTTAATCCTTTTACGCACATTTTCTTCCAGAATGAGAAATGCCACCTTCTGATTGAACATGAGACCCAGAAGCTGAAGGAGCTGGATGAAGAGCACAGCCAAGAGATAAGGGAGTGGAGAGAGAAGCTGAGGCCCAGGAAGAAGGTAGCTGCCTTAAATGAAGAATATCATCTCTCATAAATTACCTTTGTAATAATTATCTTGTCAGATTTGAGCTCCTGCAGCTCAGAGGATGTTTTTTTTTTTTTTTAATCATGTAACCTTCAGTGTGTGTTTGACCAGTTTGTTTGTATTTGCCGCCCCCTGCAGGCGTTAGAGGAGGAGTTCATGCGGAAGCTCCAGGAGCAGGAGGTCTTCTTCAAGATGAGTGGTGAATCTGAATGCCTTAACCCCACCACCCAGAGTCGAGTGTCCAAATTTTATCCCATACCAAACCTGAACAACGCTGGCTTATAGCCTCACGTCCGTCACGTCTGTGCTGTTAAATTCAAATCTGCTCGGTCAAACTCGGCTGCGTTCACAGACTTTTTCCTGGTGGATCAACGCCATTTCTCCAACTTGCTTTGCGTTTAAAAAAAATAATAATAATAATAATAATGATAATAATAATAATAAAATGGTCTTTACTTCTTTGACTCCACCAGAGTGAGCAAGCATGACGTGCCTACACTCGCACTTAATTAATTTCTCTCGGTTTGTTCAGAGAAATTGTCCCGCTGGATAATATGCACTTTTTTGAGCATGTTGGAAAATGTTGTAAAAGTCTGCGTTTAGTAGCAAGAGTCAGTGCTACTACTATCACTTATGACTGTAAGCACAGCCTGCTACTGTATGAACCATCTCCAGTGCCTCATATATTATATTCTTACTTTTCTGCATCCAGGCACTCCTCTGTTTTTACAACGTCCACTGAAAATAGGTTAGGGTTAGGCCAAATCCATACTAATCTGTTTTCAACTTAAATTACATAAATCCTGAGCCTGGCGTTACCCCATCGTTTCAGAGTTAGAGTTTAAAAACACTGCTGCATTTTTAGTTTAGATGGATAGAGATCAAATTTACCTCTGGATGAATTAAGTATCTGCCTTTCTTGTGTAGACGAGCAGCAAGTTTCGAAATTATGACACAGTTTCTCACATTTAGAGCTACAACTAACACTTGTTTTCATCATTATCCTAACTACGAAATAAAATTAATCAGTTTTGAAGTAATCGATTAGTCGTTATTAACATCATTTAGTGATTAATATCATATCATGGGTTCTTGTGAACAAAAACAACCATCAAAACACTTGCTTTCAATGTCTGTGTAAGGGTATGGACACAGATTGTTTTTAACAGGGTTCCAACGGGTACTTGAAATCCTTAAGTTTGTGAATTTGAAAAAAAAAAAAGTCAAGTCAGTTAAGAAGTTAAGTTGACATTTAGATAAATAATCTTGAACTCAGGAAAGAGTCCGGGAAAGCCCTTAAAAAATCCTTGAATTTGATGTCAACTAAGGTGTGGGGAACCCTGTTTTTAAATGAAAACACAGTAGTATGGATGTGGATTTGGTGCACCTAAATAACAGCTTAGTATTAACACCCATAATAATAATCACACAATGGAGATAACTTTCATGATTTCATATTAGCTGGTGATTTAAAAACAACCCGGAAGTTTTTGCGAGGTCGAGCCGTTTCCTCACTGTGTCGTCGAACTTTGTCTGTCTGTTGCCATGAGTCAGAAAAACAAAAGAAGCGCCATGTTTTGAGTCATAAAGAGTTAAAAACGAAAAGAGGAAATGTTGTTTGTCGTCACCGTGAGTGAATCGTTACATGTCCGTGACCCTCCATATGAAGTTAAATCAGATCCTGTGCTCACTGTGACGGTTTTACAGTCTCCAGAGACGAGTGAATGAGAAATACAAGTATTGCTTTAGCACCTTTCACTTCAGTGCTGAACTCCAAACACAAATCTGTTTAGTTATACGCAGAGGTGAAGTGTTTAATTTTGTTATTTACTCATAACCCTCTGAGTTATTCTGAGCAGTGTTGTGTAAGAATGGGTATCAAAACAAAACTACAGAAAAGAAGAATCAATTAATGTCTGGACAAACAATACTTATTATCAATATTTATGTTAACGTTGATTCAAACGTTTCTATCTAATGGACAGATATCAGAAAATGCTAGCACATTTCCCCACTTCCACACCTCGGTTTTATAGCTGAACCGCGCTTTTGGGCTATATTTTTGCCAAAACAACTTCAAGTAAATAGTAAGTTGCAAGTAAATAGAGTAGCCCGACATTCACTAGCACAACACACCATCAATGTGATGTAGTGCGGCATATTTGACTGCTTTAGCAACAATAGCGTTTAGCAGAGATGTTGTTTGGCAAAGCTAGCGTTTAGCAATGCTAGCATTTAGCAAGGTAGTGAATACCAGAGCTGGGTCTCGGCAAAAATAGCACTGAACAAAGCTAGTACTCAACAGGGCTAGCCGTTAGCAAGGCTAGAACTTGGCAAAGCTAACTTTGCTGCTAATGGCGTCATTTTAAATTAATAAAGAATTAAGCCCTATGCTAGAGTGGAGGCCCATTAGCTTAGATAGAAAATGCTGCCGTCTCATGGCGAGGTAAGACGTACATTCTTAATTTCTGTGTCCTCGGCACCAAATTAACGAAATCCATGAGAGAATGAGAGTATCATTATTGATTAGAAGTATCATTGATAACGTCCTGATGATACCCATGTCTAGTTGTGAGGTGTGTGAACGCAAATGGATTCCAAAGGAATGTAAAGCTGTTGATTTGCACTGGTTAGCCACAAGAGCTAAAGCTATGCAGTAGTGAACTGTCCGTTTATGACAGTTAGTCCTCTTTGTCTCACCTAAGCCTATTCAAACTCTACCTGCGTTTTAAAAGAAATAATAATAAATTAATTTTATTTTGTTTTTCAACTTTGCCCTTAATATTTTATGACCATATCTAGTTTCCTGACCTCCTGGTTCTGAGTTATTGGCGCTGTAATTTACGATTTACAGTGAGACCAGAGTTGTATGGAAGTGCTGTATTTGTATGAGAGCAAATGTTTCTCGCTGTATTTTACGTGCAAAGTATTGATGGTCCACAAAAGGAGATAAAGATTAAGCTGATTTAGTTTACTTTTGCCACTGCGTCACGTTCGCGCGCGCGTTGTAACCAATGATCAACGCACGCAGACGTCAACGTTGATGAAGTGTTTTTGTCACGAATGCTGGATTTTTAACGGAGGTTATTGGAGACTTTTTCCAATTGTGAATTACACCATACGCCCCATAGATTTCAGATATTTTTTTATTTTGTTAAGTTACAGCATTTTAATGTGTCGTTAAATTGTCACTCTACCACAATGGATATTCTTAGTATATACATTTTTGATGTCAGAATAAATGTATTCAAAAAAATGTTAATTGTAAATAAAATATTGACTGTTTATCCATCAGATGTCTGTCTTGAAATACCTTTTGAGATCAAATATGAAGACTCACAAGTCCAAAAAAATAGATTTATTCGCATAAATTGATCAAATCTCAATAGGTTCAATCATGTAAAACATAGTGTGGTAACATTTTATAATTTAATCCTTTCAACACTTGTACAAAAATCAGTCATTGCTAAGTGAGTTACGAGTCCCTGTCTTAAAACCATGTCTACAATTATTCATTTGTATTTATTTCAACAAACCATTCAAGTACATCAACCAAAATCCCAACCCCACCTGTGTTGCACAAATGGCCTTCACTCAAACTGGGACTGTGCCCACTTCTGATGATGTTGTATTGTTTTTTATAAAGTAAAAAAAGAGAAAAATATTGTTTTGTTGTTGATGTGTGTGATGCGGTGGAGACTTCCTGGGGTCTTAAAGACGGGAGGTTTGGTTTGACTTATGCGGATAATAAGAAAAATATTTTAATTTGTTTACCTTGATACATCATCTATAACACTTACAGAATATAGTCCTCAGTACAATATAATCCTCGAAAAAAGACAATAAACACAATGCTAATGTTCAAAAAAAAAAATACACCAGACGCTGAACTCGCACAAGCAGTGGAAAACATTCAGTTCAAATAGGCGCAAATGCTACTTTCCACTTAAAAGTCCAGTGTGTAACATTTGGGCAAGTTTATTTGGCAGAAATTAATGGAATATATTAGCCATAAGTGTGTTTTTATCAATGTATAATAATTTTAAAATAAAAAAAGGCATCTTGTTTTTGCAGTTTGAAGCTTACAAAGAAGAATAACATCCTTTCTGGTATTTTAAGGCCACCATAGTTCTTGGTGTACTTGAGAAAGAGAGAGGTGGACCGATCAATCTGCAGTTTCACCATTTGATGACACTAATTCTTACACACTGGACCTTTGAAAACAAGTACTCTTTTAAACAGAGCTGGCCCCCCGCCCCACCCCAGCAAAAGTGTTTGAATGCAAGCTTATAGCTACACAAAGTAAACTTTATACAACAACAAAAAAGCCTGTTTTGCATTAATACTGACCGGCAGCTAAACCCTTCCCTCTACCTCTGCTGGACTTTTAAAAAAGACTGATGCATTTTTTGGCCACTTTTATTGTCTTTGTGACATTTCTACAGACGAGCGTTTTTGACTACTTGCATTGCTACAGTTAAAGACCTAAAAAAAAAAAAATAGTAAAGTTTAATGGAAATGAAATGTGACATCATCCAGTAGTATGTAAGGCACTTAGCCACTGCCGGCCTGACGGCGATGCAGACGACGACCAGCCTTTATATTGCCTGTGGTGTGGGGAAGAAAAAAAACATGAGTTTGATGAATGTTACATTTGTGTTAATGCGAAGCAGCCACATGTAGATGATTTTTTTTTTTACCTGTGTCCCGCTTCTGCACTCTATGCGGAATCTGGATAGTGTATGACCCTGGTAGTCCTGGTAGACCTGGCTGTCCAGGATCTCCTGTAGATGCACACAAATTTAGAATCAGACTAGCCTGCTTGGTTCAGTCATTTCACAAAGTCCTGGGACAAATCACTCTGACTGTGGACCGATGGCACTTTCGTGGCTTCGCGTTTTCGCTTGTGCGGACCATAGTCAACGTCTTTACCAGCAGTTTTGTCTATGTCCAAATGGTGCGTATACAGTCACAAATCATTTCTCTAATCGTTGGATGGCAATGCCAATTCAAGCAATGCTCACAGCACCCAACACCTGACAACTGTGTCCCAGGCTTAGAACACTACTCTGGACAGTCGGTGGTTTTTAAACATACCCTTATCGCCTCTCGGTCCTGGATAACCTCTTTCTCCCTTTGGTCCGAGGCCGCCTGGAGGGCCTGGGATGGTGCCATGGGCTGCACAAAAAGCAGAAGCACAGATTGAGTCATAGTGAGGCAACATTTTCCAGGGGACTCTAAAGTCTGGATTGTTTTCCAGTGCTGTAAGATTGAACCTGATGTAATATGTGGAAAATTATATAACTCTATATTCTCACTTCTGAAGAACTCCATGAGGTCAGCTGTGACGTTGCCGTAGGACCCGATGACACGACTGAAACCAGGTGGTCCAGGAGGGCCGGGTGGACCAGGAGGGCCCTGAATTGCTCTCACGTTTGTTTTCGAGGGGCCCTCAACCAGATACCCTTGCAACAGGCCTTGACCTGTCAAGGGGTTTTAGAAAACAAAGAGACAAAATCAAGATAACTGCACCCAAACCCCAAATCTGTAGAATATAAATAGAAGTAAGACAAATAACAATCATAGAAGTAGAATCTATAAGCTCATCAGCTATAAATGACTCACTCTTGATGTAGTCTGTAACTTTCAGAGCGACGTTGGAGTAGTCCATGGTCTCAGTGATCCTGCTGATCTCTCTTTGATCAGAGCTGCGTTGGGAGTCCCCATGAACAAAGCTCTGGCTCTGAACGTAACCTTGGATGTGACCTGGGTCTCCGCGCTCTCCTTTCGGACCCCTAGGTCCTTGAGGTCCTGGCTGTCCAGTGATGTAACGACGGACGTTGTCGCCTGAAAAATAAAGGCCAGTTGTGACATCTGAACACATCTGCAAAAGCAGTGTTATGAAGGTTTAAAGTGGCTCTTGTTTGTTTCAGAAGCTTACTGGTCAGATACTCCTGAACCTCAGCGCGGATGCTCTCTCTGGGGAAGTTTCCAGTGTAGGAAACTGAGCCAGTGTAACTGCCTGGTGGACCCTGTGGACCTGCAGGACCAGGGGGACCCTGAAGTCCTCTGAAACCAGAACCTGAGACAGATGGATGTCAAAATTAATGTTTTTTCATGCTTTTTCAAGTGTGCAGTACGATGAGGAAATGGAAAAGACAATCTTCATGAATGACTCACCCTGCAGGTAACGTTGGATGTCCTCCAAGCTATAGCCACGACTTCCTGCCCCAAGCACAGTGGCAGTGGAGACTCCAGGAGGCCCCTGAGGGCCAGGAGGACCAGGTTGGCCTGGAATACCTGGAGAACCAGGGGGACCTTGTTGCACGGCAGACCTGATCCACGAGCGGAAGTCTGAATCTGGGAAAACCAATGAGGATACAATGATGAGCAGGCATTTTCATTACACAAATGGAACAAAGTCAGAGTTGATATAAAATGATCTTACTTTTCACCAGTGCAGTGTAGTCAATTGAAACTGTGCTATAGCCAGAGCCTCCCGCACCAGATGTCCCAGGAGTACCAGGCAGCCCAGGTGGTCCAGGTGGACCTCTAGCAATCCCTCTGTCTGAGATTGACAATATATGCAGTTGGATTGTTTGATAAAGTCCAGGCATTTTTTCCAGGGTTATTTATTTTTCTCTTAATGTAAGCTGTGCCTACCAGTCATGATGTTGAAGACATACATGGCTACCTCCTCTATAGTGTAGCTGCTTGAAAGCCCAGCTGATGGCCCTGGTGGCCCTGGTGGTCCTGGTGGTCCTGACAATCCTGACATATATCTCCTCACATCGTCCCCTAGACGGATCACAGCAGAGACATGGTTTAACACGTTGCACGGTCTGAACCCACTTCTCATGTGCAAAAGCATGTGTAGTACTTACTCTGAAGCATGACAATGAGATCATTGACTGTGTGGAATCCGGAGGCAGGTCCAGGAGGTCCAGGTGGACCTGGAGGACCCTGGACACCAATGCTAAGGCCTGAGCTTGAGCTTGAGCTTGATCCTAAAATGCACAACACAGGTAAAGTTTGCTCTATTTTAATAACCAAGCCTCATAAGTAGGGATGCCATGATTTGGTCAATATCACTCTATGAGTCCTGGGGGGAGGAACATGCTTACTTTGCAGGTATGCAATAATGCGAGCAGAGATGTCCTCTATGGAGCCTGAGAAGGTTCCAGGATGTCCAGGAGGCCCAGGTGGACCTGGAGGTCCAGGTACACCAGTCTGTCTGCTTCTGCCTACGTGGAACACATTAAACATGTTAATAACATGTGCTTTGTCCCCTCACAGTCTGGGACATAGTGATCTTTCTTCAGAACAATTCCTACTTAGATAGTCAGTAATGTACTGGCGGATCTCGGTAGAAGCAGCAAAAGAGCCCGGCTGGCCTGGAGGACCAGGAGGGCCAGGTGGGCCGGACGTGACTGAAATGGCACCTGAGAAGAAAACAACAGTAAGAAAACTGAAAACCACCATGCACTGAAATAAACAGTAGACGGACAGCAATTATGATTTTTCTATACCTGAAGAGCCAGGGATACCTGGAGTACCAGAGTCTCCTAGGATGTAATAAATAACAAGAAAGTTGTTATCCGGAGGACAAAATATTCATTCTGAAGTACAAATATTAAACCACTAAGCTGTGATGGTTGGTCTACCTTTGATTCCTTGTGGCCCTGGGCGTCCAGGAGGCCCTGGTGGACCAGCTGGTCCAGTGACTGTATGTCCCCCAGCATAAGTCGACACTGTAAGGTGGAAATATATAAAGCACACCCTGCATTAGGAAAGAAAAGGCCCGGAAGAAACCCACACAGACACAGGGAGAACATGTCGCAACTCCACACAGAAAGGTCCTAGACCGGGAGACAAACCCAGCACCTTGTTGCTGCGAGAGCGCTCACCAACAGTGGTGTGACACGGTGGCACAGTGGTTATTAACCCAGCTCCGTCCATATCATAAACATTTGAGACTGTATCAAACATGTAATTACTACCTCCACCAAGGAAGTTTTGTATATAAAAAATCTGCCATTTGCCATTATTCTTACTGTGCAAACAAGGAAGAATTATATCCTTCTTGGGATGCAAAGACTACTGTAGTTCCCTAAAGCACATGGGAAAGGGAGGGGTGAGTGGAGCAGTCTTCCATTTGTTGCAAACTGCTGTCTCACCACTAGATGTCAATAATTCTTTCACAATGGACTTTTGGGAACAGATTTTGATAATATGCTTAGGTTCTGATGGGGACCTGGTGGAGGTTTGCATTGTGTTGAGTGAGTGCTTTCTTTTGTTTGGAGAAAAGGTTTGTTGTAAAAGTATCCAACCTCTCTCTGAGCTTCCTGGTCTTCCTGGGGTACCTGGCACTCCTGCTTCACCTGAGACACAAATGAGCAGTCAATTTGAACCCTTTTGTAACAGTTAAAATAGGATAATACAACAAATGGAATGTTCAAAAATGACAAAGAAACTTACCTTGGTAGCCCCTTGGTCCAGGAGTACCTAAAACAATGACAAAGAGTCATGATAACATGTTAATACATCTAAAGTAGTCGAGATCTTGTTAAATTGAGCAAAAAAATGTTGATTGTACCTGTTGATCCTTTAGGCCCAGCAGGTCCAGGCGGTCCTGGTTGTCCACTGTAATATGTTCCTGTAAGAGGAGTAAAGTTTTGTGTTTCTACATTTGTGTGAGCAAAGTCCAAACAGAGCATAAGTTTAGATTATGGATTATGGATCATACCAGAGCTGGATGCAAAACCTGCGTCTCCTTTTTCTCCTTTAGGTCCTGGTCTTCCATATCCTGAAAAGTAAACTTGGGTTAGTTCTTCTGTTGATATTGATTAAACCCACTGAAATCACAGATTTTCCATGTTAATCTACAGTAAAAAGGATTTCTATTAGTAAATTGTTGTTGTTGGTAAATGGTTGTTGGAATTCTAATGGAGATAATATTCCAAATTGGCAGCAGTTCTGGATAATGTCCGAAGAGATTTCTGGAGACGATTACATTCTCACATACTGCCTCTCCAGAAAATCTCCAAAGAATATTCTGAACGACTTTTGCAGATAACTAAGTTCAGCCATTCTGGATAATTTCTACAGTATGTTCCAAACAACCTTTGTGGGTCTGTGTTCTCCTAAACATCCCTTCTGGAGAATATCTAGAGAATCTAGAGAGTCTGGAACAACTTCTGCTTACATTGGCGCTCTTACATACAGGCCCTCTGCACAATTCCTAGAAAATGTTCCAAACAACTTTTGTGGGCCATTGTGTTATTCCATAAAGGTTCCTCTGAAGAATCTCTTGAGAATATCTGGAACGACTTCTGCAGACAGTTGTATTCTCACACACTGGCCCTGAAGACATGTTTCCACTGTATATTAGATGAGGTGAAGTACTTGCCTGGAGGCCCAGGAGGTCCTGGAGGTCCTTGCCTTGAATCTCCTAAAGACAACATTTAAAAAAAATTATAATAATAATGTCAGTGGACAATTCTAAAAATAAACTTCACAGAAGGTGTCAATGGCATTTAAAAAATGATACACATTCATTAAGAATAGTCTCTATGATAACACAACAGGTTGTGTCGTATTTACCTGGACGTCCAGGAGGCCCGGGTGGACCTGGTGGGCCAGATATACCAGATTGGCTACTACTAGTACCAAGCTGACCTAAAACAGAAACAATAGCAATAATCTCAACAGTTATTTGGTCTGTTGCAATGGTCTAACCAAATGACAATTTCATCATAAATTGAAACTGTGAGCCTTTACTCAACAGCTGCCACTAGTGGCCACAAGTTGCAGTTACAGGATACTGTGGTATTATGAACTGTACTGTATGTAGGGCCGACACATGAGGCCTTAGAGGCCAAGTTTAGGAAGGAGTCTGTCAGCAAATAAACTAATATTTCTCAACAGTAGCCACCATTAATTGACCACAATTCATTTAATTAATAACTAACTATTTTGATAATCGACAGTTTTGCACCACAAATTGCATTATTGTATTATATATTATATAATATTTACATATTCCTGCTTTGAGTGCAGATCTTTTTACACAACAAATTCAGCAGGTTATTTCTCACTTCTTCACGCTGTAAAATACATGAAGCAAATCATCAAAGCAGTACTTACTCTCAGCTCTGGTTGAACTGACACTGTCGGTCCTTGTCACTGTGAAGCCTGGTTGTCCCTGGAATCCCCTGTCACCTTTAGGCCCTGTTGTGAGGACAAATGATATGTAGCATCTACTACAAACAGACAATTATATTCAATCTAAAAAGACTCTTGTGGAAGAATAAAAGCACTAAGACGTACCAGTCTGACCAGGTAGACCAGCAGGACCAATGGGACCTGAGCAACACAACAGAATGAATAATTAAATCATGATAAATGACAAACATATTATTAGCAGTGTTTCCTTAAATGTTCTGCTGAGTTTCAGACCTGATAATCCAGGAGGTCCTGCAGGACCAGGAGGACCAGAAGGTCCAGGTGGTCCTGGGATGCCAATAGAGGTGGAACCAGCTGAAAATAAGAGGTAACAGATCAGATATCCTTGAATTTTGTTCAAACTTGTAAGGCTTTTCAAATTCAATTCTTATCATTTAGTTTTACCTGCATTGATGATTCTTCCAGGTGGACCTGTTTCACCTTAAAATAAACAGAGAGACGTGTACTTTGTAAGATAAAACATGTTATAAACAACACAAGAACATTGACGCTGCAGAAGGTCTTTAAGGCCAAGGCTAAAAGCTTTACCCCTGGCTCCAGGTTGTCCTGGATTTCCTGGTATGCCTAAAGGAAACACACAAGTCCAGTTTATTTTGGAGAGCATTAAAGTTCAAATAAAGTGAGTTAAGATGTTGGTAAGAGCTGCTGCGCCACATAATTCATCAAAAAATATAGTGTTTGTCAAACCTGGTGGTCCTTGAAGCCCAGGTCCTCCTGCAGGGGAAATGAAATGGAAATTGAAATGGAGTATTACGAACACATTTCATCATATTCTCCACTGATGAGTGAGTTAATAAAGCTAATATTTTGTGGCTCACACAGATCAGTGTTTGACTTTACCTGAGAGTCCAGCATCTCCTGGAGGCCCAGCAGGACCTCGTAGTCCAGGTGGTCCAGAAGGTCCTTGGTCACCTGTAAATTGTAAAATTAAATTGAATTGAATTAAATTATAATTTGGGTATTATAATTGTTTTTTTTGGTAATTTTAAGCAAGTGTAATACTACAATAATACTATAATACATAATATTACAATAATTTACCTCTTGATCCTTTTGTACCATCTTGTCCAGGAAGACCTGAGAGCAAAAAGCGGGAAAGGAAATGATTGTGTCATATACAGAAAGAATTGTAGATGTGTCTGAGGCAGAGTATTTCTTCTGCCTCTTCTGCCCCCTTGTGGAAGATCTTATTATTGCCACATTGAAAAAAATCTGTTGATTGCCTTTAGCTTTGTTTCGAAACGTTCAAACAGTTTCAATCCAATTCTCCACATCGGTCATGACAAGAGAAATTTTATTGCCATTTTTGTAACAGTATATGAAATAACATGAAAATATTCAAATTTAAGTGAGTTGTGAAGTTTATTTTTATTTTTTAATTCATTGTCTGAGGTCGTAGGTCTTGTTCACTCACCTGCTGACCCTTTGGATCCTTTCTCTCCAGCCGATCCAGACGGGCCAGGTAAACCAGGATCACCTGACAAATTTAATGGTTGAATTAGAAGATTCAAATAGTCTATAATATGACAATATGTAACGTGCCAAACAAAGACAAACCCACTCACCTTGCATTCCTCTGACACCTTTGTCACCAGTGTCGCCTGAAATCACCAAGTAATTAAACTATATTAATTAAAAAAAAACATGAAAAATCATATTTTAAAGAAACAAAACACATCAGGTGCCAATGAACCTTTAAGTCCTTGAAATCCAGGAAGCCCTCTGTCTCCTGCAGATTAAGACGACAAACGTTAAAGTAAATTAACTGTGTTTTTCACTGTGTTGAAAAAGGCAAACGGAGTCGATGATGTAACTCACCTTTAGGACCGGGTGGCCCTGCCTCGCCACGGAATCCCTGAGAACCTGGTTGACGCATGCAGAAGGTCAGAGGTGAAGTCAAGGCACTGATAATAGTCATTTTTTTATTCTGCCGTTGGTGCTTTAGTCACATATATTAAATAATATTCATTAACATATCGATGACAACATAGAGAGTAACTGACCTGGGGCCCCGGGAACTCCTGCTGCACCTGGAGCGAAGATAAAGTAGACCAAAAATTATAACTTATGCTAATAATCACACTAAAATGTGTAGTTTTAAAGGGGAACTAAAACTAGATATTCATGTGTTATTTTATATACAACATCTACATAATTTGATGTAATTGTTGAAATTCAACAGTGAAACCTGATTTTTCTTGATTTTGTTTGCATATATTCTTTTGATAAAACATGTTTTAATATGTATATAAAATTATATAGTGCCTTGATATTTATAAATTATATTTTTTGTTAAATTAATTAGTAGATATATTAAATCACAGCTCATACATGATGAAAAATGGGAAATCGCTGACTCGGTGCTGCCACCTGGTGTCATGTGGAGTACTAACACTTATTTGCAGACAATTGGATGTTTTTGTGTCATTATATGTTCTTTGATCTCACCTTTTGCTCCTGCCGGGCCGACGGGTCCAAGATCTCCAGGAGCTCCTGCATTAACACATGACATCCTGTCATGACTCGTTGCTTTTGAGTCAAATTAAACTCTGTTACTGCTGTGATTTTGCGAGAGTCGTCACCTTTAAGTCCAAAGCCTTGAGGCCCTGGCTCGCCTCTAGGACCCCCTAGACCTTCCCGACCTCTGACACCCGGTGGCCCCTCCAGCCCATGGTCACCTGATGAGACGTATCACACACACACAGATACTCATTTAATACAGCGTAAACTGTGTTTAATGTGCTTTATTTGAACCAAATCAGTACCATGGCTTCCTTTCTGTCCTTTAGGACCTTCAGGACCTGCGTGTCCCAACGTTCCTGGAGGACCCGGAGTTCCAGGGTAACCGGGATCACCTGTGACAAATGAAACACACATTTATTCAGTCAAACCTGAATCAATAACAGCCAAATACATGAAATGGGTTGAATATGTTTGAATAATTTCACCTTTGGGTCCAGGTAGACCTCGCTCTGTATGGACTGAGGACGCTAGAATAGCTGAGACAGAAAAAAAAGAACAGTTTAGTGAAGATTGTTGCTGGTCCTCACAACTTATATCAGTCAGACTTAAGAGCACTTTTCGTACAAGGTAACTCAAAGTGCTTCACAGGATAAAAACATGTTCAAGGAAAACAACTCAAAAACATCCTAGCTGGTATTATGTAATTAAAAGAGTAATGGGGACGTGAAGAAATGAGGAAAAGAAGAAATAAACAAGTGAAGTGAGGAAATGCCGTCATGGAACTCTCAACAGCCACAAGGGAAAAGACCGGAGACTAAATACTTAAAATACCGAAAATTATAAATGTAAATACAGAAACAGATAAAATAGATGAGTAAATTGATACATAAAAGGGATTTAGTAATAAAGTAAATACATTATAATGGCGGATTTTAGGATTATGTAATAAATCTAAAGCAACTGGCCATAAAGTCACAGAGACTCAGGAATAATGTTCATATAACAAACTGAACTCACCAACAACAACAGTACAACCTAAATATTTGCATTAAAAAAAATCTTTTGCAGACTGCAAATCATGTTTATGTTTTGAAATCATGTTTTGGCATGTGGCGCCACCTACCGCCGTCTACCAATCATTGCAGTCAGTAGAGTCTCAGCTGCCGAGCAACCACGGGTTGCCAGTTACGTCAGAAAACGGAAACCTAAAAGACCTCGGTATTTTGAATTTGAATGTAGTAACCGTTTTTGGGCACATTCTTACATATGACACCTTTAAACTTTATGGTTTATGGTTAGAATTGGCATTTTTTCAGGGTTAGAATTAGGTCTAGGTTTGGAGTTAAGATTAAGCATGTTTCTCTATGACTGTTGTCACTATCAAACAGTCAGTCTGTGTATTTATATAGCACAATTCATATAACAGCTGTACAACCATGTGTGAGTGTTCCATCTTTACAATTTAAGGTTGAGACATTTTGTATTATGGTTATGTTAAGGTTAGGGTTAGGCCAGTAGTAGTTATGGTTAAGGTTATAGTAAGTCTCCAGGAAATTAATGTACTGTAATTCAATGTAATGTCCTGTGTGTGTGTGTGTGTGTGTGTGTGTGTGTGTAGTACCTCTGAATGTCTGTGACTGCATCTCAGATCTGAGCATGTGCTGGACCATCAGCTGAAGAGTAGCAGCGTCGATTTGTCCTCCATTGAACACAAAGGTGCTGCCACCAAAACCGGCGGTGGTACCAGAACTACCGCCGCCGCCGCCATTGTAACCGGTCCCACTGGCGCCACCAGCAAAGCCAGTCCCGGCGCCACCAGCAAAGCCAGTCCCGGCGCCAGCTTCTCCACCCCTGGATACACTGGTGCCACTGGAAACTCTGGTTCCACTAGAAACACTGGTGCCACTGGAAATACGGGTGCTAGAACCACTGGAAACACCAGTACCGCCACCAGAGACAGCACCAGCACCACCGCCAGAGACAGCACCAGCACCGGCACCAGAGTCCGCACCAGCACCAGCACCAGCACCAACACCAGTACCGGCACCAGCGACAGCACCAGCACCAGTACCGGCACCAGAGACAACACCAGTACCACTGGCTCCACCTGCTCCACCTGCTCCACCCAAGGTTCCTCCAACACCGATTTCATTGGAGCTGCCACCCGAGGAACCGGCAGTTCCACCAGCTATTCCGATTCTAGTACTGGAACTAGAACTTGAACCTCCAGTACCACCACCCAGGAGGATTGTGTTGTCAGTGTGAGAAGAAGTTCCTGCACCTCCACCTCCAAGGTGAATGTTAGTGGAGGAACCAGACAGTCGACTGGTATGAGCATTAGCCACAGACTCGGCCTCCAGAGTGGCCATTCGGTTCTTCAGCTTCCTCATGTCCTCAGCTGAGAAGAAGAGAACATTCAGCATTTGTAAAACATACTGGATATAAGGAGACAGAATCAGAAATACTTTATTATCCCTGAGGGGGGAATTCATGTTCATGTACAAGTTTAATAAGGTTAGTTTTGGTCACTTTTTGGTCTGGATTATAACCCATATCAACATTTTTTTGCTCCACTGACAATATGGTGCAAAACCGACTTTGTGAAAGCAGGAGAGTGCACAAAAAAAACCTCTCAGGAGAGTAGTGCATTTACTCTCCCACAGCTCTTAGCAGCACAGTGAAATAATGCTCACTAGCCTGTAAAAGCTGAAGCTCACTTTTTATTGGTTCAAATAGAGTCACTCCCCTGCCACCACATTTCCAAGAATGACTCGTGAATGAGATTTATTTGATTTCTCCCTGTTTCACCGCACTGGAATCTCTGACGACGCTGACATAAAAAAAAAAAGAAGAATGATGTCCAAGTTGTAAATCATGGACAATGTTTTCCCCTCCCACGACATGACATCCTGGTTAATCACAGGAGAAAATTCAGCAGCTTTCTGTGGTCATCACACTCACCCCCAAACTGCTCATAGAGCTGGACAAACTAGACTAAAAACAAGTGACATCTAGTGGTGAGACTGCAGATTGCAAACAAATAGAGGATTCCTGTCACTACCTGATCCTGACAGAAATACTGTATATGAGAGTAGCCGTACTTTCACACATGTTCACATCTCATATTTTTTGCATTAAGGAAACGTACCCAGTGCGATGAGACCGAACAGGAGACCCAGCAGGAGGAGGGAGAGGAGCAGAAGGCCCAGCAGCCATTTCCACCAGGAGCAACAGGCGTCGGAGCAGCAGCAGAATCCTCCTCCTCCGAAGATGCCGCTGTCTCTGTGAATCTCTGCAGACAAAGAGAGGGAAGAAAAAACATCGTGAGATTTCTAAAAAAAAAAAAACAAGATGACATGAGGTGAGTTAAACTGACACAGCAGCACAAACAGCAGCAGTGGAAGACAATAAATGATCAATAAAAAGGATAAATAAGATATAAAATGGTCTTTAAGGCAGAAACAGACTCGTTTTACTACCTGCATAGGTGGCTTTGTCTTTCATTACGACTCCAGATGATCCATCTGTGCAAAAAACAACAACAACAACAAAACATTACTACTTTTTCTTTATTTAAAAATGAAGAATATTCGTGATGATCACTCACAGAAGCCCCCCTCTGTCTTCAGTGGAGCCGTCTCACTGTAGCTCGAGATGATCTTCTCTTTCTTTATGGAATCTCCAGACACAGACCCTGTAAAATAACCAAGAATTGTTCAAGTAAATTAAAATAAAAATGTAATTTATATATAAAAGGTGTACAATTCCATTAAGTTATCTGACAGTTGTCACAGATCATATAAGAGCTACGTGCAAGTGATACTGTTCCCTTTCATTTTTATCTATTATATTCGTTGTTTCTATTTTACTTTTTTGTTGTTGATTGTCTTTACTTTATTGCATTTTCATAATTTCTTCTAACTTTATTACAGCTTGTATAGTGCTAGAAACTTAACCTCTGACCCTTTTGCTGCTATAAAAATTTAATTTCCCCAGAGTGGGATCAATTTAGTCTAATCTAACCTATTCTGATCAAATCTTTATTATTTTTTGACATTTGAACAACAATAAAAACAGGTGCACAAAAATTAAAAATGTAATTAAATTATAAAGACCCAAATGAATGATTTTTTCCTTGCCTTAATTGTTATGTCAAAAACAACCTTTTTATAGTGTACTTTACAGAAAAGTGTGTTTTATTTTTTGCTGTTGCTGTATAACTAAATTGTATATAATAGTACATATTTTTTTAAACCCAAGTATCATCATGACTGAGTTGGGAAAATCCAGTTTTAGTGTTTGTCCAGTAGAGGGCAGCGAATGACTGACTCACCTCCTCCTATTTGAACAGTGCTGCCACTGGTGGTGAACTGCTTCCCACTGTCTTTAGCCAAAATAAGCCTCTCTGTTTCCCTCTTGGCTGAAAGGTTCTCCTTCTCAGAGATCGTGTACTTGTTCTTGTACACGTCTTCAGTTTGAGATCGAGTAGCTGACAACAACAACAACAACAATAACACAACAATGAAAAGGCAGGAATCAGTATCAGTTTAATTTAGTTTTTCAAATTATTTTGAGTATAGAAACTTTTACTAAGACAATGAACTTTACCTGTAGACACTCCAGAGCTGACGCCACCCCCTCCGATCGACACGTTCTTCTGAACGCCATAACCTGTGACACACACACACACACACAGAGATAAACAGTGATTTAAGGAGGAGACCACCTTTTCATAATTTTGATATTTCTACATAAGAATCAAAATGTTCCCGTACCTCCTACATTAGTACTGACGTTGGCTCCGCTGGTGGTGAGAATACCGGCAGATGTTGGCGCCAGATTATTCTGAAAGCCGTAAACTGTGAGGGGGTGAAAAAAAACGGTCCAGATTGAAAACACATTTGGTTCACACCGATAAACAACAGGGAACATATTTTAATAATCATATTATAGAGGGTGGAGCTGCACTAATCTGAAACTCAAGGAGTTATTTCCAAAACGGAAAATCTTAGGTGTTTGTTTGGATGATATTAAATTGTCTCACCTGACAGGGATGAGGGTGAGGTGGGGGAGAGTGGCGCGGCTCCTCCCGCTCTGTTGTTGGTGCCAACCTGGTACGTGTAGCTGCTGGTGCCGCCTGCTACTGCCGTGGCAGAGGCGGAGGGCAGCGTGGTGGTGGACCAGGTGAACGTTGGAAGTACGGCGTCCACCAGGTCGTAATGGCCCGATCGTGTACCGGTGTCATACTGGAGTGACCGTGTACCGGTGCCATACTGGGCTGATCTTGTACCGGTGTCATACTGGCCTGATCTCATGCTGGAGTTGTCATACTGGGCCAATTTTAAGCCACTAACCCCGCTATCGTATTGTCCTGATCTCAGGCTGGAATCATACTGTGCTGATTTCACAGTGACGTCATACTGGCCTGATTTTACACCAGTATCGTACTGTCCTGCTTTCACACCAGTGCCATACTGGCTTGATATCAGAGTGACATCATGCTGGCCTGATTTCACACCAGTATCAAACCCATTTGTCAGACCGTTAGCATACAGGCCTGACGCACCGACCGTGTTGAATGCACCTGATCTGCCACCAGCGTCAATTGCTGTTGAGACTGCAGGAAACAGAAAGACAATACAAAAATACAATTCATATTTTTAGTATAATAAAATAAGACTGTGTCCCTCAATTTCATCACAGCATCTGTATTCTGTGCTTGAGCTGCACAAATATCCTGTACAAAAAGGCGCCATATGTAAGAATGTGGCCAAAAATGCTTACTACACTCAAATACTCAAAAAATTTAAGTTTTGTTTTCTCCGCCATTGTAGCTCAGACGTAACTGGCAACCCGTGGTTGCTCGGCAGCGTAGACTCTACTGACTGCAATGATTGGTAGACGGCGGTAGGTGGCGCCACATGCCAAAACATAAACATGATTTGCGGTCTGCAAAATATTTTTTTTAATGCAAATATTTTAGCTGAACTGATGTTGTTGGTGAGTTCATTATGTTATATCCTATATCCTGAGTCTCTGTGACACATTAGGAGGATTTTAAAGCCAGTTGCGGTTTAGTTTAGTTTGCGGGTCACATTTATTACATAATGCACCGTTAATACCTACATGGCAATAAAACAAATTAATCAAAATTAAACTGACAAATCTTCTTGGATGAAAGATGAAAGACACAATTAATCAAAATTATAATTTTATCCTTAAATAAATACAACATATTTTCCCCTGGTGCATAATGACAAAGATAAACTGTATTTTTTGTATAGATTAAAAGGTGTCTTTCAGGATTCTGAACATCCTGTAACTAGGTCTTGCTTATAATTAACTCTCTGTCACACACATGTTAAACCATAAATCCCTGCAAGGGTGACATTACGTCTGTGCATGTAGAGTATGTGCATGTGTGACTTTATACCCGACTGCGTGGCCACAGAGACGGTCCTGACTTCTGAGCTGGCCTTTTTAGGGACAGGCAGAGTCGTGGAGGCGCTGGAGGAGCGAGTGGGGCTGACGCTGCTGGAACGTCCTTTCAGCAACTTCTTCACGTCGTCCAGCTCCGTCCCTGCAAAAAAAAACAAAAAAACATTCTCAATGCTTTGCAGATGGAATTCTGGAATAACACCGAAAAATAGTTAGATTTACTTCTTTACTTTATTATATTTATTTTACAGATGCACTGTCCTTCACGTCAATACAATAAGACAATAGCTGAACTAAAACGTATGTACTACCTAAAATTACTGATACTGCTTCAGAGAAAGATGAATACAAAAACCAATTTGTGCTTTTATCAATTTAAACTAGATTGATAAAGAAAATGTTAAAATAATAATTAATATACTGTCTGAGTACATGTTATACTGAAATCACTAGAAGATTCATTCATTACTTCAATTCAGGCGAGTAACTGAGTCACAATTTCAAATTACTGTACTTACTGAACCAAATCACACCAAGTCAAAGGATATGCAAGCTAGTTAGTGTTTTTAGCTTTTAGTTGAAAAATTAACTCAAAAATAGTTTTTCATTAAAGGTTTCTGATACCAGATAATAAACGTCTGAGGAAAAATTAATCCATAATTTTAGCTGCTGTTTTACCTAAGGCTTGCTGCAGCGATTGAGAACCAGCTTTTACTTTTGCTAGCTCAATAGAGTCAAACATTTAAATATGACAACAGACTAAATGTGGCCATTATCAACTTTTCTTAATTTCCTTATGGATGTATTAAGGTATAAAGCTGAAATTATGTTCTTATTTATCTCCAACCTAATTTATAAAGTTTTGCAGGGTTTTAAAGTCTGTCAAGCACAAAATATGTTTTGCTAATCGCTAGCTGCTAAGCTAGTTACCGTTAGCTGCATTTATTTAAAAACTACATACAACTAACACTTAAATTATCTCGTAAAAATTGTTCTTGTTGTTTTAAATACCAAATACAAGTCTGAGAAATTGTATCCATCATGTTAGCTGTTATTTTAGCCAAGTCTTGCTGCAGCTATTGAAAACTAGCTTTTTTTTGCTAGCTTATTAGAGTCAAACATTTAAATATGCTGTTTAAATGCAGTTAGTTAGTTAGTTAGTTAGTTTTCTTATGGGTTCAGTGGCCAATGAAGCTGGAATTAGAAAGAATAAATCAAGTATAACATAATTGTTTTCTTAAGTAGTAAACAGATTATGTACAATCGAAATATAGGTCACACTTGAGTGTAAGAGCAAATGGTAGCAAGAAAAAATGCTTCATATGTTATTTGCTTACCACATTTTGACTTAAATCTTTACCTTCATACCGATTACTGATCAAATAAATGTAGAAAAAAATATTCTGTTCTGGCTGAGTATAAATCAATTAATTGTACTTTTTAAAAGTATTGGATTACATTTTTTTTTTTTTACAATGTTTGGTTAAAACGCTTAAAATTGTTCTTCCACTGCTGCTGAAAGTACACAAAGATGCAATATGGCAAATCGACACCAACTATTACTATTTAAAAAAAGGTGGATTAAATAGCAGCAATTTTACACTTTAATCAGCAGGGGGAGCAAACAGCATATAAAACTCAAACCCTCCACTGTTTTGATTCAAACTGGCCTTGTGCTGTAAACTGTGACTCATGTGTGCCATTGTTGCCACCACAGAACTTCACCAGTACCACGTGAACACATAAGCAAACAAACCCAAACTGTTCGAATTCTCCCTTCTTTCTCTCACTGATGTACAGAATATTCCTGCGTCAGCACAAATGCACGTGTGTAGAAAATGGGATTTTCAAGGAAAATTAACAAGCAAGAGAGAAGTGGGAGGGTGGAAAAAAAAAAAAGGTCTCGTGTGTGACCTACTCTGAAACTCGGCCAAAGTTTGACAGTATCGTATTTCAGGGGAGAAACATTGCTCTAAAGGGACACTGCAGTAAAACTCTGAATGAACACTCAAATAAAGATGCTTTGTTGCTTTCTGAGAAATTGCATGACTGGCAGCGAATGGTCTTACATCTGCAGGCAGTGGGAGAGGCACTCTGTAATCTGGCTCTGATCTCACTCTCTGGAAAAAGAAATCACAGCACACCACACACACACACACACACACATGCATACAATGGAAACACACTTTAATAAAAGTTTAAGCCAGGGCAATTCAACAATTCAGGGTCACGTGCTGCAGAATAATGGAAAAAACAGTCACTCAATACCTCTGCTTTCACTCCTCCCTCTTGAGCCTGAAAAGACATGAAAGAAAGGATGTGGGGAAAAAAACATTAATAGAGACACATCTTGACGACACACTGCAAAAACAGATTTTTAAGAGGCCTAATTTCGAGGGAAATTGGGCTTATTTTTTGGCCTGACGAGGAAAATACATCTTGGGCAAGCAAGTTTTGCACTAGAAAGTTAAACTTATATAGGAAAATTACAAATCCAGCTTTGTGGAAATAAGATATTACAGCTTGCTTTAAGCTTTAATTACAAACAACAAGCAAAAACAATGGTTTGCATAAACCCTCAGCCTTAACTTTCTTGTATTTATATATTAACTTTATTATAATTGGGTTTGGGTTTAGGTTAAGGTAAGCTTTACTTAATGTCATCGTTACGGTTTGCGTAAGGGTCTAAGGGTCTAAACTCACTTTCACTGAGGGCCACATCAGCATAATGGTTACCCTCAAAGGGCCAGATGTAACTGTCATACGGAATAAATGTAACCAAATATAATCGTTAAAGTAAAATAAAAGTAACTACTCCGTAAAATATTGCTAAATAACTTTCTGTATTTATTACTTATTAAATTTCACTCGTCACATGATGCATATACAATGATACACTGCGATCTAGTGGCGGTGCCGTCACTTTGCGGGTAACGCAATCGACATGCATTGTGGGAAATGTAGTTTACGGTCGACGCACGCCTCAAAGCAGCATAGACCTATTTTAACACAGATTTATAAGACCAATTAATCACTAGCGGGGCCACATAAAATGACGTGGCGGGCCACATCTGGCCCCCGGGCCTTGAGTTTGACACACCTGGTCTAGGGAATGCATTATGTAATTTCAATTTCTGTGCAAACGTGTGTGTTTGTGCAAATATCAGTAATTCTAACATATACAATTTTAAATTGAGCCCATTCTAATAAAGTAAGACTAATTTTAAGTAAACATTTCTTACATGACAGAATGTATTTGCTTTACTTCCTTAAATTTTGACCAGTTTTGTCCAGATTTACAAGCTAAATTATTCCAGGCAAAGTGTGCTTTGACTCATTGCCAGATTTGTTTTCTTCAAACAAGAAAATGTATATCAATTTATGAACATTTAGCTGTTTTTTTGCAGTGTATAAAGCTTAAAAAAAAAAAAAGAGAACCCTCCTCACTTACAGTAGTTTCCATAATCTTTGCGTGCAAATTCAGGAGAGGAATTAGCACTAGAACTTCCTAGAGGAGAAAAAAAGCACAATAGTTAAGCAGAAATAAAAACAGTGACTTTGTTTTGCGGATGCTTCTGTTTCACCCGCTGATGCCAACTGTGTGTCTCAAACAGGATCTCACCGTCATAACCCGCCGAGCGGCTGGATATGATCTTCCTCTCCCGGAAACCTGGCGACAGGCCTCCTGATGAGCCAGCAGTTTGCACCCTCCTGCCACCGCCAGACGAGCTGGACCTGACCTTTGACACCGAGCTCACGAGATAACCGCCGCTGCTTCCTCCTCCTCCTCCTCCTCCTCCTCCTCCTCCTGTCCCTCCTGCTCCTCCTCCACTTCCGTACCCTTCCCCATCCAAGTAACCGCTCACCAGTCCATCGCCTCCCCCCGAGGAGTCTCCTGCGAGGTAAACTCCTGAGGAGGAGCTGTAGCTGCTGGTGTTTACTCCTACAGAGGCTGAAAGGATGACACAAGTAAACAAGTTAATTTAGAATTTCCTGCAATTGACTTGACGAGCACAAACAACAAGATGACAGTCACCAGCAATCCTCTCTAACTAACTAGACTCCTGTCATGTATAACCACAAATATATTTAAAACCAAAAGTACATGCACTTAAAGTCATTTTTAAGTGTGGGTTTATGAGGTTTCAACTCGTCAGTGTCTTACAAACAAGCTGCATGTGCTCAAAACTCACTGTAAACATCATTATCTCACTGTTCGACACAATTTTGTGACCGGAAATGGAAGTTTCATGAACCGCTTCTTCGCCTGCACCAAAGTCCATTGAGAAAATCAGTTCTTTTATTTGCCAAAATCGTGTCACTAAAATCTGTTTATATGTTAGCAGCATTGTACAGTTGCAGTGGCTGCAGTGGTGGAGCCACTTTTAAATACTTTGAATAGCGTTTCCTGTCTCTTTAGGGCCATAAAAAGGTTCAAAAGAGGAAATTTAAAGGTCATTTGTATTGTTTTTCTTAAGTGGGGCATTTAAGAAACCATTTAAAACACACAATAGCATTGTTATTAATCACGCATTGATGTATTATTGGCATTTATAATGAGGTTATTGTTAAAGGTGCCATATGTAAGAATGTGGCCAAAAACAGTTACTACATTCAAATTCAAAATAACGAGGTCTTTTAGGTTTCGTGTTCTGACGTAACTGGCAACCTGTGGTTGCTCGGCAGCTGAGACTCTACTGACCGCAATGATTGGTAGACGGCGGTAGGTGGCGCCACATGCCAAAACATGATTTCAAAACATAAACATGATTTGCAGTCTGCAAAATATTTTTTTTAATGCAAATATTTTGGCTGCACTGTTGTTGTTGGTGAGTTCAGTTTGTTATATGAACATTATTCCTGAGTCTCTGTGACATATTAGGAGGATTTTATGGCCAGTTGCGTTAGATTTATTACATAATGCACCTTTAAATTTAAATAAAAAGATAATTTTCTCGCACAGTCCTTTAACTAATGCTGTAAAGTGATGAGAAGTGCACACCGCAAGCATCCAGAGCTCAGCGTAACACCCAAAGATATTTTATTTAGAATGTCACACAGTCCAAACCACAGAATTATTCATCATGCTTTAATTTAAGAGCCAGGGAGAACCACCCGTTGCCAAACCCATGAAATATTTGGATATTTTTTTTTGCAAGTCAAATCTAAATTTGTAAAGTAACTCGCACCAATAACTGTCACATAAATATTGTAGACGACAACAAATCATCCTAAAATATTTGATTAAAGGAAAGTTAGAATACTTAGTGTGTGCTTTTGTCTTTTTTTAAAGGGAGCTAAAATTCGATTACACAACTTCCTAATTTTTTTTTTTTTTTTTTATATACACCCCTGGGTAGAAAATGTGCTCTTACATGAGGAGAAATAGGTTCCACTGCTGTTCTGGGTTAAGACATTCTTCTCCAGGCCCAGCCCTCCAGCACCGCTGGACATATTCCTGTGATTTGATCCGCTGGTTCCCTCTAGCAACCAGAAGATACACGGCAAAACAAGGACAAGCCGTTAGTCATCGGGTACTTCCTACAGAAACGCACGGCTATAATTATTGCATGCTGCTGCTTTTTTTTTTTTTTTTTTTTTGTTTACTGACAGTAATTAAAGTGAGCGGAGCATGGTGGAGGGACAGAGACAGACAGAGATACTCACTTGGAGGCAGGGAAGTCAGTCTAGTCGTGGTGGTTATAGATTCTGTCACAACTGAAGAAGAAGAAGAGAGGAATGATCAGTGTGCAACACATGGGGCAGTTTGTTTTATTCCTGTATGTCATTCAAACATGTTAATCCCAGTCTGGCAGCTGCCGACTGAAGTGCTGAGTGACTGGCATGGTGATGGTTTCTACACGTGCTGATCTCTGAAGGATAGTGTTAATAACTATTAATATACCAGGTGTAACGCATTAATGCGAATTCCACAAACTGCGTGGTCGCTGTAACCCTTTAATTAGATTATATGGACTTATCTTAATGGATTAAATTGATAGTTATGGTTGTCTGAAGTGTGTTTGTATGAGGTAGTGACACAGAGTGAGATCACTTATTAATGATGAACGTTTTTAAGTGCTTTATCTCACCCGTAGGCGTATATATTTATGACTGGAGAGTGAACGTTTCTTAACCACTCACACTTTTCCAAACCAAAGTCCAAAGAGAAAATCTGTGTTTTTAGCTTAAAATAAATAGATAAATCTGAACTCACCTTAAATCACTGATTTCCTCTATGAGCTTTGGTGCAGGGGAGTAAGTGTTTTATAATATGACACAAACTTCAATTTCCACTTGATGGTTGTCTAATGATGAAATTATTCATCATAAAAATAGTGTCCACTAGGGGTGGGGGAAAAAAATCGATTCACATAGGAATCACGATTCTAATCATCCACGATTCTGAGTCAATTCATAAACTTCAAAAATAGATTTAAAAAAATAATAATTAAAAAAATAAGTTTCTATTTTGAAAAACCACACAAAACACCAGTTTGTGTTATTTGTGTACAGTTTATTTTTGTAACTTCTGGGAGAAAAAGGCAGCTAGTCTAAGCTTTAATTTTTTTGTACAGTAAGTAAGTTTTTATTTGTTTGAATGAATAAATGTCAACTTTCATCTTAAGTTTGCCTTTGTGTGATCACATTATCACATTATCTTATACAAACGGTATTGTTTTGATGCCACAATTTGCCTTAACACACTATGCTTTGTATCAATTTTATGAATCGAGAATCGTTTGAATCGAATCGGTTGAATCGAGAATCGATTTTGAATCGAATCGTGACCCTAAGAATCGGAATCGAATCGAATCGTAGAGCCACCCGAGGATTCACATCCCTAGTGTCCACTGAAGTTTGTGCTGTACTGTAAATCGCTCACTCCCCACACCAAAGTCCATCGAGAAAATTAACACTTTTTACGTCTCACAGGAGTTGTTGCTGCTTCAAACAGTCAATACAAATGAATGACTTTGTGACTTCAGTGTTTAAACTCGTTAGTTTGAATCAGCTTTTGTGCAGAAGCGTAAACAGATTAAAGCGTTGACTTCAGATGATGTAGATTTTATTAGAAATAGCTAAATAAATCTGTTCTTCCTTTGTGCCCCAAGGCGGGCAGCCATGTTTTCACTGAGATGCACCCTCCCTGTCTCATGAGGGCTCTTTGGCACATGGGCGTGCACGACTCAGTCAGAGCAGAACTGTCTTGCCGGAGCTTTAAAGAGCTTTCATACAGATGTGGAGGCCGTCGTTAAAGTTCACTCGCAGTTTGCAGCCAACAACTGATTGATTTTTCCGCTTAAAGGTACAATAAATACGCCTCTCACTTGTTCACCACACCTGATAGTTGCCGCGTGTTCTGCTGATTACTGACTGAAGGGTGTGACAGGAGAACCAGCCTGTAGAGGAGCTGCAGAAAATCTACTTTTATTCGTGTTTTTGGTTTTCCAGTATACGCAATATCTTTATTTAGACTTACTTTACTACACTCTTAGAAATAAGGGTTCCAAAAGTGTCCTTCTATACAAGGGCTGAGGTTCTACCTGGAACCATTTGCTTCTGAAAAACCCTTTCCCGTAGAAAGGGTTTTCCAAGGGTTCTTGGTAACACTAATGGCTCCAGTAAGAACCATTTTGATCCAGTGATTTTTGGTGGAACCCTCCAAAAGGCTTAGGTTCTACCTGGAGTCAAAAAGGGTTCTCCTATGAGGACAAGCCGAAGAACCTTATATGGTTCTACTTTGCACTTTTGTTTCTAAGAGTGTAAAGGCCTCACGTTCCTGTGAACGCTGATGGAGGAAGTGAGGTTTTTCCTGATGCTAAACTTATTTCTATAAATCAGCTATAAAAGTTTTTGCATCTCCTCAATAATTAATTTAGTTTATTGATGGTGTGCAGACACATTCTGCCCTTTATCATTTGTTAATCCTGGCCAGCACTCGGTGTTTATTTAATTCTTGTTTAATGTTTACCTTTGTGCTCTCTCTATGGTGATAAAATGCATCTACATCTAGTGGAAATACACGTCATACATTTACAACCTTGACTTATGGAAGGATCGCCTCGAATGCTCTGGAAAAGGTTCAGTATGCGGAACCTTAGAGATGAATGTGATAATCCTTATCCGTGTGCTCTATGTTTTGTTTAAAATCTTTAATTTCTTTGGGTTTATTTGCAGCATAGGCAGTTGTCGCCAGTGCTGGAGTAGTAATCGTTTGCCGTTGGGAGGCTCCCTTAATGTGGTTTACTGTCATGTGCCAGATTATTTTTTTGCAAAAATGCTATAAACAGAGTCTAGAGGAAGTGTAGAAGTTTCATTCTCTCTCTCTCAGATCACTTGATTTACAATAAGATTTAATCCGAAAACTATCCCTTTAATGGAGGAAAAACATCACCAATCCTCTCACAAATGGAATCAAAGTAATTAAGAGGATTTGTGTTCTCCAGCTGCAGCCTTTTTACTTTTCCTGGATTCGGTTATAGATAATGTAAATTCCATTTCAGTGTCATTCTGCCTCCTTACTCCTGTCCTCCTCCTCCTCCTCCTCCTCCTCCTCCTCTTTCCTTTTACGGACTTCTGTCTGACTCGGGGCCAAGGTTAAACACTAACAGTGATCAGTTTGTTTTGTGCTGTTGCTGCAGGAGTTTATAAAAGAAACGAGGAGAAGCCAATCGATGCATTAAAAAAAAAAAAAAAAAAAAAAAATCTTCTGTATAAACCATGAGGTTGAACAGGAGGCGACAGAAAACGGCTGATGATATGTTTCCCTTGGTTACCGTCGAACACATAATCTGGTGTTCCTTGACCTCTCCATCCCTCGTCGGGGGCCCGAGACGAGCTGTCCTTTTATGACTAACTCTGACAACTGGAGGACATCCCAGAGGATGACGAACTCCCCGAGAAGTGGTAACTGACACCAGAGAGAGGACGTGCTGCGTTGTTAGTTAGTGAGAGTCAGCGCAGATGGGAAAGACAGACAGAAGCGTCACACCAAGGGGAAAGGATGCAGTCAGTGGAATCTAAAAGTGTGTCTTTAAAGGGAAGGATAAGGATTTTTGAAGTGTGAGTGTATGAGGACCACTTTTCGTGGAAACATAGCTTCCTCCACGGGCACAAGGACAAAAAATGATTGTAGCCACACAATAAAAGGTTCACCTTATCAAATATGTCAGCTTCAGTGGCTTATTTACACTTTATCTTGATATTAAACGGTGTTTTCCAGCAGTTTGTAAACTGCTAATTCAGCCGCACAAAAGTCCATATAGAAAATCAACCGTTTTTAGCTCGCAGGGACACATTGGTTGATGTCTACTGCTGCCCCCTGTGGTGAGTTTGTGTCACTAACATTAATCCAAATTGATTATTTCAAACACCAAAATTGCAAATTCATTGATTTGAACTCAAAAATGGAGGCAGCAGTGGGTCAACAACTGCTGTGCGTCCAGGGCCGGCCCAAGGCATAAGCTAACTAAGCCGCTACTTAGGGCCCCTTGACCACTAGAGGGCCCCCAAGAGCAATTAACTAAAAAAAAAGAAGTTTAAGTTAACGTTATATTTTATATATATACCATTTTTATTACCTTGTTCCGGGTGCCTCTGTTGATTTACATTATTATTGAAGTATTTGTTTGTTTATTTTATTTAATGCTTCATTTATTACATATAAAAATCAAATCTTTGTATTACAGGAGTGTATTTTGAATAGAATAAGTAGAATACGTTTAGTATAGTAGGTGTGTGAGTGATCAATAATCATTATTATTAGCAGTAACAGAGGGCCCCAAAATCAAATTTTGCCTAGGGCCCCATGGAGGCTTGGGCCAGCCCTGTGTGCGTCGTTTATGTAAAATCGATGATTTGGTGTGGCAGAGTAAGGGCGTTCGCAAAGCCAGAAAACGGCGTTTCATGGCGAGAAACTTATTGTTAAGACATCGCAGTCCTTTTAATTATTAAGTAGCTAAAATCCTTGCGTTGCCAATGGCAGCCATGTTTACTGTGAGAGTGAAACCTCGGTGACTCAGGGCGATGTCAGCACCCTCATACGAACCACTCTTCAAATAGACCCTGAACTCTCCCTTTAGACACAACAGCCTGCTTTTAATATGACATGACATGACATGAGCAAATCTCAGGTGAAATGACACAATGTTTTTTGTTTGTTTTGCTTTTTTCATCTCCGTTGTCTCACCGCGTTCTCCTGACAAGTCTGCAGAGAAGTCCATCTGTCTGGTTAACTCGTCCATCCCATCTTATCTGCTGAGATGATAAAAGGACATCCGTATACCGTACAGCGTCAACTGCTGGTAAAAAAAAGGTCTGTATGTTTCTTTGACTGCATGTGGTATTAACTTTAGCACTTTAGCAAACATTCAATGGGGGAGAAAAAAGGGGGCAGGAAAAATTCCACAGCGATGCCAAGAATCAACCGAGGCCGTTTCTGTCTGATGTTTACTGCAATGATTTGATTATTTATAACACTGAAGACAGACAAAAAAAACAAATCTCATGACATTAAAAACCACAGTCTAATACAGTGATTCCCAAAGCGTGGAAGGTCTATAGAGGTTGGGAGGTTCCTGTTATTTGGTCATATTATTAGGGACAGTTAACATATCATTTAGAGCAGGGGTTCTCAAAGTTTTGATACCTGAGTGCCAATTTAGGAACCCAACGTTGGACTGAGGGCGCCAAAGGAAAAAAAATCCCATAAATCCCATTTGTAATAATTTTAATGACCAGATTGCAGTTCTACAGTTAACACTTATTGGTCTGTATCCAGTAATGTCCAATAAACATTTAATAAGCCTAGCAGCTCCTGGATTAACTGTATTTCATTGCAGGCCGCCAGAAATGTTTCTGCGGGCCGCCATTGGCCCCCAAGCCGCACTTTGAGAACCAATGATTTAGAGAGTGTGCTTTGTTTTGAAAAAGTTTAACGTTGCTATTGGTAACAACTTACAACTAAATGCTGAGTATTGCAAACAAAGATCATAGGACTAGTAGTTGAATTAACTTCCTTTTTTCAAGGCGATCCATTTCCAAGATTCCTGTTTTTGAAAAGTAAACTTAACGTATCACACTTTACAGTTTAATATATTCAGATGTGATTTAAAAATCACATGGTTTTTCTGCCTGTTTATGAACTTAATAAGGTTCTTTTTGGACGTTTAAATGGCATCTGTTCTAGTACAGTAATTAAATCAATTTACAGGCCTTTTTTGTCCACCATTTTACTAAAGGTTTAAATGTCCATAACACCTTTGACAGGTGGCTGGTGGGGTTGGGTAAAAATCTTAGTACTTTTAATGCGACTGACTGGGGATTATATCGGCGGTTCCGAGTTATGTTAAACCAGTCGGTGCCAAGTTTCAGTCCTTGAAGGGATCGAGTATCATCACAGAGACTCGTGATCTGCTCCGTGCTTAAACTGTGAGCTACAGCAGAGTGCTTTGGTTCCAAGAGAACACAAAACAAGTTGTAAATCACAGTAAATCACAGACAAAACTCAAAGGAAGCGATAAAGATCCAAATGTAAATGGTTGCAACAAACACTTCTGACTGGTTTATCTTTTCGGAACAACTCAAAATGAGTTCTTACAAAACCCCGATACACACATTATCACTATTTAGTGGGAAACACTGGTTTCCTTTTGAAGTCACAATAAGACTCTTGTTAACCCTTTATGGTCCTACTCAACCATTTTGGTCGACCACACTTTAAGTCACTACATCAAAAATGCATCAAGCTGAACTAACACTTAATGTCACTTGTTCTGAATGTTGTAAACCAGGTTTATTATGAACAGACGTCTCAACCGTTTGGTAGAGGCCTATATCTGTAGTATGGCAAGGCTATTCAACTAAAATTTCCGGAGACCCAGCTTTTCAGAAGGCTGTCCAGCCAGTGGGCCGGTCAACCCCTGTACTACTATTTCATGTTGCATGTGCAGTAAACGGATACAAATAGATACACAATGTTGTAAATTATTTAGCACTTATTTATTGAAATGGCTGCTAGTTTTGTACTAAAAAGGTAAATAACAAAACCACCAACACTCAGGTACAATACAATTTGCGTATAGTGCAAAAAGGTTACAGTTACAGTAACACCTACATTTGGGTAGAACAGTCACAATTGGCTCTTACAATAATATTGTAGAGGTAACAATATAAACAACATTAAGGTGCAATGGCCACAAGGCTATTTTGCAGAAATATAAGTATAAGTACCAATAATATTCAGGTACAATTGCTACAGTTGGCTCGTAGTGCAAAATATTCTGGTACATACATAGGCTGCGTACAATTACAGCTGTACTAGTATTTGCCAAAAAGGGACGTAAAAGTATCACAAAGTGTCGCAAAGTGCCAGAAATATAGGCAAAGCTACGGTTTTATTGGCTTTTTAATAATACATTCATTATTTATGGGTTAATGGGCCGCGGGCCGGTCCAAATTGCTTGAAGGGCCTGATCTGGCCCCCGGGCCTTACGTTGAATAGCCTTGCTTTAGGGTCTCATTTAAAAAAAAAGAAAAAAAAGAATAATAAATAAATATTTATTGTCGTTATTGTTATCGTAAGTAAAAAAAAAAAGTAAAATGCATTTCTTGGTACGTACCTTAAAGGGTTAACACAGATTGGGGGAAAAAAACTATTCAGATGCTTTTGAATCTCATGTGAGTGTCAACACCACAACAAAGTCCCAGCGAGGTATAAAGTATCATCCACAGATTTCTATAGACTTTGATTTGAACTAACAAAGAGGACAAAAGAGAGTGAAGTGCAGCTCTGAAACTTCTTCCTCACTCTCTCTCTCTCTCACTTTCTCACCACACCCTGCAGCTTGAACATTAACTGCATGTGCTTCATATCACATATTTACTCCCAATTTGCCACTTTTATTAGGTCGGGGGTGTTGAAAGCACAACGTGTACCTCCTTATTTTAGTTTCCTTACATATTTCTCATCAAGTAAACCTGCCTGAGATGCCTACAACTCGTCCATGTCCTGGATGAGTGACAGTCATAAATCAGGAGCAAATCATCTGCTCCGTGCACAAAGCTCCTGTAACTGACCCCAACATCAAATATAGCCCAAAAGGCACCATGTCACTTAAAGGCCAGCTCCTCTAGTATATTTAGAAGGATGCAAATAGCGCACAGCCCAAGAAAAAAAAAAGTACCTGTAAATCTATCCAACAGTCTATAGATACCGCCGGAAGAAAAATGATCCCAAAACACCCAGCCCCCTGCTGGGTTTTAGTGACAGACGAGCCGTGAGGCTGTCTATAGTTGTGGCACTTATTTTATAGGCGACAGTAAAATTGGCTTTGCGCAATTCCATTCCAATAAAACAAAAAAAAACAAAAAAAGAAAAGAGCCGGACAGCCAGCGCCATCACCACAGTCCAAGAGAGCGCAGCAAAGTTAAAGCGCATGAGATGCAGAGCCAAGTGGAGAGAGAGAGTGAGAGTGAGAGAGAGAGAGAGAGAGGGAGAGAAAAACAACATAAACAACTTCATAAACAATTAAATAAACAAACAAAAGTGTCCCCCTCCAAGTGTATAATCCAGAGTGTGGTCCATACCTTCAGTCTGCTCCAACGGCAAACGCGCAAAGTGACTCCTCTCTGCGCACAGACTGCGTCCACTGGAGGAGGAGGAGGAATTACTGTGAGTAAAGAGACTTGACGCGCATTGCTGCTGCTGGAGGTGGAGGAGGTGGAGGAGGTGGGATGTTCTTAAAGTCCTCCGTCCGTCCTATTGTTACCTCCTAAAGTTTCCCAGGCAAGTCAAAACACAGAATCTGGACACAGTTGGGTCTGAGCCGCGCCCACAGCAGCAGCAGACTGCGCTCAAGTGTTTTATATTTAAGACAAAAAAAGAAAAGAAAAACTTCGCCTGAGGGAACTAATTATCTTGTAAGAGACAGAGATTCAACTGTGTCAACGTGAGATTATGAACTCCTCCTCCTCCTCCTCCTCCTCCTCCTCCTCCTCCTCCTCTTCCTCCTCCTCCTGCTGCTGCTGCTTCACCACTTTAAGAAGAAAAAAAAAACCTGGCACAGATCTGGAAGGAGGTGCAAAGGAGTGATTTTTTTGGGGGGGGAGGTGGGATTTTTTCCCTCTCTACCTTTTGTTCTTTCTTTTTTTGGATTGGAGCAGTGAAGAAGAAAAAAACCCCACTTGTGGCTCTGCTGAGCTGAGCATTTACTGTGCAGCAGTAAATCCGTCCGACTGTTGCAGCTGGAACACATCTGCTGCTCACACACTCACAGCCTTCAACACATGCTTTCACACTCACTGTAAACACACTATGTGACATTATTCCTCAGCTATAACATCGTAACCACATTTTCTGGACATTAAGGGACCAACGAGGTTGACTAATAGTTCATTTTGACCAGTTTTGAGGTTTAAAAATGGTGAAGTTGGCGTCCATTTTGTCAACACTTCTTTTAGTGGAACTCTTCAACAGTAAAAGGATTTAATACACTTTGGAATCGTTCTAAATTTAACTTCAAGCAACCAAAGTGTTGAAAAGACTCGAGAGTATATATGTAAATTCATCTTAAGATTGTTAATACACTCTGGTTTAGTGCTAATTTTAACTATTTTTTGCTGTAACAACAATAATAAAAGAGTAAATCACAATGTCAAATTGTTAAATACATTTGGGAGCAAATACACCGTGGATTCGTTTCAAATTTAACTTCACCAATAAAATTCAATCAAATACACTTTGGACTATTTTATCATATCAATGCTATGCTAATGCTAATGCTAAGTATTATTATTAACTTGTAGAGTTAAATTTAACTATTTTGATCTCACTTAAAGGAGTTAAAAGTGTCAGATTGTTCATTTTAAGTGCAAGTCCCAGTACTCTCAGTCTCAGTGCAAGTAATCAGAGATTAGTGTTAAATTGAACTCTCTTTGTGTAGCTTTAAAAATGAAACGGTTAAAGGTGCCATATGTAAGAATGTGGCCAAAAACGGTTACTCAAATTCAAAATACCAACGTCTTTTATGTTTCGTTTTCTCCGCCATTGTAGATCAGACATAACTGGTAACCCGTGGTTGCTCGGCAGCTGAGACTCTACTGACTGCAATGATTGGTAGACGGCGGTAGGTGGCGCCACATGCCAAAACATGATTTCAAAACATAAACATGATTTGCAGTCTGCAAAAGATTTTTTTTAATGCAAATATTTTGTCTGTACTGTTGTTGTTGGTGAGTTCAGTTTGTTATATGAACATTATTCCTGAGTCTCTGTGACATATTAGGAGGATTTTATGGCCAGTTGATTTAGATTTATTACACAATGCACCTTTAAATATACTTAAAATGACTTAACTGAACTTGAACATGCTAGGTAAAATAATTGTGGAAGTTGTTGAGTTATTGGCATTATATAGCACATTTAAACAGTAAATTATATTATTAATGTGAAGTTAAACAACTTAAAGTATGGGCAAATGGCATTTTCAAAACTGCTCTTCAGTTCAAACACCTTGAAATGTTTTAGAATTTAGCATTAGCATTTATTTAATGAATAATCATTTTATTGAGTATGTGTGGTATTACTCTGGTTCCCAAAGAGTGGGTCACGACCCATTCGTGGGCCTTGAAGGTGCTGGAAACGGTCCTCAGTCACTGAAAAACATATTTATTTATTCTTCTCAGTTATCACATCCGGGATTATTTTTACGTTTATTGGGAAAAGGGACTCAGGATTATTGGTTCACTTCAGTACATTCTTGCTAAAGTACAAATCTGGGTGTGGGCCTCGAATGTTTTGCAGGATTTGCCGCAAACCTCTGCTGTATTTTATTTAAAAAAAAACAAAAGAGGAGACATGACCTGTCGTTCATAAACAAAAAAAGGCTTTTCATGCAGGTTTGTGCAGCTGTTGAAGGATCAGTGGATGTGTGTGTTTTTTTTTCCTGCTCACGTTATTTAGGAATAACACGCTGCATGTCTCAGACTGTCTCCTCCACAAACAAGAGCTGTTTTTAACTGTGTAATCTCTACTCTCTGTCCTTTCATTTTCATTTAGGCAATTTGAGGCCAACATTTGAGGCTTTTTTTCTCTTCTGGTGGCCACAGAAGCAGCAGCAGCAGCAGCAGCAGCAGCAGCAGCAGCAGCAGCAGTAGTCGGCTCTCTCACCCACCACGCCCTTCAGTGTGGAGACATCCACCCACCCTGCTATGACTCACTGTCAGCGAGCATGACTTTCTTAATCTGCCAGAGTGATGGAAAACAAATGGCCCAAAGGACAGCGGAGCAGAGGAGGAGCAGAGTGCACGTCTTGTGTAAGATTGTAGTGAGCCAAATGTAACAGAAACAGGGGAGGCTTTATTTAAAAAACAACAAAGAAAAAAAACAACGTCCAATTCGTCAAAAAAGGGTTTAAGAGAAAAAAATGAGAGGAGACAAAAGTACCCTGTCCAGCCTTTTTTCTTTTCTTAGATAAAACACATTATCATGTTTGTGTTGAAGATAACAGATACGGCCTCATTATTTCCTGCCGCAGCCTAAGAACTTAATTATTCCCAGTTTGTTTAGATAACATGACTTCTTCATACATTTTTGTGGGCTGTGTGAGAATCTCTGGACTTATCACAGCGTCGTCTGGTGAAATCTCCTGCAGACACTCGGCCTCTGCAGCATTTGCTTAGGAAACCCCAGTCTTATATAAAGCACCTTAAAGGGATATTTGAGTGATTTAAGTGCAAGTATCTTACCAGAAAATGACTTTGGTAGAAGTTAATGTCTCCATTTACTATATTACTTGAGTACAAAGTCTTACTGTCCAGTGTGTACAATGTAGGAAGAATTACTTATTACTAAATTGGCAGGTATTTCAGATAAAATAATACTTTACTGAGTCTTCTCTATGGTGGCCACCATTTTGGACCACCATGTTTTATATATAATATAGCCAAAAAATGTAGAAACTAAACATCTTTTGAATTTTGAAACACTAGGAAGGAAAGGAAGGGTGAGATTTACCTCAAAACTAAGTTTCTGGTATAGAATGTACTTACGTTAATGTATTTGAAGTGAGGAGATGGAGTAAAAGTACACAGTAAAAGTTGCTAAAAAATGTAAATAACAAAGTAAAGTACAGCTATGTTTGTTTTGTAGAGAGTGACTCCACTTTGAAAAGGTTTAATTTGACCTTTTCGACATTTTTACAGGGCTTTAGTTAAATTTGGCCCTTTTTTTGTTGATACCACACTTTGTTCTAAGACAGTTAAACGGCTTAACTTAACACACACACACACACACACACACACACACACACACACACACACACACACACACACACACACACACACACACACACACACACACCCACACACACACACGCACACCTCTCTTCTCAGAAAGACGGGCAGAACATAAATTCCAGGACCGACGGTTCGGCAGCTTCACAGGTTTTTATTTATATTTTTTTTTTACCTGAATTCTTGGCTTTCCAGAGATGGAATGTGATGGAAACAAATATTTAAAAGGCATCATGTAATCATTTATTTGAAAGTAAATCTCAGCTGATATCAAAAATATAAACATGTGAAGTTCATTCCAGTTTTCCATATTTAAAGTTACAGTATTTTACACAATCTTAAAGAGGATTTTGATGTGTTTACTTTCTTTTACAAAACAGCAAACCAAACATTAATTTTATGTTCCCGAAACTCGTCGATTTAAAGGCACAGTGAGTAATATTTAAGAAGGTTTAATGATGGTCATTGACCATAAGTATGTCATGTATATATATATAATTGTTTGGTTTTCAGAGGCTCAGAAGTTTGAGACAATTCACATTCTCACCATTAGAGGTCACTAATTCTCACACAGTGGACCTTTAATGTAAAATTTGACATGAATGTTAATTTCACATTATCACAACTTAAAGTTTCAGAAGACTTTTTAGATTTTGTCAGCCCTTTTAACTTGAAATTATATGTGAAAAGAAGTCAAATTAATATTATTTGTATTGCCAAATTACTAGGTTTATCGCAACACATTTTACAGTAGTAGTAGTAGTAGAAGTAGTAGTAGTAGTCGTAGTAGTAGTACTAGGGCTGGGATTACAATATTGTTAAGTCATTCTACACATACGTTTTTGAAAATATGATTTTTTGATTTGTTGTTTTTTAACCCTTTAAGGTACACACCAATTAAAAAGCAAAGGAAACATTATTTCTTTGCTTTTTTTATTATTTTATTTTATGTACTTATAATAACAATAACAACAATCGACCCTACAGTATTACAGATACAGGCCTCTACCAAACGGTTGAGACGTCTGTTCATAATAAACCTGGTTTGCATAATTCATAAAGTACAACATTCAGAACAAGTGAAATTAGGTGTTAGTGAGTTTAGCTTGAAGCATTTTTCAATGAGATATAGTGACTTAAAGTGTGGTCGACCAAATGGTTGAGTAGTACCTTAAAGGGTTAAAGCCACACCAATTCAACCAGATAGCACAACAGTCCAATGGGTTCCAAATATCAGTTTCAACAGCATCTTATAACTCCAAGTTTGAGTTTAAGTTATGTTTCGGGGGAATGTTGGTCAGAAAACCACAGATGTAAAAATAAAATATTTCAGGTTCCTGGCATTGAACCTTTTGGCTCAGGGTCTTTCTCTACATTCCCTGCATGTCAGTTATTACTTAGATTTGCACAATAATTTGTACCACAGGAAAGAAAAAAACAGTAATCAAAGAAGGATCAATATCAGTGGGTGATTTTGTGGCTGTGTCTTCTTGCGCATGGACCCATGTCAGATCTTTATCACGCTGCCATTCACAAACTCATTATAGGTGAGACTGTAAGGATAAGGAGGCATTTGGCACCGCGTTAGGAGCAAAATCTCCGACAACAACACAAAAACCTCTTGTATCAGCCCGTAATCAAATACCTGCAAAACACAACACTTCCTCACATCCAAAATCAAATGTAGTCAAACACATCTACGCCACAAGATCAGACTCCGGAGACAGCGGCACATGCAGATGATATTATGCCACTTATCCATTATACAGTTCTAGCACTTCTCGGCTCTACTCGACTAACTTAGGTATCAGTCACGTCTTTTTAAATGACTTAATGGTGCCTCCTCAACTTGGGCATGGTGGTCGTAGCAGAATCAGTTAATTCAAAAGATTTGTTCACAGAACAGTTTAGTATTTATGTATATGTACTTATGTACTTGTCTAGTATGGCCGGCAGTCTGTTAACGGCTCAGTTAGCTTGGAACCTCGTCAGAGCAGGTACCTAAAAAAGCACCGCGTAGCAGGTACTATCACTAATGGAAAAACAAAAAACACACAAAAAATGCATCTATCTATCTATCTATCTATCTATCTATCTATCTATCTATCTATCTATCTATCTATCTATCTATCTATCTATCTATCTATCTATCTATCTATCTATCTATCTATCTATCTATCTATCTATCTATCTATCTATCTATCTATCGCTAGCATGCTAGTTAGCCCAGCTCACCACTAAATGAAAGCTCATGGATCTTCCTCTTCTTTTAAACAAATCGCATGTGGCTGAGGTGATAAAATATAGACAAAATGTAGCACTAAATGTATTAGCGAGCAAATACAAATACTTTATTTTGGTCACAGTTGTCCACATTATTATTTCCACACCACTCTATAGAATCACAGATCATTTGAAGTTTGACACCCATGTTTAAAGGCTAAAAAACCCCAAGTTTTGTTTGTTGTTTTTATTTTTTTTAATGATTATATACTTATACAAACAGACTTATTTGTAGTGTATACCTCAATGTTACATACTGGACCTTTAACAAGCTTTAATTCATATTTTCAGTTTTTATTTGTTATTATTGACAATTTTTGTTTTGCTGTTTTTTGCTGATTACGTCGTAATCCTGTAATTATTATACCTTCTATGTAACATTTACTTTGCGAGGTATTTCGAGTGCGTACACAAACATGACCTGGTGATGTATGAATGTTGCCGACCACTCACACCTGAAACCATGAGCGTTGTTGGCAGCGACACTCTGTCTGACACAGTCTCTCCAAAACTATGCTGCAGTTTCTTCATGCGCTGAGCGGAAGAGCAGCCAAGACAATTCCTGACACCGAGTCAGAAGTTAAAAGGGTCTCCTGACTCAGACAGAAATTATCCTCTTCCCTTAGCCGGGCAAGATTCAGCCACATAAAATGTAAAAGAAAAAAAAACAAATCCCAATCCCCGAGGGTGTGTAATATCAAACTGCCAAGTACAGACATTCAGGTCTGGGCAGGATCGAGTTTTTTGATGCACACCTTTTTCCTCAAGGCTCCAAAAAATAACAACAATTTGAATATCAGCACAATAGAACAAAAACAGCTGTGTACTAATGAAGATTTCACCCTGCAGGGGTTTTAAATAAATCTTTTAATAGAGATGAATCAACCGATGACTAAAGCTGAATCACTGAATGATTTGAGCTTGTAACCAAGGGCAACCGCTGCCTCAACACTGGACCAAAAAAAACATTTTCACTTCTACTTTTCCAGCTTCTTTCTTTGTAAAACAACACAGCTGGGTCACATTAGGACAATCACGCTCCTCTACTTTTTATTATTATTATTTATTTATTTAAAGTTGAATAGTATAACATTTAAGTCAAATTATTTCCAATTGGCAGAAATTCTTTATAAAATTGTTTGTGTATATTCTCCTGATTGTGATTTATTACCTCAATATGAGCTTTTAATATATTTAGAGCTGGAGCATTTGATTGTATTTTAATTTCACAGTAATTTATTTTATTTCACACAGTTGTCCTGTAAAAGCAAATTATTTGCATAGCTTTGGATTTTATCTTAACTTAATATCTCATATTTTATATTTACATTTATACATAAAAGTCACAATATTTGGCATGAATAAGGTACTTTTCCCTATCATGTAAAAGTCTATACAAAACGACTCTACACACACGTCCTTCTGTGTGTGTATAACTAATATAACACAAGAAGAAAATATAACTGTTTTAAAAATAACCTTATTCGGTTTAAAGAAGTGTTTTTCATGATGTCGTTCACTAGGTCTAAACAACTACAGCTCCCATGATTCCATTCGGTAATGCGTCATCATATTCTGTCCAATCGCTGAAACTTCCCAGCGTTTCCGGTGTGCTTCTTGCTAACTCAAACGCGATACAAAAGTACACTATAAACATGTCATTTTGCGTGTATAACGAATATAAGACATGCAGAAAAGATAACTGAGTCTAGCTGGAGTCATATGTGTTTTTAAAAATGCGGAATAACCTTAAGATATTCGGTTTTTAAGTTGTGTTTTCGTGCTGTCATTCATTCGGTTTGAATGACTGCAGCTCCCATCATTCAATTCGGTAACGCGTCATCAAATTCTGTCCAATCTGAGTTTGGAGGTAAAAGAAACGCGGAAAAACAAAAACTCTCAACGCCGTTTTCAAAGTGTGTCGTTTAAGACATATTAATATACAGTTCGTAGGGAATCTTTTTGTCATTAACAGATTGCCGTGATGTTTATGTGTTGTGTTTGTGTTTGTGTTTATTCGTAGGTGTTTGCTGAGAAGTTATGTGGTTTTCGTGGCTGACAACAACTTCATAGTTAGGTAGATTTGAAGTCAGTGATATGGAGATCACTCCTAAATCAGTGAAAGTGAAGTCAGTGTTTAGTTCTTTTTCACCCTGTGGTTCAGTGGAGTCAAGTCCCTGTGAAAACAAAGAGCAGAAGGTGAGTGAAGTGTTTTTCTGTTAAATATGAATGTGTCTGACTCTGTCGTGGAACTGGATAATATCACACAAAACTATCTCACGTCAGTCTGTATTAAGGCTGCACCTAACGATTCATAATAGATGAAGCCAGTAATTGTTTGGTCCTGAAAGTGTTGACCGGTGTTTTTATATCCTCAACATTATGTTCTCAAATGTTTACAATTATTCTGTTTAATTATTTCTTTGTTAATATGAAGACACCAGACAATGTTCACTTTTAAGAAGCTGAACAATCAAGGGACATATTTTAATTATTAAAAGCAACAACATTCAAACGGATTAATCAAGTATAAAATTTGCTTGACGGTTAAGTTAGTAATCGATTAATAAGTGCTTGGTCGATTAATCTTTGCAGCCCTACAGTCTATATCGATAATTATTGTGACTAAATGTCAGATTATTAAAGATAAATGTTTGCTCTTGAGTTGATGAAACCACTTAATTGTGGTATTTAACTCCTCAAACACTTATTAGAATCAGATTGCATATTTGGGGTAAAAGATTGGGGCCAAATGTGAATTTTTTTGCGATTAAAGTAAAAAAATTAGAGAGGGAGAGGCTGAAAGAAAATCAAATTCACATATGGTCCTAATCCTCTTCTATAACATTCACAGTGATTAAATTAGTGTCTGTGCAATGCATAGGCATCAATTAATCAGTCTCAGTGTGTTATTTGTAATTAAAACTAGCTCTGTTATATGTTTTCATCTTCTTAAATGTATATATGTTTAGTTTGTATTGCTCCAAATAACAACAAAAAAACTGAGTCATTCTGTGGACATCAACTACTCAATTAGCAGAAGAATTGATTATGAAAGTAGTCATGAGTTACAGCCCTGGACATTTGTTATCATACATTTAATTACTCGTCATCTCTGCAGCCTCATCAGAAGCTGAGTTCCTCCCTGAAGGAGCGGCTGAAGAGATCTCGGCGCTCCTTCACCTCGCCCTTCTCTGTGGCCAAACGGCTCTGTGTCGATGACTCGGAGGAGGTCGGCCAACGAGTCCCAGCAGATTCCCAGAAGAGTGTTCACAATCCTCAACTCGACGTTGATGAAAACAGAAATGACACCAGATCAGGGAGTGAGAGGTTTTCTGGACCCGCTCCTGAATCAACACGTCTTCCTTCAGAGGACGCAGGGCAGCGAAGAGGGCAACTCAGGAAGGATGTGAAAGACAAGACGGAGACTGTGCGCAGACTCAAGATGGTGAAAATGTACCGAAGCAAGGTACTGACGACCTGAGCTTTTAACATAAACTCATTTTATACACTCAACACTCATTTCATACACGTATGTCTCTCTCCACAGAATGATTTGACACAGCTTCAAAGTTTGATTGACAAGTGGAGGAGCTGTGCTCAGGCTGCGCTGTGTGAGCTCCAGTCCGATGTCTTCATCGAGGGACAGAAGGCCAGTCTTCCCGAGCTCATTGACCTTTTCGGTCTGGATGACAGACTTCTGCACTTTGACCGCACAGAGGAGGACTTTACGTCTTAATAACACGCTCTGAGGGACACACACAAAAGTTCTACTGTTATTGCACACAATCTGAGTTTATTTAATTGTAATATGTTGCTGCTACAGTTGTATTCACATCTTCAAAAAAAATTCTGTTCACTTGTTAAAAGTTCAGTGTGTAATAAATTAGTGACATCTAAAGTTTTGTCTAATTTATTTCACATTAAGTCCATCGACATATTTCTCTTAATTCCGACCTGACTTCCAGTGTAAATGAAACGCACCGTTTAAGTCTGGGAATTCAAAAACGACTTTTATTTTGAAAGTCCAGTGTGTAATGATTAGTGACATCTAATGGTGAGACTGCAGAGTGCAACAAACATAGGACTCGGGCTCATTAGGAAAATACGGTGGCGTCCATAGTTTCTCCTGTTTTCTACTCTGTCTACGGTTTCCTCCCTTTTTTTTATTAGTTTATGCATCAGATTTATGTGAGCAGTTTTTTTCTCTTCAAACCATGAAACTAGTCTGTTTGGTGTAGAAAACATACTGGAACAAAATTGCAGACATATTAATCAAGCCTTAAGTACATATTAAAGGCTTATTCAAACAACTTTTATTTTAAATCAGTTATACAATCATATTTATGTGTAGTGTGTTCAATTCCTGCTGTTAAACCCTACTGGACTTCTGCCCAAAGGAGAAGCAGATCTTCGGCCTGCAGGTTATTCTTCTGAACTATTTCTTGGAATCGCTCTGCGATTGTAGCTAAGCAGTTTTGCTGAAAAAAGTTTTACAAAAGATTTCTCTGGGGGAAAAAATATTTCATGAAAGTTTTTGAAAAGTATCTTTCTGAAAAGAAAATTCTGGAAACTTTGAAAATGACTGACAGGAAACTGAAAATAATCTTTCTAAAAAAAAAAAAAACTGAGAAGAAAACCCGAAATTAGAAATGTCCTATGTCGTCCAAAATTTAACAAAGATGTCATACTATACTATGTCGTGCAAAATTTTGCAATTTTCTTGAAAACTTTTTTTGGTCCAAAATTTCATAAAAACGTCATACTATACTATGTCGTCCAAAATTTGACAATTTTCTTGAAAACTCTTTTGGTCCAAAATTTCATGAAAACGTCATACTATACTATGTTGTCCAAAGTATGACAATTTTCTTGAAAACTTTTTTTGGTCCAAAATTTCATAAAAACGTCATACTATACTATGTTGTCCAAAATTTGACAATTTTCTTGAAAACTTTTTTTGGTCCAAAATTTCATAAAAACGTCATACTATACTATGTCGTGCAAAATTTTGCAATTTTCTTGAAAACTTTTTTGGTCCAAAATTTCATAAAAACGTCATACTATACTATGTCGTCCAAAATTTGACAATTTTCTTGAAAACTCTTTTGGTCCAAAATTTCATGAAAACGTCATACTATACTATGTTGTCCAAAGTATGACAATTTTCTTGAAAACTTTTTCTTGGTCCAAAATTTCACAAAAACGTCATACTATACTATGTCGTCCAAAATTTTACAATTTTCTTGCAAACTTTTTTTTGGTCCAAAATTTCATAAAAATGTCATACGTTATGTCGTCCAAAATTTGACAATTTTCTTGAAAACTTTTTTTGGTCCAAAATTTCATGAAAACGTCATACTATACTATGTCATCCAAAATTTGACAATTTTCTTGAAAACTTTTTTGGTCCAAAATTTCATAAAAACGTCATACTATACTATGTTGTCCAAAATTTGACAATTTTCTGGAAAACTTTTTTTGGTCCAAAATTTCATGAAAACGTCATACTATACTATGTCGTCCAAAGTTTGACAATTTTGTGGAAAACTTTTTCTTGGTCCAAAATTTCCTAAAAACGTCATACTATACTGTGTCGTCCAAAATTTTACAATTTTCTTGCAAACTTTTTCTTGGTCCAAAATTTCCTAAAAACGTCATACTATACTATGTCGTCCAAAATTTTACAATTTTCTTGAAAACTTTTTTGTTCCAAAATTTCCTAAAAACATCATACTATACTATGTCGTCCAAAATTTGACAATATTCTTGCAAACTTTTTGTTGGTCCAAAATTTCATGAAAACGTCATACTATACTATGTCATCCAAAATTTGACAATTTTCTTGAAAACTTTTTTTGGTCCAAAATTTCATAAAAACGTCATACTATACTATGTCGTCCAAAATTTGACAATTCTCTTGAAAACTTTTTTTGGTCCAAAATTTCATGAAAACGTCATACTATACTATGTCGTCCAAAATTTGACAATTTTCTTGAAAACTTTTTCTTGGTCCAAAATTTCATAAAAACGTCATACTATACTATGTCCTCCAAAGTTTGACAATTTTCTGGAAAACTTTTTTGGTGCAAAATTTCATGAAAACGTCATACTATACTATGTCGTCCAAAGTTTGACAATTTTCTGGAAAACTTTTTCTTGGTCCAAAATTTCCTAAAAACGTCATACTATACTGTGTCGTCCAAAATTTTACAATTTTCTTGCAAACTTTTTCTTGGTCCAAAATTTCCTAAAAACGTCATACTATACTATGTCGTCCAAAATTTTACAATTTTCTTGAAAACTTTTTTGTCCCAAAATTTCCTAAAAACATCATACTATACTATGTCGTCCAAAATTTGACAATATTCTTGAAAACTTTTTGTTGGTCCAAAATTTCATGAAAACGTCATACTATACTATGTCATCCAAAATTTGACAATTTTCTTGAAAACTTTTTTTGGTCCAAAATTTCATAAAAACGTCATACTATACTATGTCGTCCAAAATTTGACAATTCTCTTGAAAACTTTTTTTGGTCCAAAATTTCATGAAAACGTCATACTATACTATGTCGTCCAAAATTTGACAATTTTCTTGAAAACTTTTTCTTGGTCCAAAATTTCATAAAAACGTCATACTATACTATGTCCTCCAAAGTTTGACAATTTTCTGGAAAACTTTTTTGGTGCAAAATTTCATGAAAACGTCATACTATACTATGTCGTCCAAAGTTTGACAATTTTCTTGAAAACTTTTTTTGTTCCAAAATTTCCTAAAAACGTCATACTATACTATGTCGTCCAAAGTTTGACAATTTTCTTGAAAACTTTTTCTTGGTCCAACAATTCACAAAAACGTCATCCTATAATTTGTCGTCCAAAATTTGACAATTTTCTTGCAAACTTTTTTTTGGTCCAAAATTTCATAAAAACGTCATACTATACTTTGTCGTCCAAAATTTTACAATTTTCTTGAAAACTTTTTTTGGTCCAAAATTTCATGAAAACGTCATACTATACTATGTCGTCCAAAATTTGACAATTTTCTTGAAAACTTTTTTTGGTCCAAAATTTCATAAAAACATCATACTATACTATGTCGTCCAAAATTTGACAATTTTCTTGAAAACTATTTTTTGGTCCAAAATTTCATGAAAACGTCATACTATACTATGTCGTCCAAAGTTTGACAATTTTCTGGAAAACTTTTTTGGTCCAAAATTTCATGAAAACGTCATACTATACTATGTCGTCCAAAATTTGACAATTTTCTTGAAAACTTTTTTTGTTCCAAAATTTCCTAAAAACGTCATACTATACTATGTCGTCCAAAGTTTGACAATTTTCTTGAAAACTTTTTTGGTCCAAAATTTCATGAAAACGTCATACTATACTATGTCGTCCAAAGTTTGTCAATATTCTTGAAAACTTTTTTTGGTCCAAAATTTCATGAAAACGTCATACTATACTATGTCGTCTAAAATTTGACAATTTTCTTGAAAACTTTTTTTGGTCCAAAATTTCATAAAAACGTCATACTATACTATGTCGTCCAAAGTTTGACAATTTTCTGCAAAACTTTTTTTGGTCCAAAATTTCATGAAAACGTCATACTATACTATGTCGTCCAAAGTTTGACAATTTTCTGGAAAACTTTTTTGGTCCAAAATTTCATGAAAACGTCATACTATACTATGTCGTCCAAAGTTTGACAATATTCTTGAAAACTTTTTTTGGTCCAAAATTTCATGAAAACGTCATACTATACTATGTCGTCTAAAATTTGACAATTTTCTTGAAAACTTTTTTTGGTCCAAAATTTCATAAAAACGTCATACTATACTATGTCGTCCAAAGTTTGACAATTTTCTGCAAAACTTTTTTTGGTCCAAAATTTCATGAAAACGTCATACTATACTATGTCGTCCAAAGTTTGACAATTTTCTGGAAAACTTTTTCTTGGTCCAAAATTTCACAAAAACGTCATACTATACTATGTCGTCCAAAATTTTACAATTTTCTTGCAAACTTTTTCTTGGTCCAAAATTTCACAAAAGCGTCATACTATACTATGTCGTCCAAAATTTTACAATTTTCTTGAAAACTTTTTTTGTTCCAAAATTTCCTAAAAACGTCATACTATACTATGTCGTCCAAAGTTTGACAATTTCCTTGAAAACTTTTTCTTGGTCCAACATTTCACAAAAACGTCATCCTATAATTTGTGGTCCAAAATTTGACAATTTTCTTGAAAACTTTTTCTTGGTCCAACATTTCACAAAAACGTCATCCTATAATTTGTGGTCCAAAATTTGACAATTTTCTTGCAAAGTTTTTTTTGGTCCAAAATTTCATAAAAACGTCATACTATGCTATGTCGTCCAAAATTTGACAATTTTCTTGAAACTTTTTTTGGTCCAGAATTGCATGAAAACGTCATACTATACTATGTCGTCCAAAATTTGAAAATTTTCTTGAAAACTTTTTTTGGTCCAAAATTTTATGAAAACGTCATACTATATACTATGTTGTCTAAAATTTGACAATTTTCTTGAAAACTTTTTGTTGGTCCAAAATTTCATAAAAACGTCATACTATACTGTCGTCCAAAATTTGACAATTTTCTTGAAAACTTTTTTTGGTCCAAAATTTCATAAAAACGTCATACTATACTATGTCGTCCAAAATTTGACAATTCTCTTGAAAACTTTTTTTGGTCCAAAATTTCATGAAAACGTCATTCTATACTATGTCGTCCAAAATTTGACAATTTTCTTGAAAACTATTTTTTGGTCCAAAATTTCACAAAAACGTCATACTATACTGTGTCGTCCAAAATTTTACAATTTTCTTGAAAACTTTTTTTGTTCCAAAATTTCCTAAAAACGTCATACTATACTATGTCGTCCAAAGTTTGACAATTTTCTTGAAAACTTTTTTGGTCCAAAATTTCATGAAAACGTCATACTATACTATGTCGTCCAAAGTTTGTCAATATTCTTGAAAACTTTTTTTGGTCCAAAATTTCATGAAAACGTCATACTATACTATGTCGTCTAAAATTTGACAATTTTCTTGAAAACTTTTTTTGGTCCAAAATTTCATAAAAACGTCATACTATACTATGTCCTCCAAAGTTTGACAATTTTCTGGAAAACTTTTTTGGTGCAAAATTTCATGAAAACGTCATACTATACTATGTCGTCCAAAGTTTGACAATTTTCTTGAAAACTTTTTTTGTTCCAAAATTTCCTAAAAACGTCATACTATACTATGTCGTCCAAAGTTTGACAATTTTCTTGAAAACTTTTTCTTGGTCCAACAATTCACAAAAACGTCATCCTATAATTTGTCGTCCAAAATTTGACAATTTTCTTGCAAACTTTTTTTTGGTCCAAAATTTCATAAAAACGTCATACTATACTTTGTCGTCCAAAATTTTACAATTTTCCTGAAAACTTTTTTTGGTCCAAAATTTCATGAAAACGTCATACTATACTATGTCGTCCAAAATTTGACAATTTTCTTGAAAACTTTTTTTGGTCCAAAATTTCATAAAAACATCATACTATACTATGTCGTCCAAAATTTGACAATTTTCTTGAAAACTATTTTTTGGTCCAAAATTTCATGAAAACGTCATACTATACTATGTCGTCCAAAGTTTGACAATTTTCTGGAAAACTTTTTTGGTCCAAAATTTCATGAAAACGTCATACTATACTATGTCGTCCAAAATTTGACAATTTTCTTGAAAACTTTTTTTGTTCCAAAATTTCCTAAAAACGTCATACTATACTATGTCGTCCAAAGTTTGACAATTTTCTTGAAAACTTTTTTGGTCCAAAATTTCATGAAAACGTCATACTATACTATGTCGTCCAAAGTTTGTCAATATTCTTGAAAACTTTTTTTGGTCCAAAATTTCATGAAAACGTCATACTATACTATGTCGTCCAAAATTTTACAATTTTCTTGAAAACTTTTTTTGTTCCAAAATTTCCTAAAAACGTCATACTATACTATGTCGTCCAAAGTTTGACAATTTCCTTGAAAACTTTTTCTTGGTCCAACATTTCACAAAAACGTCATCCTATAATTTGTGGTCCAAAATTTGACAATTTTCTTGAAAACTTTTTCTTGGTCCAACATTTCACAAAAACGTCATCCTATAATTTGTGGTCCAAAATTTGACAATTTTCTTGCAAAGTTTTTTTTGGTCCAAAATTTCATAAAAACGTCATACTATGCTATGTCGTCCAAAATTTGACAATTTTCTTGAAACTTTTTTTGGTCCAGAATTGCATGAAAACGTCATACTATACTATGTCGTCCAAAATTTGAAAATTTTCTTGAAAACTTTTTTTGGTCCAAAATTTTATGAAAACGTCATACTATATACTATGTTGTCTAAAATTTGACAATTTTCTTGAAAACTTTTTGTTGGTCCAAAATTTCATAAAAACGTCATACTATACTGTCGTCCAAAATTTGACAATTTTCTTGAAAACTTTTTTTGGTCCAAAATTTCATAAAAACGTCATACTATACTATGTCGTCCAAAATTTGACAATTCTCTTGAAAACTTTTTTTGGTCCAAAATTTCATGAAAACGTCATACTATACTATGTCGTCCAAAATTTGACAATTTTCTTGAAAACTATTTTTTGGTCCAAAATTTCACAAAAACGTCATACTATACTGTGTCGTCCAAAATTTTACAATTTTCTTGAAAACTTTTTTTGTTCCAAAATTTCCTAAAAACGTCATACTATACTATGTCGTCCAAAGTTTGACAATTTTCTTGAAAACTTTTTTGGTCCAAAATTTCATGAAAACGTCATACTATACTATGTCGTCCAAAGTTTGTCAATATTCTTGAAAACTTTTTTTGGTCCAAAATTTCATGAAAACGTCATACTATACTATGTCGTCTAAAATTTGACAATTTTCTTGAAAACTTTTTTTGGTCCAAAATTTCATAAAAACGTCATACTATACTATGTCGTCCAAAGTTTGACAATTTTCTGCAAAACTTTTTTTGGTCCAAAATTTCATGAAAACGTCATACTATACTATGTCGTCCAAAGTTTGACAATTTTCTGGAAAACTTTTTTGGTCCAAAATTTCATGAAAACGTCATACTATACTATGTCGTCCAAAGTTTGACAATATTCTTGAAAACTTTTTTTGGTCCAAAATTTCATGAAAACGTCATACTATACTATGTCGTCTAAAATTTGACAATTTTCTTGAAAACTTTTTTTGGTCCAAAATTTCATAAAAACGTCATACTATACTATGTCGTCCAAAGTTTGACAATTTTCTGCAAAACTTTTTTTGGTCCAAAATTTCATGAAAACGTCATACTATACTATGTCGTCCAAAGTTTGACAATTTTCTGGAAAACTTTTTCTTGGTCCAAAATTTCACAAAAACGTCATACTATACTATGTCGTCCAAAATTTTACAATTTTCTTGCAAACTTTTTCTTGGTCCAAAATTTCACAAAAGCGTCATACTATACTATGTCGTCCAAAATTTTACAATTTTCTTGAAAACTTTTTTTGTTCCAAAATTTCCTAAAAACGTCATACTATACTATGTCGTCCAAAGTTTGACAATTTCCTTGAAAACTTTTTCTTGGTCCAACATTTCACAAAAACGTCATCCTATAATTTGTGGTCCAAAATTTGACAATTTTCTTGAAAACTTTTTCTTGGTCCAACATTTCACAAAAACGTCATCCTATAATTTGTGGTCCAAAATTTGACAATTTTCTTGCAAAGTTTTTTTTGGTCCAAAATTTCATAAAAACGTCATACTATGCTATGTCGTCCAAAATTTGACAATTTTCTTGAAACTTTTTTTGGTCCAGAATTGCATGAAAACGTCATACTATACTATGTCGTCCAAAATTTGAAAATTTTCTTGAAAACTTTTTTTGGTCCAAAATTTTATGAAAACGTCATACTATATACTATGTTGTCTAAAATTTGACAATTTTCTTGAAAACTTTTTGTTGGTCCAAAATTTCATAAAAACGTCATACTATACTGTCGTCCAAAATTTGACAATTTTCTTGAAAACTTTTTTTGGTCCAAAATTTCATAAAAACGTCATACTATACTATGTCGTCCAAAATTTGACAATTCTCTTGAAAACTTTTTTTGGTCCAAAATTTCATGAAAACGTCATACTATACTATGTCGTCCAAAATTTGACAATTTTCTTGAAAACTATTTTTTGGTCCAAAATTTCACAAAAACGTCATACTATACTGTGTCGTCCAAAATTTTACAATTTTCTTGAAAACTTTTTTTGTTCCAAAATTTCCTAAAAACGTCATACTATACTATGTCGTCCAAAGTTTGACAATTTTCTTGAAAACTTTTTTGGTCCAAAATTTCATGAAAACGTCATACTATACTATGTCGTCCAAAGTTTGTCAATATTCTTGAAAACTTTTTTTGGTCCAAAATTTCATGAAAACGTCATACTATACTATGTCGTCTAAAATTTGACAATTTTCTTGAAAACTTTTTTTGGTCCAAAATTTCATAAAAACGTCATACTATACTATGTCGTCCAAAGTTTGACAATTTTCTGCAAAACTTTTTTTGGTCCAAAATTTCATGAAAACGTCATACTATACTATGTCGTCCAAAGTTTGACAATTTTCTGGAAAACTTTTTTGGTCCAAAATTTCATGAAAACGTCATACTATACTATGTCGTCCAAAGTTTGACAATATTCTTGAAAACTTTTTTTGGTCCAAAATTTCATGAAAACGTCATACTATACTATGTCGTCTAAAATTTGACAATTTTCTTGAAAACTTTTTTTGGTCCAAAATTTCATAAAAACGTCATACTATACTATGTCGTCCAAAGTTTGACAATTTTCTGCAAAACTTTTTTTGGTCCAAAATTTCATGAAAACGTCATACTATACTATGTCGTCCAAAGTTTGACAATTTTCTGGAAAACTTTTTCTTGGTCCAAAATTTCACAAAAACGTCATACTATACTATGTCGTCCAAAATTTTACAATTTTCTTGCAAACTTTTTCTTGGTCCAAAATTTCACAAAAGCGTCATACTATACTATGTCGTCCAAAATTTTACAATTTTCTTGAAAACTTTTTTTGTTCCAAAATTTCCTAAAAACGTCATACTATACTATGTCGTCCAAAGTTTGACAATTTCCTTGAAAACTTTTTCTTGGTCCAACATTTCACAAAAACGTCATCCTATAATTTGTGGTCCAAAATTTGACAATTTTCTTGAAAACTTTTTCTTGGTCCAACATTTCACAAAAACGTCATCCTATAATTTGTGGTCCAAAATTTGACAATTTTCTTGCAAAGTTTTTTTTGGTCCAAAATTTCATAAAAACGTCATACTATGCTATGTCGTCCAAAATTTGACAATTTTCTTGAAACTTTTTTTGGTCCAGAATTGCATGAAAACGTCATACTATACTATGTCGTCCAAAATTTGAAAATTTTCTTGAAAACTTTTTTTGGTCCAAAATTTTATGAAAACGTCATACTATATACTATGTTGTCTAAAATTTGACAATTTTCTTGAAAACTTTTTGTTGGTCCAAAATTTCATAAAAACGTCATACTATACTGTCGTCCAAAATTTGACAATTTTCTTGAAAACTTTTTTTGGTCCAAAATTTCATAAAAACGTCATACTATACTATGTCGTCCAAAATTTGACAATTCTCTTGAAAACTTTTTTTGGTCCAAAATTTCATGAAAACGTCATACTATACTATGTCGTCCAAAATTTGACAATTTTCTTGAAAACTATTTTTTGGTCCAAAATTTCACAAAAACGTCATACTATACTGTGTCGTCCAAAATTTTACAATTCTCTTGAAAACTTTATGTTGGTCCAAAATTTCATAAAAACGTCATACTATACTATGTCGTCCAAAGTTTGACAATTTTCTGGAAAACTTTTTTGTTCCAAAATTTCATGAAAACGTCATACTATACTATGTCGTCCAAAATTTGACAATTTTCTTGAAAACTTTTTTTGGTCCAAAATTTTATGAAAACGTCATACTATACTATGTTGTCTAAAATTTGACAATTTTCTTGAAAACTTTTTTTGGTCCAAAATTTCATAAAAACGTCATACTATACTATGTCATCCAAAATTTGACAATTTTCTTGCAAACTTTTTTTGGTCCAAAATTTCATGAAACGTCATACTATACTTTGTCGTCTAAAATTTGACAATTTTCTTGAAAACTTTTTGTTGGTCCAAAATTTCATGAAACGTCATACTATACTTTGTCGTCTAAAATTTGACAATTTTCTTGAAAACTTTTTGTTGGTCCAAAATTTCATAAAAACGTCATACTATACTATGTCGTCCAACGTTTGACAATTTTCTGGAAAACTTTTTTTGGTCCAAAATTCCATGAAAACGTCATACTATACTTCAAAAGAGGCAGGCTTGGTGACACCAAAAACAAGCTGCCCTGCTGATCCGATGGCTGCCGCATAAATAGCAGACATCACAGCAATTGACGACACACAAACTGCAAGAACACAATACAGCAGAGGCCGTAAAATTGACAACAATGTCATAGATAAGTATGTTGTTCAAAATTTGACAAAAAATTTGACACATTTTAAGTGAAATATTTAGTTTATTTAGTTTACTTTAGTATGTTGTCCAAAACATTTTTTTTCAGTTTTTTTATTTTTCAAACATTTGTTTTTGGGTTTTTTTGCTAAAAAAAACATCCATAGAGTTATTATGCATCCAAAGAGTTATTATAGAAATGAATAGCCAGTAAATAATGCCTACATGGCTGCAGCCCATGGTTTAAGACAAATGTCGGTTCTGTGTTGTCAGAGAAAACTTGGTTCAGTTGTGTTTCAGTTGATCCAGTGAAGGAAAGTTCTTCCTCCGCAGACGCTCCACTTCTGCCCAGAGGAGAACCAGCTCTTCTGCCTGCGCTCGAGCCAAGTCCTCCAGGTTCTTCTTCTGAACTATTTCTCGGAATCGCTCCTCTGTTGTCGCTGTGTGGTTTCCCTGTGACGCTGAAACACCAGACAGTGCAAACGATCAGTCACATGAGGGTCTAAACGACACTTGTGTGATAACGTATACGAATGACTTTATTACCTATGGCTTCGTGGATGTTCCTCATATCTGCAGCTGACACCTGCATATTCAGAAGCTCCTGTTCTAAACCCGTGTTTTCGTTCTCTTTCTTTGCCGCCTGCCTGTTGAACTGTTCGATCTTTTTTATGTGTTGCTGAATGTTGTGTTTATGAGTCTGCGAACATAAGAAATAATATATTATTAACTAAAATAAAAATACAAATAAGCTGATTGAGATCATCTTGTCTAGCGCTGTATTCGATTAATTAGTCAATTACTACTAAACTACTAAATTTTCAGCTTCTTAAATATGAATATTTTCCATATAACTCCATATAACAAAGAAATCGTTCAAGCTGAATTATTATGGATTGTGACATTGAGGAACATAATCATTTGCAGGTTTGGCAAACACAGATCAACATTTTCTGACATTTTACAGACATTGAGAAGTCAGTTACAGGCCTGATCTTGTCTTTTTCCTGTTACCTTCTCCTGAAAAGCTATCGTTTTCTCCAGGATGGAAATCTGCTTGGATGCACGACTGTCTCGATCGATCTTGTTGAGATACTGAAAGAAAAAAAGTTAAAATACTTAAAATTAAGTATTTTTTCTTGACTGCAGATTCCACAACAGGCAAAAACGCTTCATTTTCAGATGGTTCAGGGTGGTTTTGTTTATATTCAAAGCTTTACTCCCCTGGGTTCAATGATCTAAACAATGACAGGAAGCTTCGTGCCACGCCAAAGCAGACACTACCTGGATGTTTTGCCAGAAGGAAACTGGCACGCAGACCTGGAAATATGGTTTATTCGCCTTGTTGAATATAAGATGATGACTCATGTGGTCTTTGTGTGTTTTTTGCTGTTTTAAAAAAAATACAAATACAGTGAACTGCCAACAGGAGAAACCCATTTCTCTGTCAGGATTTGTCTGGTGTGTTTAATTAAACCTTTGATCAACCACGACATTAAAACCTGTGAATGTTTACGTTTGAATTACTCCATAAAGCCATAAACATATGTAGAGTAACGGAACCAGGGTGGGAAGCAATCAGTCTTTATCTACTTTCACTTCAGTGTGAGTTCTTCATATGTTTTTCTCAGATTTCATCTTTGTAAGTGTCTGGTCCCTTTGCTCGTCTATGACATTAAACTGAATGTGCAATAGAAAACATCTGTGGACATTTTTTTTGCATTTGTTGAACAAAGCAGAGGAGAAAATAATCATAATGAACAGATTAATAGATTTAAAGAAATAGCTGTAAGTTGCTCTGAATGTGAACAGATTTCTTCAGTGGTGTGCCACGAAATGAAATCCAGTTCCTTTTTTATTGTTTTTTATTGTTTTATTGTCGGTCCTGTTCTATGTTTGTTTTACGACCAAATGAAGCAGAGAACGTTTTCCTGTTTTCTTTAACTTTAACTTTTAAAGGATGTGAGTGAAAGGAAGCTGTTTCAATCCACTTTCTACCTATGAAGGTTTTAAGAGATGCACAAAGAAAAAGGGGGAAAAAAACAGGGTGTGGAGTTTGTTTGTGGAGCAGGGCGTGTGTACATGTGTGTGTGTCTGTAGAAGGCTGTGATTCAAACCTATCTTTGTGAGGACTTGTTGGCTGGTTCTCACAACTTTAATGTGTTTTTATTGAGGGTTTAGACTCAGTTTTAGGGTTAGGCGTGCATTTGTGAGGCTTAAGGTTAAGGTAAGAGGCTGCTGTACAAGAATGTGTGTGTGTGTGTGATAACAAAGATCATCCATCTGTGTACACAGGGATGGTAACAATTTTCAGCTTGCAAAACATCCCACGCTGCCAAACATCTGACTTTTTATCACCCCACTGAGGGTTTTTTGCCAAAAATGCAAACAGCGTCAATATTTCACCCCCCAAATGCAGATGTTTGAACGACAGCTCGACTTTATACGTATTGTACGCTCACCTGCCACTATATTAGGCACACAGGACACCGAGGTGGTTTCAATTCTTGGTTGTAACACATGTTTTGCCTCTCTATCATTTCAAACCAGTCTGGTGATTCTACTCAAACATCTGGCATCAACGGGGCATTTTTGCCCAGAGAAAACTGCTGCGCCCTGGATATTTTCTGTTTTAAGACCATTCTTTGCAAAAAAACAGAGATGGTTGTGTTTGAAAATACCAGTAGATAGAAAACATGCCACTTTTTAAAGTCACTTGAATCATTTTTACTCTTAATTCTGATGGTGGGTTTGAACTTCAGCCACTCTTACTTACTTACTTAAGTATGGTTTGAAACTTGAGCTGATTAAGGTTCCTGAGTGAGTGACATTTGTGACCTTTGACACATTATGTGTTTACATATTTTCTTTTTATCAGAACTTTGATTTGTAAAGGTTTGCCTTTCATTAAAAACAACTCATGTGAGATTTGTGTCCCCTTGTCCTTTTTGCACGACACAAGAAAGAACCCTAACCTTGTTATTATTGGTTAAAAAGTTATTTTACTTGAACATAAGTAAAATATTATTATAATAGTGGTACTTTTACTTGAATAGAATATTTCAGTACTGGTGCTGATTTGGCGCTATATTAGGGAAGCGTATTGCATTCACTTGAAAAAAAAAAAAAAATCCTGTTTTTCTGACTAATATTTTTTTTCCCTGTTTTTCTGTCTAATTTTTTTCTGTTTTTCTGAGTAATTTTTTTTCTGTTTTTCTGAGTAATTTTTTTTCTGTTTTTCTGAGTATTTTTTTTTTCTGTTTTTCGTGCAAATCTTTTTTCCCTGTTTTTCAGAGTAATTTTTTTTCTGAATTATCGAGAACTCTCGCGAGAACCTCCAACCTGCAAGTGACTCCCATACACCCATGGATATACATCCATGCATACACATATGGTGACTCCTTCCCGCACATACATGCCTCATAAATGATCTACCGTAGCGGGTCAATTAAGGTAAGGCGTGTAATTAGTTACACACAGACTATGATACTCTAGTTAGTTATGTTTTGGACTGTATCGCCGAAGGCGATTCCGGCGCCTCAGCGGCACACCGTGTGGATCCAATATTTTCAGCAGTCTCCTGATCGTCTCTTGAGTCACCACATAGCCAGCCTGAATGCATTTCAAATGCATCATCTTGTATCCATGGAGCATGCCATATCTGTCCAACTGATCCAGGAGAAAGATCGATATGTCTAGCAGATCTGAACGGGCTTTTCCTTCTGAACAACCGCAAAGTCCCCAGGTGCCTGTGTAAAGTCGACAAACTAATGATAATACCATCTATGTGACTTAAAGACAGGACTATCTCCCAGTGTCTTAAACCCAGATCAAAGTAAAACTTGATTAAACTAAACAAGCCATCCATGTTGTTATAAATCGAACTCTCAATAAAGGAGTGAATGTGTTTATTATTTCAAATGCTCTCTAAACTCAGAAAAAAATTACTCCGTAAAACAGGGGAAAAAAATTAGCACGAAAAACAGAAAAAAAAATTACTCCGAAAAACAGAAAAAAAATTACTCCGAAAACAGGAAAATAATTAGACAGAAAAACAGGGGAAAAAAATATTACTCAGAAAAACAGAAAAAAGATTATTCAAAAAATCAAACCGAAAATTAATTACTGAGAAAAACTGGATTTTTTTTTTTTTTCAAGTGAATGCAATACGCTTCCGTACTATATAAATACAATCTAATTTAATTTAAATGAATATTTACAGGTTGAACAGGTGTACCTAATACAGTGGTCGGTGAGTATACACTATACTGTATACTCTGCATGCACATAATAAGGTTGTGTTGTATTTGAGGATAAGAAGTTTTCTAGGTCACTGAAAAAAGAACATTTTAGGATCATGATTTCACTCACGTCCTGTTGCGCTTCAGACAGATGCAACATCCGGATGTCCCTCGCCTTGTTGTTGAGATCTTCTATCTGCATCCTCATCACCTCTTTCTCCCACCCGAGCTGGATGGTGCCTTTGCTGAAGTCTTTACACTCCACCATGGAGGTGATCTTCTGCTCTGCAAGCGTCTGAACACACACGTCTTCATTAGACAGTTACTCCAAATGTATACTGTACTGTAAATGTGACACTTTCATGTTTTCCAGTAAGTGCTGCCTGACCCTGATGGTTCTGTTGAGGTCTCCCACCACACTCGTGTGGAGCAGCACAGCGTCAGTGAAGTCAGCCGCCGTCTTGGTGGACACCTGACCCTGTTTGAGGACGACCTGGACCATGACGTCCATCATGAAACGGTTCTTCTCCTTATGTAGACTAGAACAAAACAAAGAGAAGCGCTTACACTATGTGCAGTTTAAACATTTATTAATAGCCAAAGATTACAGGATGTCGGCGGCTCACGTTCTTACCTCTCGAGTTCGTCAGAGAGGTTTTTGATTTCCTCCTCAGCAGCTTTGTTCTCGTCTCGCCTCTTCTGCAGAAATGCCTGCATCTCAGCAAAAGTCAAAGCTTTTTCTTTTACCTGCCAAAGATGTTTGGATGGTTAGGTTTATTAAATCTCTCTGTAAATGTTGTTTAAAGGTGCCATATGTAAGAATGTGGCCAAAAACGGTTACTACATTCAAATTCAAAATACCGAGGTCTTTTAGGTTTCGTTTTCTGACGTAACTGGCAACCCGTGGTTGCTCGGCAGCTGAGACTCTACTGACTGCAATGATTGGTAGACGGCAGTAGGTGGCGCCACATGCCAAAACATGATTTCAAAACATAAACATGATTTGCAGTCTGCAAAATATTTTTTTTAATGCAAATATTTTGTCTGTACTGTTGTTGTTGGTGAGTTCAGTTTGTTATATGAACATTATTCCTGAGTCTCTGTGACATATTAGGAGGATTTTATGGCCAGCTGCTTAAGATTTATTACATGCACCTTTAAACACTATGTAGAGATTAAAAAGATGCATCTACTATGTCTTTCCGGTTGTAGTCATCTTCAATCATTCGCTGTAGGCAATTGGACTCGCTTGAGTTAAGTTTGAAGACGTTTTACCCTCATCCAAAAGTGGTGTCAGAAATGAGGAAGGGTCTTTGATGAGAGACGAAACATCTCCAAACTTAACTCAGGTTAAGTTTGCCTACAGCTAACTACTGAGCTGTAAGATAAAAAAGTACCTGAAGAAAAGGACAACAAAGAGTGAAGGAAAAGAGCAGAAGTACAAATATTTGTACAATCTTTCACCTGCCGTGTCCTCACGCTACCTTTTGTTCACTCTCTATTTTTGCTCTGCGCACAAGACAGAACCTCTCCCAGACGGACGGGTTCAAGCCCTCTGGTATATATTCCGGCGCGTCCAGCTCCTCCATGGCCTTCAGCATTTTGCCAAGAGCGTCTGGAGCCAGAGAACCGCAGAGACGCTGCTCTTTAAGCAAGCTGGGTTTGCTGTCGGTCTGAGTCCTCAGCTTCTGAAGCCTGACGTTGCAAAAGACATTGAAAACAGAGTGTGTGTGTGTCGGCAGGAGTCGACACAAGTCAATGACTGTATGTTTCATGACACGTTTGCTGTGAAATTGTGAGGATTATAAACCTGGGTCTGCGCTTGAAGAGTTTATACAAGTGATCGACAACATGCGCCGGTACATCCAAGAAGTCCTTCCTGAAATCTTTGTCAAGAACCTTGAGAGACACAGATTATACACTAAGTTATTATAATAATAAGAATAACAATTTTAATTGTAATTAATTAATTTTAAAGGACAACAACATGATGAAAAAGAAAGTTAAGACCACATAAAAAAATCCGAATGTGTTGAATAAGTAATAAAAGCAATAAAACACAACATAAAAAAGATGATGGGACGACATTACTTGAAGGCAGGTCTGTTAAAAAAATGGGTTTTAGGAGAAATTCCCTGAATCTGCAAGTCTTAAAGTTAAAACCCTTGAGATTCAAGACTTGACTTTAGAACAAATTCATATAGTTGGCTCACACTGGGTTAAAATTTCTGCTCTGTAGCGCAAGACAAGCTTCAAAAGGTCCACAGTGTAAGAAATAGTGGCCTATGTTCTATGGTGGCATTGTCTAATGTACATTTAAAGGCTAAATTAAAAGCTGTGAAGCTGTGAAATGTTTTTTTTTTACTTTGAACGTAAAGTGTATAATAATTGTTGACATCTAATGTGAGACTACAGATTGCAACAAACAGAGGACCGTGACCCCCCCCCCCCACTCACCCCTACCTTCCCAAAGGATGTCAGGAAACTACGGTGGCCTTAGCATACCAGTTTATCTAGTGTATAAACATAGCGGTGCAAGAAAGCAGCCTCCATAAAACAAGGGACCTTGTATTTATTGGCACTATATTAAAGAATTATCTGCCATTAAAGCCTGCTAAATGTCACACATTGAACGTTTAAACCTGATCACGTGGCCAATGGGGAGTGAAAATCATTTCAGCGTCTCAGCTGCCTCACTTACTTTGTCCTCGGCTACGATGACGTCATAGGCCTCGTGAAAGAGTTCTACCTCCTCTTCACGTCTCCTCACCTCCTCTCCAATTTCATCCTGCCACACAGAGAAATGACCTGTTGATAACATGAGAGCAGTATGGACGGGAAACAGTATCCGGCAGTGTTGATGCCTGACGAAACAAGGAGGGCAGGTCGGCTCATGCAAAAAAACAAAACAAAAAACACTGGATGTGTTTGGCGGAACACCGGTGAAGTTTCAGTCAGGTGTCAGGTCTCACACAGAAGACGGACAGAATCGTAAATTCCTTCAGCGTTACTGTGTAAGAGTTTTCTGACCTTGTATGACAACGTTCTCTCAAGTTTGAGCTTGAGCTCCTGCTCTCGATTCCTCATCTCCTCTTCTGTGAGCACGGAGTAAAGAAGATACGTGATCCTGAGCTCTTCCTGATAAACACATTTATTAAAAAAAAAAAAAAAAAAAAACATTAAGTGAGAGTTTCTTTGAGGTATCAAATAGTGAGGGTTCATAAATACTGTACACTACAGATAAGCTGTCCTCATGAAGACCAAAACCTGGTCCTAATGAGACAGAACTTTATTTTTTTTGAGTTTATGGCTAAGATTTTAACTGTGGTTAAGTTAAAGTTCGGGTTAGGCATCAACTGGTTATGGTGAAGGTTCGGGATAACTCTTTCTTTAGGCTGTCCAAATGCATTTGTTGCCTCGTTAGGACCCTTTCTGGTATAAACACTGACCTTGTCAGGACCAGTAGTCCTCATGGAGACCAAAACCTGGTCCTCATGAAACAGAATGTAATTTCTGAGGAACTGGTTAAGATTTAAATTGTGGTTAAGTGAAGGGTAGGGGTCAGGCTGACCGAATGAATGAGGTCAATGAAAACGCCCTTAGAAGAATAGCAGCACAAACTTGTGTGTTGCAGGTATTACTCACGTTGTGGGGACCTAAATCTGACAAAATCAAGTCCACAAAATGTAAATGATTACAATTTGAGGTGAAGTTTTAAGGTTAAAGTGAGGTAAAGGTTAGGTTAAAGTTAGACTGGTAGTAGTTGAGATTATCGTTAGATCAAATCTCAATGTAATGTCCTCTTAAGACATAAAAAAACAGATGATGTGTGTATATGTGTGTTTGTACATTTTTCAGGGTTAAGGCCTGGTTTAAGGGTTCATGTTAGAATTAGGTTTAGGGTAAAGTTATGGTTAAGCACTTACTTGTGATGGTTAAGGTTAGGGTAAGGGATTTGGGAATGTGATATGTCAATGATGTGTCCTCACTAAGATGTGTGTGTGTGTGTATTGGATCACCTGATAAATGGCCATCTCACACTTAAATTTCTTCTCGTACAGTTTTGTCAGAGTCTCGTCGAACCTCTCCGTTGCTTCCTTGTTGGACGTCTGCAGTTTTTTCATTTCAGTTTCCAGTAACTGCAATAACAGAGTTTATTAATAACAATATTATTATTACTGATCGCTAATAAAAAGTCAATACATTTTCACAGTTGTGGCTAAAAAAAACGAAGCTGTGAGTGAATCCGCTGTGGTACCTTTTTGTATTTGTCTTTCTCTTCACTCAGGGCTTTGGTTTTCTTTTCATACTGTGTGTAGACTTTCTTCTCCTCCTCACTCCACTGATCTTCATCTCTGGTCAACACAAACTCAGGCGGAGGTATTTCCTGTGGAGTCCATTCAAAAGAAACTATGTGCCCCTCATGCTGATTTGTCAAAGTCAAATGAAACACAGTCTGGCAGTCAATTCAAGCAACAGCAAAAAAAGTCTGGGCATAATTTGAGAATGACGAGGATTAACATGTTCTTGTGTGAGTTTTATTTTGTTTGTTTTGGCTGCAGTGAGTTTTTGAGGAAATATTCGCTTCTGTTCTTATCTTTTTCTTCCAGAAACTCAAAAATGTGTCTGTGTTTTGTTTAAATCCCCCACAGTATTCAGATTACTATGACATTATGACAAAATAAATCATCAAATTATTGAGTTATCCCTGCCTTGACTTGACCAACACTTTCTTAACACAACAATATTAAATTTTTAAATTGTTTCGAACATATTGGTATATAGAGTTGCGCAGTTTTCTGGTTGAAAAGTTTTTCTTTTGAGGCGTTTGTGCTTCTCAAAGAGTGACAATACACTGTAAATAAATACATTACAAAATAAAATACCTAGTGATTATGAAATGTATCACATGATCCTAAAATACGCTTCTTATTACCTTTAATTTCAGATAAAACCTGGTTTATTTCTGCGGCCCTTTTAATGATAAATGAAGGAAATTTATATTTATATATATATATATAAGTCAAAGTCCAGTGTGTAAAGTTTAGTGAAATGTGAGGTGACATGCAACTTCACCAATCAATGGTGCTTCACTTTACACACCGTTCCTTTAATATTAGTCTGAAACAGCGGTGATTTTCCTGCAAAAACAACAACGAAGAAGCACGTTAACACACCATTTTTAAGATGTCATCTTCTTTCACTTCAAGCATCCCCTCCATCATGTCATGGAGAGCTCTTTCTCTGCTGTTATCCCCCTGCAATTGACAGGTGAAAAAAAACCAAAACCATAATGAGCGTAGCAACATGTGAAGTATTGGAACGTGACAAACAGGAGCTGAGAAACAAAAACACATTTATGACGGCGGTGTACCTTGGCAGCCAAACGTCTTTGTTCCTCCAGCTTCTTCCTCTCCTCTTCCTTCTTCTGGTCAGGGGTGAGGAACTTTTCTGCTTTTATCTGAGAGCAGGACAAACACGTAAACCTCACACTCACTTTGTTTCACAAACATGGTCAGCTTTGTATGTCGATCTGGATGTTGTGGAGGTGTCAGTGACCTCAGAGTCGTCCACAGTGAGCAGCCTCTCCGGCCACTCGCTGCTGCTCAGACTGGGCTCCCACAGCTGCTCCTCCATGTCCAGCTTCAGCGTGATGTCCCCGATCAGTCTGTTCCTGTCCTTCACACGGTTCAGCTCCAGCAACTTCTGCCTCTGCACGGCCTCAAACTCTGCGTTGAAAGATGTCTTGATGCGATATATGACATCCTGCATTTGGGATTAAGTGAAAATTTATTGTGAATTATACACCATTTCAAATCCTACTGGACTGGCGAACTGTCCAGGGTGTACCCCGCCTATCGGCCAATGTCAGCTGAGATAGGCAAAGCACCCCTCGCGACCCTCCGGTGAAGGATAAAGCAGTAGATAATGGATGGATGTGACAAATCCAAATAAACACTTTTACTTTGAAATTCTGTGAAATATTAATCATGCACAACTTTATTCCGATATCACGATGGAATATTGTGTTAAAATCATAAGCTCATATTGCCCACCTGCTAGTGAACATTTGAGTTTGACACCCCTTGACATTCTGTCAAGATTCTGTCTTTGTTGTCAAATCTGCTACATGTACAGCACGTTCAGAGAATCAGCTAAGGCACGAGGTGTTGCGTGTTGTAGGGTTGTGTGGTGGGGCAGGGAGTTTTGTTTTGATTTTGTGAATTGATTTAAGCTGCTTGTCTTTAATTTCTTAGAAAAATCTCCTTTATATGTGATCCTTATCTTTATCTTTAGCTATATTTTGTGTGTGTTAAGAACAGCGAACCCTTGTTGTCAACCTGAAATCTGACACTCTTCCCCACCTGCAGCAGAATAATCTGGTTGATCATCTGTTCTGTGGTTTGCAGGCTGAACTGATCATAGACGTAAGGATTGGAATATCCCAGCTCGGCAGAGAAGCTTCCCGTCACGGCAGCTCTCTCTGCTGCGTGCTCTTCCTCGCCCTGCTCTTCCTCTTTAGGGCTGGGCGTGTTGAAGCTTTTCTTTAGGCCACGCTGCTGAGGAGAAACGGAGACAGACGGATACTTTATATGAAAGGGTTGCGATAAGTGTTGATGTAGAAGACGACTGAATTGGAGGCTTCATTCTGGGAATATCGCAGTCAGAAGAACTAGCCCAACACTTGCTGGTAGCCACACGGTCGTAAATCTGGAGACGTCTCAGCCCTGGTGGACTGGCGCGTATTCAAGCATTTCAGCAAATCAAAACACTTAAAGGTCAAATGAAGGCCTAGGATTCAAAGCATCAACACATTTTACAGCAGCAGACTCCATTTTACTTGAGTGAAAAATGTGCAAACAACAACAACACCACACTGAAGAAGCTGCGCCTCTGCAACGCTTAGAAAATATTTTTGCCGTGACTTTGCACGCCCGCAAATCATCGTATCATGTGATACCCTCTAACTCATCACACGTGTGTTAATCTGGGTCTAAACCACGGAGCGCTCGCTGCTTACAGAGCTGGCAGCCATTTCGATCCTCCTGGTGTTCTGCACCCTGTGAAGTTCCTCCACCTCGTTTTCGGTGCGCTCTCTCAGGGCGTAGTTCTTCACCTCGTGTTTGGAGTGAAAACCCTGCGGTAGACAAAACAACGAGTATTATAGGGTTAGGGGTTAGGAAAATATATACAAACACAGTATATGTGAGCATCAAAAAAATGGTTTAAGGTTTAGTCACTGTTTACAAAAAAAAAAAAAAACATACTCAAATCAGTCAGTAATTTTTAATTTAGTCATTTTTGCCACACTTGAGTAAAACCTGTTCTACTTAAAGGTGCCATATGTAAGAATGTGGCCAAAAGCTGTTACTACAATCAAATTCAAAATACCGAGGTCTTTTAGGTTTCATTTTCTCTGCCATTGTAGCTCAGAAGTAATTGGCAACCCGCTCAGCAGCTGAGACTCTACTGACTGCAATGATTGGTAGACGGCGGTGGGTGGCGTAACATGCCAAAACATTATTTCAAAACATAAACATGATTTGCAGTCTGCAAAAGATTTTTTTTAATGCAAATATTTTGGCTGTACTGTTGTTGGTGGTGAGTTCAGTTTGTTATATGAACATTATTCCTGGGTCTCTGTGACATATTAGGAGGATTTTATGGCCAGTTGCTTTAGATTTATTAAATAATGCACCGTTAAGTGTGTGTTTCTGCTCTTACCTTTATGGCTCTGCCCTTGACCTTCATTGAATCCCAGCACGCCCTCTTCAGGACGTCACGGAGGTAACATTTTGCGATAATCTCCCGCTCGATTTCTTTCCTCACCTACAATGCAGATACACAACGAATCACCGCCATTATTCAATCTTATAATAAAATTAAAAGATGAATTGGATGCATGTTAGTCAATCGTGTGTGTGTTTTACCCTCGTAACCTCCTGCTCCACCATGACCTCTAATCGCTTCTGCTCCTCAGTGTCCAGGTTGAACTCCTGCTGTGGCAGACGCTCGATCGCTGGGAGATTCTCGTTTTCACGCATCAACTCCCGAATCTGATGATTGCAAGACAGAGCTGCTTTGTAAATGTACACCCAGGTGCCATACCTTGTTAAAGCTGTAGTGCTTCATTTTAAACAAACAAATTAGTTCAGCTCCTCAGTGAATCTCTATTTGTTTCGGCAATCATTCCCTCACTGCACACAGGAAGTTATTTGTTTTATGTCAAGACAGACGGAGTAAAGGCGAAAAGTGAATTCTACTGTTAAAAAAAACACTTTGTTTTCGGGGTTTTTTTACGTTTGGTGGGACAAACCCACCTCTGTGCTGCAGCTGTATACACACAAATGCTCCCTCAGTCAGGTGAGGGATGCAGAAAAAAATTATTTGACATCATTTCTGTTCACAACGACCAAACAGAGGCTGAATAATAATAACAAAGTTACAGCTTTAAAAACATAAATATACGTTTACAGAATTCACAATAAAGTTGTCGTGTTTAGCTGGTAAATACTTTATAATCAATACTCTTAATTTACTGTGAGTATGTAATGTATGGGGCTGTGTAATTACACGTGCAATTTAATTGTTATGTGTCGTAAACCAATAATAAATGTTCAGTTCAAAACAGGTAAAATGTTCTTGATGATAATTTGAGTTAGGTAAACACACAAGAGTTTTGCTTGTAAATACTTTGCCACCATGATCCGTCATTTACTGTGAGTATGTAATGTATGGGGCTGTATAATTACACATGTAATTTAATGCAAACACACTTGTCATGTGAGCTCACATGCAGTGTCTGCTACTTACAGAGCGACGTAACTCTGTCACGGTTTTCCTCAGATTTTCCTTCATCTCGGAATGTTTCTCATTCTCTTCTTTCATAACCTGTGAAACATATCCAATTTAAGGGTTAGGGAAGGAGGGGGGAAGAATGATATTTGAAAGAACAATAAGATTTAATTATACTTAGACAATAAACCAAATAACATCAACATGTTTTTTTTAAGTCTAATTTGCGACACCGTCTCGTGTCAGCGCAAGTACAAAAACATTAATAAATCAACTTTACAACATAGAAAATTTAAAAGAAAAAAACCTAATTAAGTGCCGTTCAGCACTTCATCACTCAACATGATGCAGCCTGACTGAAAATGAAGTGCTCACAGAGCATGTGAGTCAGATTAGAAAGTATGTTGGTGCATAAAAAGTGTCTCAGTCTGTATCCCACGTGTGGTTACCAATGAGGTGTGAAAGCTTCTAAACTGACACACCTTCATTATTTATATGTTTACTATTATCAGGAAGCTTTGCCAGCTTACAAAGTACTCCATGTTTTTTCACAAATGCTTATCTGCTTCATAGAACTAATTACTTAACATCGAGACAATTTTTTCTGCCAAAAACAACTCAGGTGCAAAAGTGCAAAGGGCATTTTTACAAACCTCCAGCTGCAATGTTTTAAGAAAAGTACTGGAAGTGCTGAATCAGATATTACCCACATGGTGCACCACCTCAAATATTACATTATGTGAGTCACTGACCGCCTCCCGTCTGCCTTCCAGCCAGGTGGGATGTGAAGGCGGAGCAAACGCCGGGCTGTTAAAACTCTCATGCTGCTCCGTCACATCCAGAGAATCCGCTCCACCACTGCACTACAGTGTCAACAACACACACACACAAAACCCCCACACAGATAAAAAAAAAAGAAAGGGGAACAAGTATTAAAGCATTTGTCTTGAACAAATTCCATTGCAATTAATGGGAATGAACTGGACATTTTCAAAACTGAAGGTTGAGAAGTTAAGTATTGTTGGTAAATAGCATAATCTTGGCTAAAACAATCTGATGTGATGCAAATAGAGTTGAATATCAATTAGGGCTGCAACTATTATTCAATTAATCGATTATTAATCTATCGCCAACTATATTGATTGTTGATTATTTGTTTGTTTTGTATTCAAAAAAGTTTCTCTGATGTTTCAGCTTCTTAAATGTGAATATTTTCTGGTTTATTTGCTCCATTTGACAAAGAAATGAATTAAAACTGAAACTGTTATAGTAATATTAACTGTTGACTAAGAAGCTGTGATTTGATGTGAATGAAAACTTCAGCGTTGTTACAGACATTTAAATTAATAAATATCTTAAAGTCTATAAGCTGAGTGTTTTAATAGCCACAGAAAAAGCAACAGAGTTAGGTGATGGTGTTGTATCGGCGTACATGTAAAACAAACCAGTGATACAACATCAGAGTAGATTATTGTTTACCTCGTTTCTCTCCGATTTTCCAGTGACAGCGCTGGATCCTTGTTTCCACACAGGCAGGTCAACGAGGACTGGGTTTTCTGTGGTGAATCGAGTCTTCACGTCAAGAGCCAGAGACTGACTGTGCTGAGCATCTGTGATCACCTGAGCATCCGCACCTTTAATCCTGTATGGGGCCACGGAAAACACAAGATATAAGAGCCATTCTTATATCTTAACACCTTAAACAACTTAATAAAATAAGTAAGTGACCTTATGGATTCACCGAAACTGTGTGTGCATGCGTGTGTTCTTTATGTGTTTCTTTGTGAGGACCAAAAAACATATAAACCATAGGGAGTAAGGACTTTTTGTCTGGTCCTTACAACATTAAAGGGCTTTTGGGGAATAGACAGTAACACCCTTGTAAAATCAAGGTTAGTTTGTTTGCACTTTGAGTTCAATTATGTTTAAAACAAAATATGGAAAAAGTAACTAGTGCAACAAAGATCCCTCCAACATTTAGGGACCAACACAACCATTCACACCTAGGTGGAAGCTGGAAAACCTGGAGAAACCCCCCACACACACGGGGAGAACATGCAAAATCCACACAGAAAGGCCTTTGATCAGATGAGGATCTGAACCACTGACCGTCTTGCTGTGAGGCAACAATGCTAGCCACTTTACCGATGTGTGGGCCCTGTAACCATGATATGGTTATATAACTATTATTATCGTCCATATCTATAATTACTGACTTTCTCTGCATGTGGTGCTCAACCGCAAAACTGTTTGTTCCCACTAAAGTCTTCCATATAGTATGTAATTTCATTTTTAAAACAAGTACGTTTTCTTCCTAAAGCAGCTGAACGGGGTCAAACATGGACTCAAAACAGGAATAAATAAAGCATTTGCTATGGACGACACCAGGTTTTGGTGACTCAAAATAATCTCCAGGGCTTTTGTGGATCATAATCAAAGAAAAGATTATTCCACTGTGACTCACTGGGACAACAATGGAGAACTATGACTAAGAGTAATAAGCGATATAAAAGCTTTATCTCAGCTTTTTCTCAGATCACTACATCAAAACATTTTAGTTGTTCCACAGAGCAAACACAGAGTGAAAAGAAAGAGTGACTGAGCACATTCATTCAGTGCCTTGTCTGGGATCAGCTCACTGCACTGCAGCTGTAAAGTTTTATTTCCTTTCTTTTTTATTAAAGCGTCTTTGAGTGACCTGAAAAGTGCAATAAAAATCGGATGTATTATTATTATCATTGTTATTATTATTATTTCATGACCTACAATTAATACAGTTTCATATCAATGAAGCATATCATCTTGTATTTTATGTCACTTTTTTAATTATCATTGCACTTATTTAAGTGCTATTATCACATTTTATATGTGTACATTATTACACTATTGTCTTCTTATTTTATTTTATTGTGTATTCCTTTTGGACTATTGTTGGTCTTTATTTGGGAGGTTTCTGTTATTTAACAAAGCAAACACATCCTTAAAAGTATATCGGTTTAAGGATTTGAGCAGACACTGGTAAATAAATACAGTATATACACTTTCCAAATACATAAAATCTGTTTTAACTTTAAAACAAACAAAGGAGGGCGATGTGGAATGTGACTGGGATGTGATTCAGTTTGCAAACCATGCCGTGAAGTTTATTGGATCTTTGCTTTCCTGTCGATTATTCTCATAATCCCTCAGGAACCTCCACTTCAGCTGTGTTTATTTAATGCGAGAGGCAAAAGTACTTTTAAATGTACACAACTTCAAACTGCTGGAGAGTGAGCAACGCCGCCCCCTGCTGATCACGGCTGTGCATTATGTGAACACGTCAGTGTGTGCTTGCTGCTTTACCTGAGCCCAGTGCACACAAGAGATTCGTCTTTGAAGCCAGCAGTGAGAAGCCCCAGGCCTTCGGCAGAGAAGGTCACACTTCGGACTCCGCCGAGACGACACGAGTGACACTGCAGCTCTGTGTAAAGCTCCTGTAGGTGCAGCAACAGTGTCGTAATCAAAATAATACACATCATAACCACAGGCTGTGAAAATGTGGTTAAAGACTTTCAAGCTCCTACCAGGGAGGCAGTTTCTCTGATGCGTAACAGACCATCACGGCCCGCAGAGGCCAGCCACAAGTGATGAGGAGACAGAGCGAGACAGGCAGGACCCAGAGGATGAGCGCTCACTTCCTGCTGTGGGTTCAGCTGGACCACATGTTGTTGACCGGTGAGACCATCTGTGTCCTGAGAGGAAGAATCAGAGGAAAACAGAATCAAAGAATCACCTTTAAGCCGCCTTTTTAGGCACACCGGTACGGCTGCAGAAATACTGCTCTACTGTATATACCAGGGTATGTGATGAGAGTGGAGATGAAGACATTTGACTAGAGTGTCAAAGCAGAAGACAACACCAGGTGTCGGACCCTGCCACTTTATTAGTTGTCCTGTGTACCTAATAAAGTGGCTAAAGAGTGTATTTGTTCTTTAAATTGAATAGATATAACCTTATTTAGGCTACTATTTATTGGAAAATTAGCAAAGCCCTTGAACTGGAGTGTTGGGCAGCAGCAAACCTCGGGGAGCTGAAAGCGCTGGAGAGATTTCTTCTTGTGACAGTAACCAAACACCTCACTGACTCCAAGCACACAGGACTGAAGAGGATGAGGGACTTCATATGTGGACACTTTGAGGACATGAGAAGACAGACAGCCGTGCCGGTCTACGCAGTCAGGACCTGCAGGTAAACAGACATCACAGGGGGCAACGCCTTAAAAAACAGACGAGTCATGTTTTTAAATTGTATATCGCATGTGAGGGACTGCTGCCACACCCTGGACTTTAATCGCTCTCTCTTTTGTTCAACATAAGCTGCTGTATAAACAAAATGTGTGTTTTTCTAAACCCTTTAGTCACTGGGCTTTCTTTTATATGTAAGGCTTGAGTCAACATGTCAAAACATTTGTAATATCCTCTTCAGTCCCATTAACGGGTCCTGAATTTGTTCTCTGGAGGTGGATGCTTCTTTAGGCACAGAGGACTGATGAGATTTTCCATTTCACTTGACACAACAGACAGAGAGGATAAGTGGTCGTCCAGTGTGATTACAGATTTATTCAACATACACTAACTATGGAGGAGGCCACTAACTTGTGATGGTTAATGTCTTGTTGTGGGGATATTGTGGGATTGTCTCCACTCCCTCTGACTGTCTGTTAGCAGAAAATCAGTCTTGCAAGTTCAGAGCCACCACTTTAAAACCATTGATGACAATGTAAACCTCATCTCACCACAATTCTGTCAGTGAGTATTATGAGATATTATGAATAAAGTAACATTTATTAGACTAGGGAACACTTTTTCGTGTCCGATACTGATACTGATATCAGTCATTTTAGACATTTTATACTAAGACACTGTTAACGCCACATCTGATGATGCATTTACCAACTACAGCCATTTCAAGCTATTTGACCATAACTCTCCAACTGTGAAATAAATATTCTTCTCCCACAAAGAAGAAATTAGCAGCCCACAACATGACTCAGCCATTTTGTTTTAGTCTGTTCATAGTGAAGCATGCAATATGTAGGTTTTTGAGAATCTTTGGAGTTTAAAATGATCAATACTTCTCTCTGCTCTGGATGGGTACCTAACTGTTTTAAAATGACTTGTGCTGATTCAAATAATAATTGAGATAATTCCAAACTTTTAATATTCAGTCACCTAAATTTGGACTGTACCTGTGAGGTCCTTTGCAGACAGAGAGAGCAGCGTGAGCAGGCTTCCACCCTGATTCTTAAACTCCGGTCTACCGCACAGTGCAAGTACTTTCACCTGTTCACGGTCTCTGATGCACTGAGTGGAAAGTGACAAAACTGGTCCAGGAGCAACTACAGCGGAGTAAAATGACAAAAGAACAGAAGTGAGTTAGAGCTCCTCTGACATTTAATGCCAAAATTCCCAAAAAACATTATTAAGTTAAGTTAAGTAAGTTAAAATATGACAGTTTGAGAGACAATGTTGACAGTGACAGCATTTCGGCATATACTATATTCACCTGTGCGTCCTATGACTGAAAACTGCTTTGATGGCTTTGCATCTATTACATAGACATTTGAATCTGAGGCACCGGTGAGAAGGTAGTGACCCTCCTGATCAAAACTGTGGAACACACACACACACACACAGAGAGAGAGAGAGAGAGAGAGAGTGAGAGAGAGAGAGAGAGAGAGAGAGAGAGAGAGAGAGAGAGAGAGAGAGAGAGAGAACGTATAGTTGAGGTTACTCATTAACACATTGTCCCCAAACTCTTAGTTAAGACTAAAAGGTGTATATGTTTTAAATAACATACACAATATTAATATTTTTGTTGTCAATTTAACAAATCTTGTAAATGATTAGTTTACCAATTCAAATTATTATATTAGTGTTGCTCTTGATTGATAGTGTGATTTAAGACAAAATAGTTTGACTTTTACTCACTTTAAAAGGTGGGTCCCCATAGGTATGTTTATATAAGTATATATCTGCTTTAAATTTTAAAGTGTTTGGGTTTAGTAGCCCTAGGATGTAGCCTACATATAACCTATGTATTAACATGAAGCCTATATACAGCCTACATAGCCATTGTCGTATATGTACTTTAGACAAGGGCCTTGCTTCACAGAGCCTGCCATCTTGTGCCGCTACATTTCTACAGGAGCCTGAATGAACAAACGCCAGAGTGTGCATCTGACCTTTTGAAGCAAAAGCTTGCATTGCAAATGAAGAGTAACTGCTCCCTCCACATAAACTTGATGCAAAAAAATCCAAAAACAAGTATGTGAAAGAGGCCACCATAGTTCCCTGACAAGAGTCTCACCACTTTTTTTACGTACTGGACCTATCATTTGCTCTTATAGTCATTATATATTCTGGGTTGTGACCAATCATGCCTCTACTTTACACATAAACATGAAGATTTTTAAGGGAAAGTGTGACAGTAATGGTGGATACTTGCACTAAGTGATCGACCGGACAGTGGTAGAGCTGAGTCTGATGCACCAGACGAGGCTCCTGCTCCCTGTTCAGGTCAACAAAGAGGACGGTCCCTGACGATGTACCCACTGCTGCGTATCGTGCAATGGGACAGCAGGCCAAGCTTGTCACCTGAACAAACACACGCACAAAAGACGTGTTTACACTTGCTGTGATGCTTTTTGTTTGACATGAATGTTGTATGTTGTGAATCTGACCTCAGCGTGAAGAGACAGGGAGCCGTGGCACACTCCATCTGCAAACCACAGCTGCACTTCTCCAGAATCCCTCACTGACTGTGACCAGCAGCAAAAACACACACAAAAACAGCATCACTCACTTGAGACTTTTGTCACAAGAGAGTATAATTCTTGGGAAACATAAAATGTTTTACCACACTAATGTTCTCATCGGTCGGCAAAAAAGCTGCTGCCACAAAGTTTCCACTGAGGACGTCCGGGACCTTCACTACTTTGTCTGACCGGGTAGAATTCAACACGTACATCTGACCCTAAAGAATAACAACCCTACTTTATTGACTTGAACCAATTAAGTTTAAAAAAACTTTTTTTTTTTAAGTTTTTTTGTCAAATAACAATTTGAAGAAGTGCTTCACGAGAGAATGTATGAGTACTCACTGTATCAGAAGATAAAAGTAACGTTTCATGGTCGGGGGAGTGCGTCACATGTGTGGCAGGTCTGTCTAACGTCCATGTTTGTGTGACGTCAATCTGAGTCCCTTTGATTTGCAGACAGTGCACCGAGCTGTCCTGTGAGTGACACACATTTTACAGCATAACTATAATATAATATTACATAATTATATAGAGAAATAACAAATAACAAGCAAATAACAGTTTTGTTTGGAGGTGGTGGGGAAAATCGACAGTGAAATATTGCAATATTATAACTCTTTTAACTATTTTTTTTAGCATATAATTTTTTTTAACTGATGTTACAAATAAACATGACACCTTTTATAAATTAGAATATAAAAATGTAGAAAGAAAAATAAATCAATGTTTCAGACCACTAGATGGTGCTGAATGCTCACTCTCACTAGAGATGTCGTGGGAGTATATCACAATATATGATATAATAAATACTCAGCATTTTGCAATATCATGATAATATCGTATTGTGACTTAAATATCGCGATGATATTGTACCGTGGTGTTTCTTCCCACGATATTCCCACCCGATTCTCACTCCTAATAAACAGTTGATTTTGTTGTTGTTTTTTAACAACTCTTTCTTAGTCAGTAATAACACATCTTATAACTTAATATTAAGTGGGCCGAGCCACATGAACTAGATTATGGGGCCGCGAGTTTGAGGCCTCTGTTTACAAAGAGCATTCCTGATGCCTGATGAAATTGTAACTCAGATTAGCAGTTGGCAGAAAATGAATGCATTAATCTTCCTGTAGTGTTATTAGGTTCATACCTTCCCCACAGCGATCAACCCATTCTTGTTAAGGGTTAAACCTCGGAAGCTGGACTGTCTCAGATCAGCGATGGCATCAGGACCTAAACATACATGAAACACAAATCAGATGTCTATTTCCGAATAAAACGTATATATGTATATATACATATAAGGGAGAGAATTATTTGCAGAGAATATGAAAAAAAAAAAGAATCCCACAGTATGTGTTTGTTTACTTGTGGGGTTGAAGACAACAGAGACACAGAGGCTCTCTGGGTCAACGAGGAGCAGGAATCCTTCTTCACAGCCCACACAGAGCTCAGACGTGGCTGTCCAGCAAATGGCAGTGGGAGTCAGTCTGGCTTTGGTGAAGAGTTCAGCCTGACAGTGTGTTAGGTAACAGTTTACATATTTGTCTTTGTTTGTGTGCTAGACAGCAGTGCTATCTTTAGACAAGCTATCACCAAACATATAATATACAATACCGCAATGCTCTCTGCCTCATTGTCCTTGAGCCCTGCGATGGCTGAAGGAGGCATCTCTGGACCGAAATATGACAATTTGTCACCGAACGTATAAGAAGTGGACGTCAGTTTCTCAGCGACAGATCCATCTGTTGTAGGAAGCTCAAGCACACTGGAACACAACAAATAGGATATCAATATCTGGTCCAATACATCATTTTCTTCCTCAACTAATAAGGTGTACATTGTAGAACCTGAAAACATGTTTATATATTTTGCTATTTTTTGTTTTATAAACATTTTTTGCTTGTACATCATTGTTATCATTGTTCAATTTGTTCTTGATATTATTTTAAGATTATATTACAATATTCCATCATGATATCGAGCAACAACACTATCCATGACGATATTTGACATAATTTCTAAATAAAACCTTTTGTTTTGGACATGGAACAATGCGTATATTGCAAATGTTTTTAATTTTTTAATTTTTATATTATACTGTATATTACTTATTTTATATCCTATTGTAATAGTGTAATCTTATCTAATCCAATACACAGTCTGCTTAACACAGCAGCGTCATCTAGGATTTACATTACATTTACATTGTGTTTTTTAAGTACTAACGGCAAGTAAAACTAATTACATGCAGCTAAGGAAGTTTCAATGATCTGTAAATGACAGATGTGGATCAGTTTAAATTTTAGATTTGTGCTTAAACCAAGTCGACTTTACCATGGTTTTAGGACATGAAAGCTAGCGCTCTTCTCCATGTTCCACACAGTGACGGATGTTTTGCCCAGAGAGCAGAGCTGAAGCCAGATCATGGGGTTGAACACCAAAGAGACGACATCTTTCCCAGCTTGTGGTTGTGAGCAAATTGGTTCAGCAGTTTCCCAGTTCCTGCATCACACAGTCATGATTACAGTAACAGAGCTGATTCAACCTAAATGAATATATAGTTGAAAAAGATACTGTGCACATGTGGCACACAGTGTCATGTAAAGTGGACAGCGTTTGGTGGCTCACCACACTGTTATGGTGTGGTCTGGAAGGGACGAACAGCAGCCCAAATAAGGACCACCATCACTTAAGGCCAGAGAGGTGTAGTCCAGCTGTGCTGATCCTAGACAAATAAACAATAATATTTATTTATTTATGTGCATTCCATCAAAAAAATAATAAATGATTGATTAAATCAGAACCTGACAGTCAGAATATTATAATTACTGTTGTGCTCAGCTGGTTAAGAGGATAAATCACACAAGTATCAAGTCACATTTTGACATGCAGGAAAATCACAGGCTCTGTTCAGTTCAAGTACAGTCGTTAAGGGCGATGAGCTGCGTGATATCAGGAAGCTGAATGGAATCTGGCCATCATTAATTTGATCATGAACAAACATGTACACCTGTGATTATCCTCCCATGACAAACTGGCAGTTCTACTCTGTTATTTTTCAACAGTAGCATCAACAACACTTTGGCAGGTCTCAGTGGGATAGACACAGGTATAAATTATCTAATAACTGTTGACCTGAACTGAACCCTTGTTCATGTTAATCAGAAACACCTGTGCTTTTGCTGCTAAAATGTATAAACCCAAAGTGTCCCAAACCACCTGAACACACCATGTTTATCAAAAACATATTTTATCCTTTGCAATAAAAATAAAAGATAAAACAAAACTTTACCTTTCAGCACATTCTTCAACTGAAGCTCTGGGAAAACATACACAAATATAGAGGGTGATAATCTCTGCTCAGAAAAAGCAAAAACCCCAGTGTTGCCATTAGCTGTCAAAGCTCCAACGCCCCTGCCTGGATTCTGCAGCACACCCTGACTTTTAGTCTTCAGGCTCAGGAAAGAGATATTATTTCCACACATGTAACAGACTGTGTTATTGTCGACAAACTCGACAGTCTGGTTTGTGAAACCTTGCGTCCACCTAGAAGCAGTAACACAAATCCAAAAATAAGCTAGGTGGCTAACTACTGTTGGCACAAAATATAATAAAAAAAACAACAACAACAACAAAAAACGAGCATTGAATACAATGTGCTGTGCTGTTAAGCAACCATACCTGACTTTTAAAGTTCTACTGGCATCCATGTTGAGTTTATTTTAGAACCACACACATGGAATTCAACCGTTTCAGGCTAAAAAAAGAAACAACCAAACAAAAACACTGGCAAGTACTACGTAACCATAGCAACAAAAAAACTGGACCGGCGTAATGTGGCGGATTGATACTACGCCAATCTACTACGGTTACACTTTAAACAACGTGCTAAATAAATCGACGTTGACACTTTAAACTAATTTGGGGGTATATTCGTATTTAGTTCATGGCGGTAGAAAGTTGCTATGCGTTGAGAACACGATCCATTTCCTGCGGGTTTGTAGGAAGTAGGAACTACTTTTTCTTCCGCCAGTAAAAACAGCATGGTCAAGGAAGTGAAAATCCAACTCATTTTCTGAATTAAGTTCTGCTATTGTTGTTATATTGTCCCTTTACATGTATTTCAACTGATAAAAAAAAGGGACCGAGTGAGCTAATATACTCAGATATAACCCATATAGATTAAATAAAACAATTTTAAAACATTACACAATGTAAATAAAGGACTGAGTCATGAGCGAAATAGTCATTTTGAGGAAGACTAAGTGAATTTGCCCTTTCAACAAATATAAAGGACTCTATCAAGTGAAAAGTTGCATTTACGGGTTGTCTTAATCCTTTATAGGCATTTCAATAGTAAGAGGGACAAAGGGAGCTGCAATATAACCCCCTTTAATGGAATGAAATAATTCAGAGGCACAAACAAGCTTTTATTCAGAAGGCAAGCTCTGTACTTACTTTGGGGATTTAAAACACTACATTTTAGTAGTAGTTATATATAGGCCTCTTACCGGTACAAAAATTTAATAGTACTAATACAACCATTTTGAATTAAATTTAAATAATTCTGAGGCAAAAACAAGCTTTAATACCTGACATAGGTGTGTTTACAGTGCATAGTTAGTTGCACATACTGTATTTTGCTTGCCAGAGATTAGCAAGTGGAGCTACATACATGTTGATATGGGCTAATATAATGCTGAGTCACAATGGTTAGTGTATCAGCACCTGTATTTTTTTTTAATAACGTGACGTAGGTGTAAATAATGCTGAGTCACAATGATGAACACATCCGCAACTTGATATTCCTGTTAGCTACAACAAGACCCCGCCCAAGCTAGCAGCCAGCTTGACGTTATGTAATAAATAGCTCCGGAGCGCTCACTCATTCACGGACTTCCTTCTGTTTTCTCTGACTTGTCTCACTTTACCTGAACCATCAACTGAAGCAGCAGCAACATGACGACAGAGAAGGCTTTCGCTAAAGGTAAGACACACTAGCCGTGTCCCGTTTAGTATACGATAAGACAGTCCTTTATTTGTCCTTGGGTGGGGACATTTACATCGTTACAGCAGCAAGACAGTAAAGATAAGGATAGTAAACAACAAACCTGCATCACCAAAAAAGTACAATATTAAAATAGATTAACACTGAGCCTATATATATATAGAGAGAAAAAAAGTTAACATAGAATGTATAGTGTGTACATTATAGACAAGGCACTGGAGTGTAGTGGCTGCTACCAAAGCTGAAACAGGAAGTGAAACAAACTATAGAATAACGTACTATATTTTCTCTGAGATGATGTGAAATCTGGAAATATAACTAATTACGCACTAAAATCCAATGCTTAAAGGTTCTATGTGAAAGAAATATATCATATTGGGCCATGGTGATAAGTATAGATAACTATAGAGACTTCTTAAAAAGTGTAGATGATCATGTTGCAGTGCCAGAAAAATGTTTGTATCTGCATGAATATTTAATTATATTGATACACAAATATAGATGTTGTATTTTATGTGCTGCGCCTGTGGAATCTTGAAGCCCTGCACTTGGGGAAGCAATGACGTATTGTATTGTATTGTATTGTATTGTACAGACTACTGTCCACAAATGTGTAGTGCGTAACTTAAAAACAAGCAAACGTCTTTCACATTCCAGCCATTGTTCAGCCATTTTAGGCAATTATGAAAATAATCACTAGTTACCTGATAATCATGCTTTTTTTTTCTTCTTCTTCTTTCTTTTCAGGATGTGCTGCACCGGGTCCAGTCCCGAAAAACTCCATCAGGCTTTACAGCATGAGATTCTGCCCGTTTGCTCAGAGAACCAGATTGGTGCTGAGCGCCAAAGGGATCAAGTAAACATTTCTATTGTGCCTCATTTTAAAACCATAAAATGACTTGTACGTTAATAAATAAATAAATAAATAAATAAATAGATAAATACGATATTCCTAATTTGCACAAACCTGCCATTGTCTTTGTTTCAGACATGAAGTCATCAACATCAACCTGAAGGACAAACCTGAGTGGTACTTTTCTAAGGATCCTTCCGGAACTGTACCAGCACTGGAGACCTCTGCTGGTGAGGTGATATTAGAGTCTCTCATCACCTGTGACTACCTGGATGAAGTTTACCCAGAGAAGCAGCTCCTTCCTTCTTCTCCCTTTGGAAAAGCTCAGCAGAAAATGATGCTGGAGCATTTTTCCAAGGTAAAAACCCTGGGAAAATTAAACATGGAAATCTTTGCATTTACAGTTACCGTTGCTAAATAATTGCATTTATGTCACTGTGTTCTACAGGTGGTACCGTACATTTTCAACATCCCAATGAAGAGGAGAAAAGGCGAGGACGTCTCAGTACTGGAAGCTGAAATGAAAGAGAAGTTAGCTAAGTTTGAACAGGCAAGTGCTTGTAATTGTGTAGCTTGTGATCCTGAGGAATGAGTATTATTAGTTTTTGGAGGGATTTTAAAAATGAGAGAAATTAATGACTCTTTTTGATTAATAATCATTGCATTACATAACAAATCTGATTAATACAATACATATTTTTAGGAACTGGGTGACAAGAAGTTCTTTGGCGGCGACTCCATTACGATGATCGACTACATGATGTGGCCATTTTTCGGAAGGATGGCTGCCTTTGACTTACTACAGTAAGTAATGACCACAGAGCCTGTGCATAAATTGTGGCAATTTGGGCATATGTTTTGACAATTTGTGCATAAATCCTGACAATCTGTGCATAATCCCTGATTTTGAAAATGAATTATGGCAATTTGTGCATAGATTTTGACAAGTCAATTTCTGCAATTTGTGCATGAACGATACATTTCCAAGAGATATCTTGCTATTTTAAACACACATATTGTAAAAGGTTCTGAACGACCGATTTGGAGTATGTCTGTGTGTTACATGGAAGATTTTATTTACTTTGTCTCTTCAGCTGTCTTGATGACACACCTGCACTGAAGAAATGGATGGAGCACATGTCTGCAGACCCCGCTGTCAAAGAAACCACGTTCGATGTGGCCACCTACAAAAACTTTTACAAGGGCTACCATGAGGGGAAACCCAACTTTGACTATGGCCTGTAGAAGAAACCGACAGAAACCCTCATATGTATCTATGTTTTTTGGTTATGGTTATTAATGTATGACTTTCATTTAGTGGAGTGGTAAACATGCTATAATTAAATATGTTGATTTCAGGGATAATTTGACAAGTGTTTATGTTGGATATTTCACATTTTATAACGAAAAGAAAATATAAAATTCTTATTAATGGGAATAATGTACGGTAATTGAATAATTCCAGATGTATTGGATGACCAATTTCAAAACATGGCACTTCTTCAAATAAATGTATCAACCAAATAATGATTGTGAAACTGAACTTTTCATTTGTGTTACAATAAACACAGAACAGTATAATGATTTCCCACCAATACCTGACACCACTATAAGGCAATTCAGCGGTATTACTCTTTGTTGAAGGGTGTCATGACCTGTTACATAATTTATGGCTGCAATGAATGACAGACTATTACATTGAAAAAGGTTGTCAGCATGTTGAGATATGAGGAGTTTAAAATATATGTATTTTCTAACCCTTTGGATAAAATAACAAACTGAGAAAATATTCAACAGACTAATATAATAATAATGAAAATGATTCAAATTGCAGCCCAAGAAAAATCAATTAAATACTGGAGTAGATTAATTTCACATTTACACTGTCATAGTATGAGAGGTCTTAATGTTATAATAGTAGAATGTATCTATAAAATACCATGTTTATTATTTTTGTTGGGGGCACATTGAGATCTATTCTAATAAACTAGTATCCCGATTGTACAAAATAAGTGTTATGTTTTCAGCTTTCAGAACAGTCCCACTGAATGACATTTAAAAAAAAAATAAAAAATTGACTACACAAGCTATGTATATTAGCTGAAGGCCATTTTCTCATAACACATCAATACAAATAAATGTGCTATTTTTTGTTTACATTAAAAGACCTGCAGGTGCTAAAGGTTAGAAATGAAACCTGGTTAACCCTTGACAAGTGTCACTAAACAAAACTATTAAAAGTTGCACACTGCATTCAATTTAACTTATGACGGAAAGAGTCATATACAGTAGCTTAGATTTTGTGTGAGCTATTAGATATTTGGGTGAAAAATGTTTACTGTAACATCAGGTGAAATAATGCTGAGTCACAATAGTCAACAATCTATCTTTTCCGCTACATAGCTAGCCAACTAGACCATTTTATGTGAGATACTAAGTATTGATATTCCCCCAGTTGCACAAATAAAGTTTCTAGTTAACTAGCTACATTTATTGTATGACCTATCGGATATTCAGGTGAGAATTAAACGTCTATAGTGACACTGGGTGAAATAATGCTGAGTCACACTAGCCATCTATCTTTTCCTCTAGTTAGCTGGCCAACCAGATCCTTTTATGTAATAATTTTATGTTTTACTATATTTCCCCAATTGCATGAATAAAACATCTATCCATCGAGTTAACTAGCTAGATTTATTGTGTGTTGGATATTGGATATTTTGGTGTGAATCAAACGTCTACTTGACACTGGGTGAAATAATGTCGAGTCACAATAGTCAACAATCTATCTTTTCCTCTACGTAGCTAGCCAAATAGATCATTTTATGTAATAATTTTAGGCGAGATACTAAGTATTGATATTCCCCCAGTTGCTTCAATAAAGTATCTAGTTAACTAGCTACATTGATTGTATGAGCTATTAGATATTTTGGTGAGAATCAAACATCTACAGTAACATTTGGGGAAATAATGCTGAGTCACACTAGTCATCTATCTGTTCACCAAGGTAGTTATCTATCTATCTATCTATCTATCTATCTATCTATCTATCTATCTATCTATCTATCTATCTATCTATCTATCTATCTATCTATCTATCTATCTATCTATCTATCTATCTATCTATCTATCTCGATTTATTGTATGACCTATTGGATATTCAGGTGAGAATCAAATGTCTATAGTGACACTGGGTGAAATAATGCTGAGTCACACTAGCCATCTATCTTTTCCTCTAGTTAGCTGGCTAACAAGATCCTTTAATGTAATAATTTTATGTTTTATTATATTTCCCCAATTGAATGAATAAAGTATCTATCCATCGAGTTAAATAGCTAGATTTATTGTGTGAACTATTGGATATTTTGGTGAGAATCAAACGTCTATAGTGACACCAGGTGAAATAATGCCGAGTCACACTGACAGCTGCGTCAGCAACTGTGCGTGTATACAGCTTTAAGAATATGTGCGCGCTCCTGCCAACGGCGACGAGCGCGGTCTGGCGAACGATCACTACTGGCCACAACAAGACTCGCCCATCCCGGAGGTAGCTTGAAGTTATCTAATAAATAGCTACAGAGCGCTAACCTTGGTGCCTTTCCTCTGTGCCTCAGCTCACACAGCTCATCTGAAGCAGCAGCAGCAGCATCATGTCCACTGAAAAGGCTTTCGCTAAAGGTAAGACGGTGACTCAGCAAACTGGAGCCTGAAACTAAAGTTAAAAACAGAGACAGGGCTGTGATTTCCACTGAAATTATGTCAAATCTGAAAATTCATACTCAAGTTCAGTGTTTTAAGTCAGGAAATGCCTGAAATGAAGCCTCCTGCTTCAAGTGAACAACTTATTAAGGGAGGGGGGGAAAAATATGTAAGAAAATAAGTAAGGGCTAAAATATTGTGATATTTCTTGCCATGAGACCTAGAGCCGATTTAAAGGCTCCCCAAAAGCAGTATATCGTGTTGTATTTTTAATGGTTTTAGTTTTTACACAACTTAAAACTAAATTGACAGCAAACTACGTTTTAATAAGTTAAGACCATACATGCAGATATTTAAGGAAGCATAAAAGGATGTTCTGAAACATTTGAAGAAGTCTAGATCATTGGTTCTCACAGTGCGGCCCTCGAGACAGTGTCAGCCCTCAATGAATTACAGTTGATGGTTTTAATCCAGAAGCTACTAAGCTTGTTAAATGTTTATTGGACATTACTGGATATAGACCAATAAGTGTTAACTGTAGAACTGCAATCTGGTCATTAAAATGATTACAAATGGGATTTCTTTCTGTTTTTTCAGTCCAATGTTGGGTTCCTAAATTGGCCCTCAGGTATCAAAACTTTGAGAGCCCCTGGTCTAGATGATTGGTTCAACATCATCGACTCTGTGTGATTCTGAGCATAACAGTGTTTACATATGCTGCACACAGGAAGTGTTTTATGTCAGGCCAGATCGAGGCAGCGTTGTAAACTGGTTAAAGACCAAAACAGAGGGCGAATAATAACACCAACAATAGTAAATGCCATATGTGTTGCACTCCTGCTTTAAGAATAAAGGGCATTAACGTTATAATTGTATATAATTGATTTTGGCTTCTTTCCTTTCAGGAAGTGCTGCCCCTGGTCCAGTCCCTAAAGACTCCATCAGGATCTACAGCATGAGATTCTGCCCATTTGCGCAGAGAACCAGAATGGTGCTGAACGCCAAAGGGATCAAGTAAAAACATTTCTATTTTGCCTCATTTTAAAACCATTAAATAAACACCACGTCCCTAATTTGCACAAACTGCTTTTTCCAGACATGAAACCATCAACATCAACCTGAAGGACAAACCTGAGTGGTTCCTTGTCAAGAATCCTCTCGGTCTTGTACCATCACTGGAGACCTCTGCTGGTGAGGTGATATACGAGTCTCCCATCACCTGTGACTACCTGGATGAAGTTTACCCAGAGAAGAAGCTGCTTCCTTCCTCTCCCTATGGAAAAGCCCAGCAGAAAATGATGCTGGAGCATTTTTCCAAGGTAAAAAAAAAACCTGCATGGAAATCTCTACATTTGCTGTTACCATTGCTAAATAATCACATTTAATGTCACTGTGTTCTACAGGTGATACCGTACTTGCGCACCATCCCAGCGGGCAAGAAAAAAGGTGAGGACGTTTCAGGACTGGAAGCTGAACTGAAAGAGAAGTTAGCTAAGTTTGACCAGGCAAGTACTTTGGGTACTTTCATAGCTTGTTATCCTGAAGAATGAGCACTATTATTGTTTTGGAGGGGTTTAAAAAAAAACAAAAAAACGAGTGAAGTCTCCTCCATCAGTGACTACAACTTATTACATATTTTTCAGAACCTGAATGATAAGAAGACAAAGTTCTTCGGTGGCGACTCCATCACGATGATCGACTACATGATGTATCCATTCTTGGAGAGAATGGCTGTCGCTGAGATACAATAGTAAGTAATGGCTCAGGAGACATTTAAAATAAATACATTTATCAATGAAAAAAAAACAAAAAAACATGTCAGAACAGCAAAAGTAAAACATACAAATTATAAGCATTTAAATAACTGCAGTTACAGCAGTGTTTCCCAAATTGTATAAAAAAGGACCCACTTTGTCGTGATGAATATAATTGTGCATCAATCTATGTATAAATCCTGCATAATGAAACACTTCTGTAACATCTATTATTATTTTGATATCTTTGAGGTATGTTTGATAGATGAATGACGACTTAATTTTATGCTTGTTATTTTAACCATATACACTTATCTTAAAGGTGCATTATGTAATAAAGCAACTGGCCATAATATCCTCCTAATATGTCACAGAGACTCAGGAATAATGTTCATATAATATATGTCTGTCTTCAATTGCCCCTTGGGGACAAATACATTTTTTGGAATTTTTATATATATATATATATATATATATATATAGTGAACTCACCAACAACAACAGTACAGCCCAAAATATTTGCACTAAAAAATATATTTTGAAGACTGCAAATCATGTTTATGTTTTGACATGTGGCGCCACCTACCGCCGTCTACTAATCATTGCAGTCAGTAGAGTCTTAGCTGCCGAGCAAACCACGGGTTGCCAGTTACGTCAGAAAATGAAACCTAAAAGACCTCTGTATTTGAATGTAGTAACTGTTTTTGGCCACATTCTTACACATGACACCTTTAAATAAAAGGTTGTGAAAAAGTATGAAGGAAAATGTGTGTTAAGTAGGTGATTCTATTCCCTTTGTCTCTTCAGCTGCCTTGACGACACACCTGCACTGAAGAAATGGATGGAGCACATGTCTGAAGACCCCGCTGTCAAAGAAACCACGTTCGATGTGGCCACCTACAAAAACTTTTACAAGAGTGTCCACGAGGGGAAACCCAACTATGACTATGGCCTGTAGAAGAAACTGACAGAAACCTGAAAAGCGTCCATTTATAAATGTATTTATAGTTTTTTGGAGTTTGGTACAATAATTTGATACTGTAAGATGTTTCTTATGACCAATTTCAAAATATGGCACTTTTTTTCTAATAAATGAATCAACCTAATCATGATTGTGAAACTGAATTCTTCATTTGTGTTACAATAAACACAGAACATAATAATGTTTTCCCACCAAGATCGGACACCAATCCAAGGGAAGTGTAACAGATACAAATAGGTTTTGCTCTATCTAATCAATAAAAAGAAGTTTATTTAATAGCTGCCATTAGTTTTGCAACAGTATGAAGCAATGCTTGGTAAGTTCTCTGAAAATCAACAGACCAATTAATCATGATGATAATCCTCAATTGCAGCCCATAAAGAATTTTATCAAATACAGGAGCAGATTACTTCCACCTATTCATTTACTCTTATCTTATCCACCATGTGGATTATTGTCTGCTGTAGATTTGGAGGCAACTTGAGATCGACTCTAATAAACTCTTAGATATACCCTTGTCATACAAAACAAGTTATGTTTGTTTTATTTAGCTGGTAGAGCAGTCCCACTGAGTGACTTTTAAATATGAGCCTAAATATTTTTGGAACAAAATTCTATAACACAACATACAGTAAAAAAAAATACTAAGTGCATATACAGTTTTTACCTAGAGGCCATTTTCTCATAGCGTGTCAACACCACATTAGCTATATTTAAAGACCTGCTAATGTTAAAGAGAGAACCTTTATAGACATGTTACCAGTAACACAGTGTGTCAAAATTGAACGGTGTTGGATTCAAAAAAGTGTCAAGCAGCACTTGTTTTCTGTTGCTCATCACTCTCAAAAGTAAAAATCAGGCTGAATACGGACTCACAAATGTTAATCTAGGCTGGGGTGTAAACCTCCGTTTGATAAGTGAGGTATGTACTCTTGCATAAGCGCAGGTGCATTTCTCAACATCTCCTGAAAATGCCTGACTGTTGCTGCGTGAAGCTCCGTCTGCAGCACCAGAGGCCTGAACAGATTGATAGGCTCCGCTTTCCGGATCGTCTCGGGAACCCGGACTTCCTCTGGCACTTTTCTGTTTCCAATCAGAACATGGTGAAGTCTCTTCTCCTGCAGGCTCCTCTGCAAGAAGCCGAGCACATCGCGAAACCTGTGCTCCACATTCTCCGCTGCCCACAGAAAGGGTCTTTTACTCAGCAATAGGTGCAACAGAGCAGTCTTTAGGTGGTAGTTAGTGAGGGCGCACTTTCCCGTGAGTCCTGTCTGCTTTCTGTGAAGGAAAGTAAGAATCTGAAGACAGTTTAGGTGACAGGAGTTTTGTGGTAGACGTTTGGAGAAATGTTTCAGCAAAGTCCTCTCGTACACGGCAAATGAAACGGGCCAGTACGGATCTGCACGACTGTGACAATCTGACGAGAAATGCGAGACAAAATAAGTGTCCGTGTCCTCCAGCTGTACAACCGGTATGACGTTCAGTGCGACGACTTTCCCTGAGCGGAATCGGATCTTCAGAGCACCAGCAGCGTCCAAGTTGCGAAAGTTGACCTCAAAGTCGTATTTGTGAGAGATGCGTCCCCACGCTTTGGTAACTGAGATCTGGAACCACTTCATGACTTGATCTTTACTCAAGAACAGCGTTTCTCTGGAGCACAGCAGCTCGTCAGGACTGCGGTCCACTTTAACGGCTTCGTTCTTGCCATGCAACAGGCAGAGCAGGTCCTCTCCGAGGTTAGCAGAGCCACACACGCAGCCGCCCTCGCTCTCCCCAAGCCCAGTTACCTTTATCTTACCACAGCCCTGCATGTCTGGAGGAAAGTCACTGCTGGGGCTGCACCACAGATGGAACTGGAAGGAGTATGGATGTGGAGGCAAGAAAGGCACAATGAGGTCGCACATTAGCGGCTTGCAAACCTTCCAGGACTCGAACATGCTTCCAATGCCGACAAAGTCCCCGACTTCCATGTCTGCCTCCTTGTCGCAAACACTCCTGAGCGACTCCAGCAAATCGTCAGCAAAACCCTCAACAAACTCCCTCACCTTCCAGTTTTCGTGGGCTGACATGTAGGTACATTTGTCACAGAAGTTACTCAGGATGTCTTTATCTAATACCATTGTCCTCAAGGTGATGGGTCCACTCTCCGAGAACAAGTCCTCGTCCTCAGATGGCCGGATTTCTGCGTCTGCGAGATCCACCCTGCACATCTCGATGGTGAAGAAGACGACGAACGACACGGTGCTCCAAAAGTACCAGCTATAACCTTCCTCCGAACTGGCCTCTGAGCTGCTCTCCTCCTGCTGTGAAAGCTCTCTCTCCAGCTTGGCCTGCTCCGTTGCCAGCATCTCCTCGTGCTCCCGCATGCGAGCCATCAGATCCTCATCCTGCTCCAAAAGCGTGTTGTTCTCTTGAGGAAAGAGCAACGGATGGTTCAGAATGGCGGCGGCCACCACCACGCACACTCGCGCAATGGCCCCCTGCATCTTTGGCTAGTTTCTAACGTTCATCGTTTGAGCACCTCACAGACGTCCAGGAAGCAGCTGCAGCTCAGATCCTGAAACAAAACAAAACAACAATTACTCGATTGTTAATCAATTACTAATATTCTGATCATCAATTAATCGGTTGACTGTTTTGTTTCTGTGATTTTTCAGCTTCTTAAATGTGAACATTTTCTGGTGTATTTACAAAGAAATCATTAGCACATGAATCACTTTTGATTTGAGATCATCATTTCAAGGTTTGGGAAAACACTGATCAACATTTTACAAACAAAACAATTACTTGATTAATGGAGAAATTTATCAACAGATTAATTGATTATGAAACTTGTTAGTTGCCGTCCAAGTGTGCTGAATGAAATACATGAAAACCACTCATAAAGGACTCCACCCATCAAGAGGAAGCACTAAATATAGAGGCAGGGTCCTGAGTGACGTACACGAGCAGTATCAGAGGAAGGAAAGCGGAGTTATTCAAAAGAACATCGCCCTTCTCTCCTTTTAGTTACCATCATTGTGCCTGTTAATATTTGCATCTGCTAATGTAAATCATCCATAAGATTGTTTACTGTGAACGTGTAAGAAAACACTCGCTCTGACTTTATCATCTTATTTCCTGTTTTGTCAACAGATAACCGTCAATGCAATACATAGACAAAAGAGGAAATTACATCATTTGAGAACGAGTGCTACCATTCTCGCTCTTAGCAGAATTGAAAGCACACTTTTGAAATGTTCTGTAAGGTACGGACTCCATGTTTCAGTCCCAGTGTCCACCTTCACAGACTTCTTGATTGATTAGTGGTATGGGCCATAAAATGTCAGGAAATGCTGAAAAATATCAACTGGTGTTTCCGAAAAACATCAAAATGACGACATTAAATTGTCCTTAAAGTGAAATTTAGTCAAAGAAAATCAAGATGCAACCCTACACTGTTTTTATCTTTATATGTTGTTTCTTTATATTGTGCTATGTACCTTCTTTTATATCTTAAATAAATAACATTTCAAACTCTTGCCGTGTTCCACCCTCATGTAGAATGTGAGGTTTAAGGGCTTGAATTCTCAGAGTTGGGAGGGACATTGAAATTTAGCAATTTACTTATTCTGTCACTTTAAATAGACACTATAAAATGTGTTTAAAATGGGAGTTCCTCTGGCAAAAAAATGGGAAGTTCACATGCATTATGATTATGATTATGATTTCAGTCATGAGACGAGCCTTAAAATGACAGCAGTAAGAGCACAGCGGGAGTATTTGAGGCTAAAATACTCCAGGGGGAAAATTCCCATGACTTATTCACTGGGATTTTTTCCCAACACCATGCTCGGTCCACCCAAACAAACGTCAAGGCCACAGGAGAGAAAAATGTGATGTCGCTCCCTGAATTGTGTTTTTACATGAACATGAGTCATGAAGGCTACATTTCAACAAACTATACTCAAAGAGCAACTCATCACTGTAACCCCAAAAACAGCTGCAGGGTTTAAAACTGTTCAACCACATAGCAGAAGTTTCTGGTAGTTTTCAAAGCAGGGGTCTCAAACTGGCAGCCCCCCAATCGGTTACATGCGGCCACCCACTTAATGTGGGGGGGGGGGGGGGGGGGGGTCATGTTGTCATTATATGTTATAATGACAACATGACCCACGATCTCACCGTCTTTTAAACACAGTGTGTAGCTGAGGCACAGCTGCCAGCAAGGTGATAGAATATAATATATGTCTGCTAGCAATGTTTTAATAATAAGACATTTGGTCATAATTATCCCATTATTAAATGTATCACATATAACATTCATTTACAAATATAAATACGCATGTTAGGGCCTGAGCCACGAATGGCAGTGGCCCCGAATCGGCTCCTGGTAGGAATATTAATTACAGTTGTCCAAACTATTATTTATGTAATTTAAAATAAATGTCTGTTTTTGATATTAACACATTAATTTTGCATCATAAATAGTATTATTATAAGTATACATGTGATATCATGATGTAATATTGTGAACAGTTTTTTGTTCTCTAGGCCGGCCCCCTCTTGACCACAGTAGAACAATAGAAGCGCATTGGCCCCCAGGTCATTTGAGTTTGAGACCCCTGTTTCAAAGCGAGATGATTGACTCCTGTTACACTCGCTACCATAAAATAAATGGTGCCATATGTAAGAATGTGGCCAAAACCAGTTACAACAGTCAAATTCAAAATACCGAGGTCTTTTAGGTTTTGATTTTTGACGTAACTGGCAACCCACGGTTGCTCGACAGCTGAGACTCTACTGACTGCAATGATTGGTAGACGGCGGTAGGTGGCGCCACATGCCAAAACATGATTTCAAAACAAACATGATTTGCAGTTTGCAAAATATATTTTTTTAATGCAAATACTTAGGCTGTACTGTTGTTGTTGGTGAGTTCAGTTTGTTATATGAACATTATTCCTGAGTCTCTGTAGCATATTAGGAGGATTTTATGGCCAGTTGCTTTAGATTTATTACATAATGCACCTTTAATGAATATGAATAAAAAAATTCAATGTAAATAAGAATTAGTTGCTAATGATTAGTCTGATGATTACTTTGTGAATTAAACAATTCAATTCAAGAAAAAAAAGTCAAAGTAAGAATTCTGACTTTTTTCCCCAACTCTCTTTTCACGTGACCCTAATCCTCTTCCGTATGTAAAGTATTGCAATAGATTTTCGATTTTACATCATTTCCGTGCGATTTCCATAATCATTTATGATCTCGTCACGCAGTCTGATTTAAAACAAGTAAAGCAAAACCTGAAGTTTCATTTACTGTAAACAAGTCCCCTGCATAAGAAGCTTCAACGGAAGGTTTGCGTTGACTTCACAGTCACTGGGTGTAACGGAATAAATGAGCAGCAGCAGACAGAGTCACTGACTGTGACTTCACTGTGTGAAGGTGTAACAGTGTTGTGTTTCCTCCGCAACAACACGGTGAAACATACGGGGATGTGGTGGCGCTCTTCCAGCAGCACGACTACGAACTACACCGGGATGCTATGAGAGGATTTAACGAATAAAATGTCACTTAGGTGTTGCCGAGAATATAAACAACCAAAATAAGCCGAATTACGTAACGTAAGTCAACACTGACGCACGAGGAGGACTAGCCAAAACTCTCGCTGTCGCCGGTGAACGCGGGAATGTGAGGAGAAGTACATGTCAAAACGTTGTAAAGAAAAATAACATTAATGACACTGAACATACCTTTATCTGTGGGTTAAGTCCATGCTGCTCATCTTCATCGTCATCAAACTCATGCGAACAACTAGGGAAGTACCATGGATGTATTTTAGAAAGTACATAGAGCTCCGCCCCCTCTGCCTTGAAGAATGTTTTCCCAGTGGCCACTCGTAGTACTGCAAGAGAAATACTCATGCGGCCCAAAAAGCAATTTATATTTACAGAAATAATAGGACCGTCATTTATAGTATTAGGACCACATTGAGAAATGTATTTTCCACAGACTTCAACCATGGATGTATAATATGAACTGGATAGAGCACCGCCCCCTCTGCCTTGAAGACAATTGCAATTACATGGTGGCCACTGTGGGTACTGCAACAAAAAATCCCATGGGGCCCCCATCTTTGTATTCTTTGGTCATCTCTGTTCTCTTAATAAAGTGCATCTTTTTTTGGATGTATAATCTAATATGAACTGATACGAAGCCCTGCTGGGGTCAGGTGTGGAAAAAATAAAAATCGTCTGTAAACCGTTCCCGAGGTTTAGTAATGACTTGAAGACAATTTTTACATGGTGGCCACTGTGGGTACTGCAACAAAAAATCCCATGGGGCCCAAAAAGCAATTTTCCATATATGACAAACAATGTTCCTTAATCTACCAGCTAATAATGAACAATTGCCACAAAAACAAACAATTATGTATATATATATATATATATGTATATGTGTGTGTGTGTTTTGTATTATAGCAATAATATAGCAATCAGATGACGAGAGCCCAGTATCAGCACCAAAGCCACAGATGGGCATGAAGATGTGTCATTGTTTATTTTTAAATATTGTTTTCCGTATTTCCTATGGTCAGAATAAGTATTTTCAATGTTTGATCAATGTGTTTATGTTTGTGAGAGCACTTTGATTCCATTTGAATGTGACACCCTCCTTTGTTTATCCTGGGAATTATATATGTATTTATTATTATTATTTGATATATTATTACTATTTATTTTTTTCTTCAGTGGTAATGTTGTTAACAGAAATTCAATGAAAGTATGACTACAGAAAATGACGAAATGTAATTACACAATTAAATAGTTCAAACGACTGCTTATCACAGAAGGTTATAAGCCTGAACTAAAGGAGGAACTCAACAGTGGCTCAATAAAAGAAAGAACTCATTTAGTAAAAAAGACATTTCTGGAATTTATTGAAATTCTGTCATGACTGTCCAGGACACATTCACAAGGTGTTTTTGGCAATTGCATTGAGAGTGCGTACTTTGCTCACATCTGCCACCGTAAGGCCATATCCAGATGTTGATAAAACAGTTCCCATCATCACACAGGTGTTCCTGAACAGGAAAACATGACTTTGACAGAAAGTAGCAGCAAGAAAAACTAATAATTTATTTCTTTGTTTTTTATTTTGTTTGCGTAAGGATGAATGTAAATATACCTGAACTTCATGGCAGAATCCCGACTGGAGCGGGCTGAGCAGTGAAACTCCTGAGCCCCTGATCCCTCTAAAATCCTCTGCAGATTTCTCTCTGTGATACCTCCTCCTGTTAAAAAAAATGTACAAATAATGAACTAAAAACAACTTCACATACAGTACACATATTAATGAAATACTAGGGGGAAAAACAGGTACTAACCTGGCATGATGACAATTCTGTCTTTAGCCTGATGAGTGCAGATGATGTCAAAAGTTAATAACCCTTCACACATTCAAATATGTGCAAAACATACGAAACAGTCCATATTATACATACTTGATCGATAGCCCGTTTAATGACAGGGAGTCCTTCCAAAGCAGAGCTGTCACAGCCACTTGTCAACACTCGCTCAAACCCTAATGATACCAGAGTCTCCAGAGCAGTGGATGGGTCGTGAACCATGTCAAAAGCTGGAAGGGGGGGGGTTAATATTACACTTACACTAAAACAGCACAACTGAGAACAAAGGAGTAACATAGGTGCAGCAGATGGGTGGCTGCTTCTATCCTGGCACAAGGATCATCTGAGAAAACTGATGTTCCAGTACACGATCAGACACTGAAGAACTCAGCCTCAAAGGGCAGCGAGATAGATAAAAGATAAAAATAGAACCAGTTAAACGTTACCTCGGTGGAAGGTGACAGGTAAAGGACGAGCAAGAGCTGGAGAGAAAACAGTGACAATCAGCAGTATAACATGTTTTTTTTCCCCCCAACACTGAATTTTAGACTTTATTGTAAATAAATGTTTATTGTGAGTAAGTGTCTGCACTGTTGTTTTGTTAAATACAAAATATAGCTAGTGTATAGGTAGGCAATACCTATTAACTCCATGCAGATCTCTGCATCCACCCGTCCATCTTCTGTCAGGGCTCCCAGCACTAGTCCATCAGCTCCGTGGCTCCTCATCAGCTCAATGTCCTTCCTCATCACTTCCACTTCCTGATCCGAGTACAAGAAGTCCCCACCACGAGGCCGTATCATCACATAGACGGGAATTTTGACGCTCTGCTTCACTACCTGCAGCAGGCCTGTGGCAAAAGAGAGCAGTATGTTAACACTGTAAAATTGCATATATTCATCAGATGCTCAGGAGCTATGGGTTGCAACTAAATGAATGAATATCTGTAGAGCTCACCAATACTTGGCGTCAGCCCTCCCTCCAGAAGGCTGGAGCACAGCTCAAGTCGACCAGCACCTGTGCACATATAAAGATGACCGTGAGAAGTGAATTAACACACTGTGAAATACATGTGTTTATTTGCTTGCTCTGGCTCAAGATAATCTCTTAACAACACATTTAACCACCTTTCAAAAGGTAGACTTATTAATCAATTACATTTTTGCCTTTTGGTGCACACATTTTTATAATCAGCAGTAGCCGATTATTACTCATTCTTTTAGGTTTATACATTTTTGTCCTGAGTAACCTGATGAATGCTCTTAATAGCACTACAACACATTGTGCAGATTGGTGTTGCTCAACAAATAGGTATTTAAATTTGTGTAAAATGTGGTATTATTAAACTGATGTGTTTTATCAGAAAGGACGATCAAAAGAAATTTGGTAAAGAAAGTGTCATGGCCATTACTGACCTCCTATTTCTGCATTGACAGCAGACTCCACCGAGTCCACACACACCTCCATCAAAAAGCGCTCTGCCATAGTGACAACTCTGGACAAAGAGACACAGAGACAGACAGACACACCACACATAAATTTTCTTATACATTAAGGCGGCTGCTTAGAATGCAAGGACCCTTGCCTGAAGTACACATAAAAAGCTTATTCTAGGCTACCACAGCCATATTTACATTTTAAAGTGATTGCCCAGTTATACAAACATACTAACAGATGGTAAATCAAATTTCTTTCTAAATGCTACACAATTGCATTCACTTTATTTCAGACACATATTAAAGTTCCAGTGCAGAACCTCTGTCACCACCCAGTGGACATCTGAATAATTACCATAACACCGCCATCCTGACTTCTACTGGCTTGTTTTAGCGCGAGGCTGCAGCGAGAAGACCTAACTTCAACTGCCTGTAAAAGCGTAAATAGTTTAGCTGTAGGCAAATAGACTTGCATTTCACCTCTCACCCAAGAGGCTTCCTCAGGTCTGACTGCAGGCATTAGGACAAGCAACTCACTTTCAAAACTTAAATCCAGAAAGTTACTTGAGAGATGCCCATATCTACGTCTACACGAGATCGAGTGACCTGAATGACAAGGAACCTTCTCAGCATACCTGTTAAATCCACTTCCTATCGACTCATGTCACCTTAATAACCCCAATGAAGGCAGACTGCGCTCAGAACATGTTTGAGTGACTCACTCACTTACACAGCCAGCGACAACACAACAGCATTTCCCTTTAGCGTTACATTTCAGACACGGGATTCAGCACGGGGGCGGTGCCGCAAAAGTTAGCCCAAGAGGTGCGTGTCACCGCCTGTGCGGGAGACGCTGAAAGACAAAACACGCCTCCATCCCAATATCAATAAAAAAAATCAGTAAAAAAACGTACACATTTACTATTTGTTTTTGTTATTTTAACATGTGTTGTGTTTTCTGTTTAAAATTCTTAAATTATTCCCGCTCGTTATGACAAGCTGGTCGCGTTTTTGTGACGTCAGGAGGTCAAAGTGTGGCTGCGCTTGACAGCAGCAGGAACATGAGCAGGAAGCGGCGGTGACAACATGGTTGTGTAAGAAGCATCTCCAGCTCTTACCAAACACAGCAGCATCGTTTCATTACAAAAGCTCCAACAGCTCGGAGGACACAATGCTACTCTCGTCACTGCGGACAACGATGTTTTGCGGTTGCCGAATCGCTAGCAAGGGGTTTCAAAACAGCAACGTGAGTTGAGCCTCAGATATGTTAGCTTACTACTGTAGAAAAGGTCAGACAGTGTACAAGTGAGTTTAATGTGTCGCAGTATGTTCGAAAAGCTAACGCACTGAAGCGAATTGCCCTTTGTTTTACTCTGCTGCTGTTTTCGGGGTGTTTTTTTTATTGAATTATTTTAGCTAGCAAACGTAATGCTCCAGCATCACTCGTGCGTAGCGTTATTTGTCAGAATCTGTTTTATTGCTATGTTCATACAATACTAGAGATTTACTCTGGCACAGTGGGCCGCATACATACAGGGATAGATACACTTATAAGGAGTCAGGGAAATAGTTAATCATCGCACCATAGTCTACTGTACATCCTCAGTAAATCATCATCTAAATCTGTCCTTTACTTGTTGAGATATGCTACCCACAGTTAAACAGACGTATACACATGACCTAAAAACACAACCTGCCTGGTGGAGGTACAACTCCAACCAAGGGTGCAGCCACTCAGCAGTTGATTTATCTTCAATTCTGGAACAGAATGGAAAAGTGGCAGGAACACACACATAACATTCGCTTCATTGCAATCCTAACTATATAGGCAAACACCTTCCCAAACACAAACACATATGCGAAAAAACAGCCTGTGACACTATCACCAAAATGTTGTAGCATTCAGATATTACATAAAAAATCCCTCATGGGTTTACCATGTCATGTTATCACGCAGTGTGCCATTATGTGAGGTTATTGTTACAGATTGCCCTGTATTTTAAATCTTCTCTCTCCTTGTCTAAAACATTAGCGGAGTCCACAGCTACGACAATGGCTCGTGAAGAGAGGGAAGAGTTCCATTACATCAGAAGTGCACGCCTCATCGGTCCAGGCAGCAGTATCTGTTCCTAATGCAGCTACAAATCGCATAATAGGTCGCTGGTTACTAGGCTGCAGTGGGCTGGTGGTCGGGGCTATTGTTTTGGGTGGTGTTACCAGGTAATTTGACAATAGTGATGAATAAATAAAAAAGTTATCCTGATGTTTTAGTGATGATCTTTCTATTAATTATTTATGCATTTCTTTGACTCAAGGTTAACAGAATCTGGGCTTTCCATGGTGGACTGGCATCTGGTGAGAGAGATGAAGCCGCCTCAGTCGCAGGAAGAGTGGGAGGCTGAGTTTTCCAAGTACAAGCAGTTCCCAGAGTTCAAAATGTATGAACCCATCTTTTCCTGTTACCTTATCTAGTCATAGACTTGCACAGGTTTTTGAAGTTGCCCCATCGCAAATAATCAAGTTAAAATTATAGAACATGTTATCAACTCAACAAAATGTTTCAGACACAAAGTGTATGAATCTCTGTTTTCATTATGCCTTCCCAGATTAAACCATGACATGACTCTGCCAGAGTTTAAATTCATCTTCTTCATGGAGTGGGGTCACAGAATGTGGGGCAGACTGGTTGGACTTGCATACATCCTCCCTACTGTTTACTTCTGGAGGAAGGGATACTTCACGAGATCCATGAAGGGAAAAGTGCTGGGGCTTTGTGGATTTGTCTTCTTTCAGGTAACATGGTGGTAGTTAACGGGAGACTAATTACTAGGCGTTAATTCCTGTTTGTTATGATGTTGGCTTCTTTAACAGAAAAAGCATAACCGTCATTGTGTATTCTCTCAGGGCCTTCTGGGATGGTACATGGTAAAAAGCGGACTGGAGGAAAAGCCGGACTCTTATGACATACCACGGGTCAGCCAATATCGTTTGAGTGCTCACCTTGGTTCTGCCTTGCTGCTCTACTGTGCCAGTCTCTGGACAGGACTTACTTTGCTGAGGCCGGCACAGAAGGTATTATGTTTACATGTCAAACATCTGTTAGTTTCTGCCTGCAAGAAATACATCTGTAACCCGAGCCCCCATTTTTTTCAGATGGTAGAAACCAAGCATCTCGTGCAGCTCAGGAGGTTTGCCAAGGGTACTGGCGGGCTCGTCTTCCTCACTGCACTTTCAGGTATTGATTGATGCATCACAGACACTAATAAAGAAACGTGTGAATGCTAAATATCAGTCTGATAGTGTAGTCTGCAGTAAACCAATTCACACACAGATCTAGTCTTAACCTTGTCTAAAACTTTTTTTTGCTGCAGGTGCCTTTGTCGCCGGTTTAGATGCTGGGCTGGTGTATAACTCGTTTCCTATGATGGGAGAACGGTGGATCCCGGATGATCTGCTGGCCTTCTCTCCCAAGCTCAAGAACTTCTTTGAAAATCCCACAACTGTGCAGTTTGACCACAGAATTTTGGTGTGTTACAATTCCTGTTAAGAAACATTTGTGCGAGACATTTAATACATTTTTAACATCATTTGTCATCTTGCTTTTTCCCATTCTAAGAGGCAGCATTCAATAGCTTTTCTTTTTTTTTCTCTTCAGGGAATATCCTCTCTGACTGCAATCACAGGCCTTTATATGTTCTCAAGAAGGATGGTGCTGCCCAGGAGGGCGAAGGTCGCCATCAGCCTTCTGGCAACAATGGCGTATGCACAGGTAAGATGGCAGTCAAATCAGAAACATAACCTCAATGTGTCTCTTCTCTGTGTTAATTAATCTACATTTGTATTGCACTCTTCAGGTTGCCCTTGGCATCAGCACCTTGTTACTCTATGTTCCCACTTCACTGGCAGCAACTCACCAGTCTGGCTCAGTGGCTCTTCTCTCACTGGCCATCTGGGTTCTGGCAGAGCTCCGCAAAATGCCAAAGTAAATGGCTGCTTCTGTTTCATGGACACAGATGAAGTCACCAAATAGACAGCAGTGACACTGATCAAGGCATTTCCCAAATAAGTGAATCTACAGAAGAGTTAAAATTGAAGATGTTTTTATCTCTATTCATATGAGGCATCAAAGTAATTCTCAAGTGATAACAGTACATTATTGCATTACCAGAGGTCTTGATTGAAAGTGTTGTTCATCAACAAGTGACTGAAACACAAGGAAAAATACAAAGACATGCAAAAGCAAATCATTTTCGGTTTCTGTTCAACTTTAATATCACAGCAACATGACGTCCAGTTAAGGATGTATCTTGACTTCAGCAGTAAAAACAAACATTTTCGTTCGTGTAAAGATTTTGTTCAAACAGGACATTGGAATGAAAATGGTGTTACTCACCTCTCTGCTCAAACACTGCCTGTGAATTGAATAGATAGGTATGTATAGTTATGTATATTTAAATTGTGAACCAATTCCTGCTGCTGGCACTGCTGATGGATTGTAAAGTAAAAAGAAAAAATGTGTTGAATTATTGCTTTGTACTGTGTTAAAGACGTAAAACTGAAACGGAATGTCTAATTTTTTTTGGTTATTTTTTAATTGTGTACAACCATGGTTCTCAAACTGTGGCACGTGTACCACCAGTGGTACGTGAGCTTCCTCTGGTGGTACTCTGGAAACAGCTGAAATACTGTTCTACTGTATAAACCAGGTTTCTGTGATTGGAGCTAAGAGATTTTTTTTGGTATAAAAAGTTTGAGAACCACTGTTGCACTGTTGTCTTTAAAATTCAAACTCCAGTCAGTTTTGCATAGTAACTGTGATTTTTATTGTCTCTGTACAAAATATACACATTTTAAATACGTAACGCGACCAGCTGAGGCTACCTAACTAGACAATCAGTACAACGGGTTAGTAGGTCTTCATTGTTTAGACACAGTACATGCGGGTATAGACAGGTTTTAATTGTGGTCAGGAATGGAAGTTTAAAAAGTGTTGGCAAGGAACAATCAGAGCCAAACCACTCACACACCAAAGAGAGAGAGAGGGAGGGGGAAAAAAAGTAAAAAAAATACTCAAAATAAATACTTTCATTCAGGCCCTATGCTGTGCTTTTAGAGAAATGGAGAGGTTGGTTAAGTGTAAAGGTGCTGATAACAGGAAATTATTGCTATTCTGTGTAATCAAAGACACTACAGCCTATTGATGTACAGCTCGAGTGCCTCTGGAACTACCACCATCTTTGATTTAAGAGTATTATAGTGTGAAAAGGGGCAAATAAATGTTCTCATTTATGCCAGGATTATGCTGGAATGTGACTGTTGTGGAAAGATCGCTGAACACAAAATACGTCCTTTCGTCTCCGATTGCCCCTTGCCTCACTTACTACGCAGCATCCCCCCCTCTCTCTTCACCCACGAATGGGCTATACTGTATGTCTTAACATAAGAGTAACTTTGTATACCTCTTAAATCTCCTCTTTGGTGTTACAGAGAGAAGGAGAATAAGGAATAGTAGGACAGGTATTTATATATATAAAAAAAAAAAGAACTCCTCTCTCTCACTCAAGAACTAGAATACACCCACTTTTAATTTGAAAGGGTTTTTCTTGTCTTTTTTCAAAGTGGTAGAACCTGCTACGACCACGTGACATTTCCATGAAGTTCACAAATACAGTCTGCCCTCTAATGAGTTCTCCTTGAATGCCTATTGATAAGACTAGTACAAATGTGGTTTGCCAATCCCTGTGGTGAGAGAAGCGGAGAAAAAAAGAAGCATCTCATCGATCACAGTGCAAGCCCCACGTTGTACTGTCAAAATATGACACCAGTGGGATCGCTAGATAATGTACAACAGTCAATAGACGCCTACTGCTAAACCTGTAATAGTTTGGAGGGGCCGGAAAATAATCTATCAGAATTCAATGAATGGAGGGAGGGGGGGGGGGTAGATTCTTTCATCGGTAAGACGGATGACATCTCTTCTGTTACACATGCGCGCGCACACACACACACACGTACACAAAGGGTGAGGCACCTGTGAATGACCAGGAAAGACAGCAGACAGACAAGCAGACTTTGGAGTATCTCTGTAAATACATAATTGGATATTAGTGACATCATCATGCGATACTGAAATCGATCCCCTTGTAAAACCCGATCCCTTGGATTTCCAATTAGTCAAAGTCGTGTGTTCTCAGGAAGTGTCTCTTTGTGCCTGTTGTCCACTAGATGGTGGTAGATTCGCTTCTATCCTCCTAACCGGTGCCGTCTCCTGGGAGATGTGGAACCACATGCACACAAGCGGGCCCAGATTCATGAAATCGAATCTCAGCCGTCACTGGGAAAAGTGTTCTTATAGGTCAAGGTTTGGATACAACTGGTTCCCTGTGGAGTTCAGCCATTACAGGCTGTGATAGTTCCTCCGGTGGTAATAGTAATAAATAAATAATTAAAACAGGTGGGGTGGGGGGGGGGGGGTTTGATCCGGGGGTGTGAGAGTGCCGGTGAGCCTGCTGCTTCCCTCCTTTCTTTGTGTCTCTGGGGGTAAATCTAAGGTTCTGCATGACGAGGAGAAATGCCACCGGGGTCCAGGAAGAAAGGGAGAACCTCTCCGAGCCGTCAGGACTCGCAGCTCTCATCATCAGACGCACAAGCACAGGCTTGCAAGTCAGGAAACAGCCAAACAGACACTCAATCACGAATGTGTCAACTCTGATTCAAACACACGCACGCACACACACATACATACATACACACACAATCCCCTTCTTGGTGCCGGGTCCAGATTCTTAGATGACGTTGTCAAACAGCTGCATGGACTGCATGATGTTCTCATCCTAGAGAGAGAGAGGAGAAGATGTGACATGTGTCCTTGTATCCCACCCCAACAATTCCCGCGGGAAACTCATTTTCAGTTTTCAATGGCCCTTACCTTTTTGCAAGACTCAATGAATTCATCTATGGTGACCACTCCGTCTTTATTCCTGTCCATTTTCTGAAAAGAATTCAAAGCAGCCAAAAATGTACTCGCTGAAAACACAACTACTGCATGTGCAAGAATATTGCTGTCATTATAGATTGCAGTTTTAAAAAGATCCTAAAATGAAGGGGTGAGGAGATAAACCTGGAAGAAGCTATCCACGTGATCTTTCGGGGCATCGTCCTGCATTGTTGGGTATGTGTAATTCCCCATCATGTCATAGATGGACCTCATGATGTCCAACATCTCCTGCAGAGTCAAGCACAGGACAAAGGAAGAAAGTGTTAGTTTTCAAGTACAAAATGAGGCACAGGCTGCTTTAATTTAATTTTATTACATTTATTTTGACAGTAAAAGGCTGTACATGCACTGGTCAGTTTATTAGGTACACTGAGTACCTATTTTAATTCAAGATTTGTCATGTTAAAAGATGGTCCTCTGCACACCTTGGCTGTTTCAAGTGATTATTTGAGATACTGTTGCTTTTTTAAAGCGGACCTAGACCGGAAGTCCCAATTAACGCTGTTTTTAGTGTGTATCTGTGTCATTACCTTGTTTAAGAAGCCCTGAAGTTTCGAAACAAACAGTTCAGCCATTGCTGAGAACGCTGTGTTTTATTGTAATCTCGGGCTCAGCGAGATCTCTGAAAAAACCCGGTCCGGTTACGTAAACAGCGGTTCTCCTGAACAGCAGATCGTCCTGGTCCGGGCACTAGTCCGGGCACATCCGGTTGCGTACATTGAACCGCAGAAGAAGAATAATGTCCGTTGTGGAGGTGTTTCACGAGCGACAGTGTCTTCTGACTCTGGGTCAAAGTCATAAAAGGGACTGAGGCGGGGAGTCGTAAAGAAGCTATTTTTAAACATTGTTTTAAAACACTGTTTTGATAATGAGTAGCAGTGCATCCACCGTTCCAGAGGGGGGAGCTGTGCTTCTGAGAGCTGGTGTGCTAAATATCTCACTTCCGGGTATTGGCCAATCACAAGACATTTTGGAAGGCTCTACGCTGGCTGGCCAATCACAACACAGTCTGAAACACCGTGGCTGAGGACAGCGTCAGTAAGGAGAGATTTCTATCGGCTCGTTTACAGCAACTAGGAGGTTTTTGACCATACAAACAAGTTCATGTATGTAAGTAGACCACATGGCTGGTGCAGAAATTTCAAAATAAAACTTTGCATATTCAGTGATCCCAGAGGACAGTTTCTACTTACGTAATAAGACGTTGATAAAACCCTAAATGAGGACATTTCTTCATTGTCCTCAGTAAGTGCAGTGTGATGTGTGTGTGCATGTGTGTGCGTGTGTGTGTTACCTCTTTGGTGATACAGCCATCCTTGTTCAGGTCATAGAGGTTGAACGCCCAGTTTAGCCGGTCATTAATTGTTCCTCTCAAAATGATGGACAGGCCAAATACAAAGTCCTGGAATAGAGAGAGAGACACGGGGGAGAGAGAGAACAATGGCACTGTGTTTGGTTTTACTTTAATTTTGAAACACGCTTTTTTTTAAAAATAACTCCAATCTTCATCACAACGCTAATCTCTGTGGGCAGGAGTTTTGAAGGAATACAGAAATTTCACTGCAGCACATACTTGGGACACAAGAGCCAAGCTCACCTCAAAACTAACGGAGCCATTCTTGTTAGTGTCAAAGGCTTCAAACAGGAAATGTGCATACATACTTGAATCTGCAAGGAAAGAGACTCACTGTAAATAACCTGCACCAAAATCTACGAAGAACCAAGTTTAACAGCAAGATAAATACAGCCTCGCTGTGCAAAATAATTGTGGTTCAATAACGCATCACAGAATGAAAAATGGCCTTTTTTTTTTTGCAGTGCACTCACCGTTCAGCAGAACACATTTATAACGTGCTAAGTGCGTTAGTTGCAGTGCGGTGACAAAACGAGCTACACGCGCACTTCTACGGAATCAAATGAAGGACAAAATTTATTCATGCTTTCATTGTAAACGAGCAGAGCTGCAGATTCCTCGGTGACGACTCACCTCCCTGAGGAAAGAACTGGGAGTAAATGTTCTTAAAGTTCTCCTCGTTCACCACGCCGCTCGGACACTCCTGGGATAACAGACGTGGAGATGAAGGAAACCCCCATTACTTTCCACAGCACTGATTACACATAAGACAGCATGGTAACTTAACGTGAATAATGATTACACGTGTGTGTCTATTTCACGTCAGCCAGACCTACATTTTTGAAGCCCCGGTAAAGGACTTGCAGCTCCTTCTTGGTGAACTTAGTCTGCTCCTGCAGTTTGTCCATGCTCTCTGGGCGATGGCACACGGTGGACAACTCGAAATCATCTTCCACGCTGTCTGTGTGAGGGAGAGACCGGCGTTAAGTTAGCATTTATCATCGCTCACACCCACTCAAAACCGCTCAGGTTACGGCCCTGACGGGACCGACTTATTTTACCGAAGCCATCAAACTGACGATGAGCGAAGTTTTATATGTAATACATAGAGCAATAAAAACATATTACTTTTTTTACTGTAATCACTGACAAAAAAGAGTGACATAAGAGTGATTTTCTATGTATAACCTCGGGATGTGCGATACCACTATTTTCCCTTTCGAACCAATACCAGGTGATACCAAGGCTAGTATCCCGATACCGATACTAGATACTAGATGTCCTACATGTGTATATGAAAATGATGACTTTTACAATGAAAACTTGTGAATGTGATTATGAAACATGTATTTCATACCTCTGTATAAGAATTTAACACGCTGCCAAATATCAGACATTGTTTTCTCTTTAATCAGAGCAGTTAAAGGTGCCATATGTAAGAATGTGGCCAAAAACGGTTACTACATTCAAATTCAAAATACCGAGGTCTTTTAGGTTTCGTTTTCTAACGTAACTGGCAACCCGTGGTTGCTCTGCGGCTGAGACTCTACTAACTGCAATGATTGGTAGACGGCGGTAGGTGGCGCCACATGCCTAAACAGATTTCAAAACTATAAACATGATTTGCAGTCTGCTAAATATTTTTTTTAATGCAAATATTTTGTCTGTACTGTTGTTGTTGGTGAGTTCAGTTTGTTATATGAACATTATTCCTGAGTCTCTGTGACATATTAGGAGGATTTTATGAACAGTTGCTTTAGATTTATTACATAACGCACCTTTAAAGATAATCTAAGACAATATAATTCTTTTGGACCAGACAGCGTGGTCTTCAGATTATATAACCTGACCGACAACAAAGGTCACATTCTACATTGTCTCTCATTTCCCAGAATGTTGACATGATCCCCCTTGAGTCCGTTTCTTCTCTGGCTCACTAACTCTCCTACCTTGGAAAATGTGTGGAGATTTGGGGTATTACCACAATACCTGAGACACTTTGAGCACAAATCACAGGTCGCTTCATTCGAGCTTACTGCTGTGAAATGTGTCCAGACGATGCTCCTCTTTCTCTCTGCCATCCTGTGCTTGTTTCCTACCGCTGCCTCTGACTGACTGATGGACGGCTGCTGGCGTGTGTGGGTTGTGAGGTGCGAGCTGCCGAGCGTGGCCAAGTCAGACAGGAAGTGGAAGCCGGAAGGAAAAGTAGTTCCATATCTGACACAAATATTGACCACAGTTTTTACTTCTATAAAACTGATTAGAGAGTCTGTGTCATAAAAGTATTAATATTTCTTGCAAAAGTGGACTTGGAATTGATATTTTGATGTAAAGATCGATTCTAAAAAACATACCCCCCAGATCGGAAGTATCGATATTCGCGGATCGATACGCACATCCCTAGTATAATCATCCATCAGGCTAAGAAATGTCCACACATCTGAGTTCCAGCACAAGCTATTTTATATTCAGATGGCAAATCACGGTGTGTAAAAGCTCTATAAAATGTCTGAAGTGACAAGTCCAAGCATTGTGCAGACACTGGAGGAGTCCTGTCCCGAGGAATTGAGAAAAGAGGTTTAACATTAATAATAAAAATGGTACTCTAAGAAGAGCAAGGGCCACTAAGAGATGATACTCATCGCATTCTAAGAACATCTGTTTCTCCAAAACCTAATCTCACAGCCTTCATGTCATACGTTATAGCTTCTCACACCCTTTAGATCCATCTCATATTAACTTCTCACACACGATAACCCAATATGTTTGGTTTTTTTTTAAATCACAAACATAACAACACCAGCCTGACCCACAGAAACACCAGCGGTTCAGAGCTTGCGGGGGCCGAGTGCATCTACGTGGGTTCGTGACGCGTACGCGTACGTGCGCTGAACGCTCCAGCAGACGCGTGCACTCAACGGCGTCCACACAAGTGTCACTGAAAGAGAGAAGATATCAGGTGTAGAGAGTGAAGGAGCACTTGCTTTGACTGATTGAGGGGGTGGCCGGCGGTTTGCAGCACGGCAGCAACTTGAGGAATCGCTGCTTTATGGTTTTTTTGCTTTGGCTGGTGGAAGGATTACCTGCAATCGCCAACCATAGCACAAAGGTTAGACACACACACAACCAGTTTGAGTCGTACACACACACACACACACACACACACACACACACACACACACACACACACACACACACACATTCTTGTACTTGCTGCATACTGAGGACCAGCATTTCCACTTTATAAATCAACACAATTACAAATATCTACTTCATGAATGACATCTATATAGAACTACTGGTTGCAGTACCTTAAAATGTACTGCAGGTGGAGCCCTAGAGCAAAAAGGGCTGGAAAACTGTTTCGATTTTTTTTTTTTTTTTTCTGGGTCAAATTTTTTTACAAAAATATCATACTAAGACCAAAATGAAAAAAAAAATTTGACCAAATATTTTTGGTCCAAAATTTGACAGAAACGTCCTACTATACTATGTCATCCAAAATTTGAAAAAAAGAAAAAAAAAAAGAGGAAATTTTGACCCAAAATTTGAAAAAAATGTTGCTCCAAAATTTGACAAAAAAAATTTGGTCCAAAATTTGACAAAAAAAATTTGGTCCAAAATTTTACCCAAAATTGTTGGTCCAAAATTTTACCCAAAATTTTTGGTCCAAAATTTGATTATTTTTTTTTTGACAAATTGAGTATAGCATGTTATAGCAACCTAAGGAAGTTATTTCAATGAAAACAAAGTGAGGACCGTCCAAAATGTCCTCACTCTGTAAAAATGACCTCACTTTGTTGGTTAAAAACCCTCACTGGTCCTCAGTATGCCGCAAGTACAAGAGCACACACACACACACACACACACACACACACACACACACACACACACACACACACACACACACACACACACACACACACACACACACACACACACACACACACACACAAACACACACACATGCCCACATGCCTTCAAAACCAAAAAAAAAACATGCAACAGACCGAATCATGCCGTTTGGGCAAATTGGTAATTGCCTGCTGACCTGGTTTAGAAATGGGAGACCACAACAGTCGATATTAACACATAACCGCAGCACAGCATGAGCCCTGGAAACACAAAGTTTCCCCCACATCAGACTGGCCCTCGTGTTGCAGCACAGTCAGTAAACCAGAGCACAAGTCAAATATCAACAGTTGGAATTTTCAATCTGCTGAAACAAGAACATCGTTTCACTTCCCCCCCGGTATTTTTATATGTATTCATATTTGACAAATACCCCCCGCGACCGAGCCCAGCGCGCCTAACATCACAGCGCAAGATGAGCTTCACGATGCCTGTTGTTGTTTACAGAACAATAATGAAAAGCATTCAGGAGAAGTAAAACACACAACACACAACCACGGACCCACATACTCACTCCTGCCTCTTAGTTTCCATGGGAACAGTCCCCTCAACCCCTTTCAGCAGGACCCCAGCGGTCTGAGGGATGAAGGCCATGACCACGTGAAAACCAATACAACCACGGTACCTCCACTCACAATCATGTGTCTCCGCGCCGTGGAGCCTCAGGGACTCGGCCCTCCTGACCTCACAGGCTCTGGCGTCATTTAGAGCCAGAACACGCTGAACACATTGTCCAATAGATCCAGATTAATACATCCAGCTGCTAAGCAGAGGTCCAGGCTCCAGCCTCAGGGTCTCGCTCTCTCTCTCTCTGTGTGTTTGGACATTATCATTTATTCTTCCATTAGGTCCCATAACAGCTGATCAAATAATAAATGAAAAATACTTTGACCATCAGTCAAAGGTGCAAAACGTTAATCTGATTAATATAAGTAAGACACGGGAGACTAATTACGTAATTAGTAATGCCATAACTCCATCTGGAGGAAAAAGGGCGGATTTGAAACAAAAAAAAACAAAAAAAAACAACCCTCCAGAGCAGCTACTAAATTACCCTGAAGTGAAATTGAGTTAATAATTTATTTATGTTGATAATTATTTATTTCAGAGATTCATTGGTATTCATGGTTTTGCTCAACACACAAAGAAACGGCAAATATTTTTGGATTGCAAGTGTGAGCTGCAGAAGTAGCAACCAAAAACCAAAACACTCCTAACATTTTAAACACTGTACAGACACAATATATACTGTATTTATATATATATGAATAACCATACGTCCCACCAGTATTTAAGGTAAATGTAATGGGTGTATTACAGGGCTATTCAACTAAAATATCCGGAGAGCCAGCTTTTCTGAAGGCTGTCCAGCCAGTGGGCCGGTCAACCCCTGTACTACTATTTCATGTTGCATGTACAGTAAAGGGATACAAATAGATACACAATGTTATACATTATTTAGCACTTATTTATTGAAATAGCTGCTAGTTTTGTGCAAAAAAGGTAAGTAACAAAACCACCAACAGTCAGGTACAATGCAATTTGCGTATAGTGCAAAAAGGTTACAGTTACAGTACCACCTACATTTTGGGTGGTACAGTCACAATCTGTGTGTTTGGACATTATCATGTCAACAAAATTAGAGGTAACAATATAAACAACATTAAGGTGCGATGGCCACAATAGGCTATTTTTGCAGAAATATAAGTAACAGTACCAATAATATTCAACTACAACTGCTACAGTTGGCTCGTAGTGCAAAATATTCTGGTACATACGTACGCTGCGTACAATTACAGCTGTGCTAGTATTTGCCAAAAAGGTGTCGCAAAGTGCCAGAAATAGGCAACACTATATATTTTTGGTGTTTTTTTAATAATACATTCAATATTTATGGGTTAATGGGCCGCGGGCCGGTCCAAATTGCATATCCATGATGATATGTCACAGAATTTCAAAGTGCTTTGATGTGGAATTACATATATACTTCGCAATAAAGAAATATTTATAGCAAAATCACTTAGATTTAGTTACCTTAGTAACACGTGGTCAACCGTAAAACACTGAACAAGGAGGTTGTGGGCCATGATTTCACATGATATTAATCTACCCTAAACCCAACCAGAGACCAATCAGTAAAGAGGTAATGAAAACCAACTATAGTCAAGACTGAACAAAGCAGGACGAAGCCTTCCATCATCATGGTAACTCAAGATAAAGAAACACATCATTATTAATATAAGACCAAGTAAAAATTACCAAAATAAAAATAAAACTACTTGGAAACATTCAAGTGTAGTTAAATGTCAATTTAATGAACTTGTGTAATGAGTGTGGATGAGGGTCACACTGTGGTCAGTGAGTATGTTTGGAGGCGACGTGGCGAGTCATCACAAACTTGACAACTCTAACTAAATATAATGTAATGTGCTGATTGTTCTGAAAGGCTTGTAAAGAGGTGGGTAAAAAAACAAAAACAACAACGATGTGCACTGGAACACGGTGCTGGAAATACTTGAAAGAACCGTCAATGCTTGTTTTTCACCTTCTGCCTCTCCCTCCCCCTCTTTCTCTTTCTCTCAAGTCTCTCCATCTGAACTTGTTTTCTTCTCTTTATTTATGTCTTTTGTTGGTGATGAAATGTCTTGCTTGTTGTGATGTGCTTGAGTAATGTGCACCGGGCTGCCTGTCTCAGAGCAAGTCCCCCTTGGAATGGAGATATTTCATCTCAGAGGGAATAACCTGGTTTTAAATAAGCACAAGCCCACGAGCTCATCTCTTTAAGGACCCTCTATTTGATAAAAGCATGCCCTCAAATAATCCGTCCATCTGTTTTCTATTAATACTAAGCTCTGACTGCTTCGAGTTGACTAATAAAATAGAAATAAGACAGATGTATAGTGCTTAATAAGGCAGGTGTACCTCACAATAATTGAATACCTTTTGCTGAAAACAAGCATATGTTACTGTGTTCTCTGTGTTGTTCAAGTAACTTACAATCAATTTGTTCTCAAGCCCTTGAAGTAAAATGTTGTGTTTTTTTTGGAGTGTTACTGACAATGAGACCAGAAATTCTTTCATTTTGCCCTGAGTAGTTGGAAGAGTAAAATCTGTCTATTTCTCATTAGACAGAGGAGGGGAAAAAAAAGAAAAAAAGAATCCACTCTGTATTCATCAGCTATTGTGCCGCGTTATGACACTCTTATCCAATGTTTGTGCAATTAGAGTTCAAGAGATTTCCCCAGGGCACCCTGACAAACCATCACAACTCAACAACATTCAAAGCAGCTTTGATTTCTATCGTGATGGCAACAAATGTTTGGCAAACTTTTTAACCACAAAGAACCAAATGAATCCCTCAACCGAAGTGAAAGCAATCAATATGCATAGTTACAGCTCAGAGCTGACCCTATCAGCTGTGGTCACAGACTCTCCGGACATAAGAGTGAATTTCATAAATATAAATAAATATCAGGCATCAACTGAGAACTTCCTGCTGCTGCAGTTGGTTCTTTAATTGTCTGTGTTCTGAAATGAGGCCTGGCACTATGATCTATAGTCCTTCATCTCTTCCTGTTGTCAACGGTGCCCCAGATATTTAAAAATTGCATTTCCATAAAGTTGAAAGACTCACAGGAGACAAAGGAAACTAAAAAAGAACAACTCAATTTGAATGGAGGCCTACGGTAAAATAAGCCTACTTCCCATTTGATTTATAACATGAGTTACAGTTACAGAGTTGATCTTTATTGCTAGTCTCCAGTTTGATTGACGGCTGGGGTCGTCCATTAGGTGCCTGGTTACAGGTAAACATGTGAAACTTCCATTTCCAACACCTCAAAATGGGAGATCAGATTCTTTTTGGTGATTTCATGACCAGCAGTTTGTCCTCACACAGACACTGGCTCTATGGCTTTGAATTTAAACACAGAAGTTATGGAATGCAGTTCATATGAACACACTGATGTTTGCTTTCTGTGTGTGTGTTCTTGTCTTCTGATTGGCTGGAGCCAAATAGCCAATCATGGGGATCTCTGTCATTAACATGATGGCAATGCAGATTCACAATGCTGAATGGAGCATAAAGAAGCTGGTGAGGCTCCTGGTCTGTGCCACTGGAAGTTCATAATAAGTTCAATATTGACAAACGAAGACTATATTTGTATGCATCACGTGTTTCAGATATGTTTTTTTTCCCCTTCACATACAAGTTTAGAAGTTGTGAGTCTCCTAAAATGCAGCAACACGAGCATTTCAGTGTCAGACAAAACATTACATTTACAGACAGAGACACACACACACACAGGACTATAAACATAATAGACCATTTAGCCCTTAATGACACATTAGACACACACACACACACAAATGTAGATAGCCTGTATACCAGCTGCGTGTTCCTCCCCTAATGTCCCTCTCACCAGAGTCACCATCACTCAGTGCCTCTCCATTGCCTCCACACCGTTTCTCTTACCTGTCACAGAAATGTCGATAAGCCCCAGAAAGTGCATCAGTTTGAGGGAGCTGCAGACCACCAGCAGGATGCCCACAGTCTGCAGCCCCTCCACTTCCCACTTCTCCTGGAAGAACAGATGCATCCTTTCCCTGCTTCCTCTCCCCGTTTCTGTCCACAAAGATCTTTCTCTTGCCCGGGGGCAACCACGTTAGCCCCCCTCCCCTCCAGCTCCAAACAGGAATACGCCGTCTTTCGTCGCTCCGGTCTCTCCTCTCAGTCTCCCTCTATGTGCCGGCATTCGCCCATCCTAACTCAGCAGACACCCCACCCCGCTTTTCTTCACTGAAGGTAGATTGTTATTCCTCTCATTTCTTCACCCAGAGAGGTAAGTACGTGACGGCAGAAATGTCGACTCGCTGCTCCACCCCCCGTCACCCTCAAGGCTGTAATAGGTTGTTTAAGTTCCAGGTGAAGTTTGGACACTTCACTGTGTATGCTCCAGCAGCTCTGATGACGTTTTCTTACTCTCTCTCTCTCTGCTTTTGAGGCTATTGCCTCTTAAACGCCTCTATTTTCTCCGTGCCTGTCCTCCCTCTTCCTCTTCTCTTCACCATACCTCCATCAGTATCCTCCCCCCTGTGTCCCTCCCCATACTTAATTGGGTCAGTGATGGGACTGAATGAAGGGAGGTAAGATGAGAGAGATGAGAAATGGAAGTCGGGGAGGGAGGAGGAGAAAAGGGGAAACATATTAAAGACTTTTAATTAGGAGGTAAATTGGGGGATAGAGAGAGGGAGATGGAAAAAGGAGGAGCATGATTTAATGGATAGATGGGTGGAAAGGGGGGAAATAACAGCAACCAGGGGAGTCGCAGGAACTGAATAATGGACAAAATTAAGAGGAAAAGATTTGTGGATGGGAGGAGCGACACTGGGACACAAGAGCACAGATGTGACAGTCTCCCTGAGCATAAAGTCCACACATAAACAGGCACAGCCTGAAGGTGAAATATGGCTATGTGTATATATATATTCAGATTAGTGCAACCCAGTGCAGATGGCATTTTTTTTTTTTTAGATTTAGATGGGATGGACTGATGTCACATCTGGCACATTAACTTTCTACCACAGACAGCAAAGCCAAAATGTATAATTATCGTGACGATCCTCTGTGCTCAACACGTGTTTTGTTTTTGAAATGTGACATGGAGAAGTGCTATCATTAGGGGTTTGAGCCTTTAACCGTAGGGATTTAGTTAAAAAAAACAAAGCCAAAAAGATGTTTATGCCTCTTAATTTTAATTGTTTACAGTCTGTGAACATATACTTAGTTTAGTTTGGTGTGGATGTTTGGAAACATGCAGTTTTGACAAGATCACATTCAGAGACAATGTCATGAAGAATTTGTGAGAGAGAGTGTGCTTTGTTTCCGTCCTCTGATGTAGCACAACAAAAACAAAAACTGAAGGACAAAGTATTTGTCAGTGTGGTGTAATGAAACATCACATTTTGCCCACGAGATTAGCGCTAGTGCTGGTTAGAGTTAGTTAAGAAACGACTGTTTCTGCGAGCTATTCATGGTGCAACAGGCAACAGTTTATTACTAACCTGTGTATTTGTATGTGTATATGTGCCTGATAATCGTATTAAACCACCTTTGGTCTGTATTTATACCAGGTTTTCTAGTTTTGGTGACAACTCAAATATGCTTTACACCCATGGTTTGCAATCTGTGGTACGTGTAACACAAGTGGTAGGCAAGGCTCCTCTGGTGGTAAATCTGAAATACTGGTCTACTGTGTATACGAGGGTACGCGATCGAGAGCTCAATGTCTTCTCTAAAGGTGCGTTATGTAATAAATCTAAAGCAACTGGCCATAAAATCCTCCTAATATGTCACAGAGACTCAGGAATAATGTTCATATAACAAACTGAACTCACCAACATCAACAGTACAGCCAAAATATTTGCATTAAAAAATGTATTTTACAGACTGCAAATCATGTGGCATGTGGCGCCACCTACTGCCGTCTACCAATCATTGCAGTCAGCAGAGTCTCAGCTGCCGAGCAACCATGGGTTGCCGGTTACGTTAGAAAACGAAACCTAAAAGACCTTGGTATTTTGCAATTGAATGTAGTAACCGTTTTTGGCCACATTCTTACATATGGCACCTTTAAAGGGTTTGAGAACCACTGCTTTATACTAAAGTTTTGCCATTTAAACACTCGTTCATAATATAGTGTCATCTCCACATGCAGTGCTTTTTCTCACACCTATCCATTCACATTTCTAATCTATGTGCTGAAGTTAAAACTGTTGAGCGTAATGTTTGAAAATACAAAATAATGTTACATTCAGACCGACGTCTAATGAGTTTACGATCAATGCTAATTAGGCCATTTCATCTCCACACACAACCTTTCCAGCACTTCTCAATATACCGGTGTTTACATCTCGTGCTGCACACAGGAAGTGATTAATTGTATGTCAACACGGATAGAGGCAACAGCAACAGCAACAGCAGCAGCAGCAGCAGCACAATTGTACTGGAAAAGCTTGAGAGTTTCAATGAGTATGACTGAAAACATAAAAAAGTGCCGAAACTGAAACGATTTGTAAGCAAATTGCGGCGCGCTTCAAAAAACCCCGTCGTTCAGCAGTTTGATGGGATTAATTGTTCTTGGCACCACTTGCCCTCGCCCTGTGCTGCCGCTGAAAACACACACAACCTCGGCCAGTCAGGTCTGATAGTATTGCACTTTACAACCTTGACAAAGACTCTCCCCAGTGTGAACATGTGGAAACCAGCAGCGAGTAGCATCCTCCTCACTATCTTCTCACGTCAGACGACGTTCTGAGGGCCCTTCAAGGATATAATAAAACAAAGGTTCATGGCCACTGGTGTCACAGAGTGTACTGATGAGGATGTCGCCTTTTTAAACCCAAACCATACAGTAGATGCACTGATGTAACACACTTGATCATCAACTTGTATCTGGTCTCTCTCTTCTGTCTCTACCTCACATCCTTCTTTTCACTTTCTCTTCTCCCTTTCTGTCCCCATTTTTCCCTTTCACCCCAACCGGTCGAGGCAGATGCTGCACATTTTTTGACATATTTCCGTTTTTGACATCCTTCGACTGTGTTTGTGTGAACTGTTGTGGCTTCTCTTCTCTCTAATATATAATATAATAGATACCATGTACAGTGCCTTGAGATAATGTAAGTCAGGGGTTTTCACCGAGGGCCACATCAGCATAATGGTTACCCTCAAAGGGCCAGATGTAACTGTCGTACAGAATTAATGTAACTAAATGTAGCCAAATATAATAGTTAAAGTAAACTAAAGGTAACTACTCCGTAACATATTGATAAATAACTTTCTGTATTTATTACTTATTAAATTTCACTTGTCGCATGATGCATATACAATGATACACCGTGATCTGCGATCACTTTGCGGGTAACGCAAATCGCATTGTGGGAAATGTAGTTTATGGTCAACGCACGCTTTAAAAGCTACATGGACCTATTTTAACACAGATTTTTAAATACATAAAATGACGTGGCGGGCCACATATGGCCCCCCGGGGCCTTCAGTTTGACACATGTGATGTGTGTGTGTGATTTGGCGCAATACGAACACAACTGAATTGAATCTTCAAATCCAGTCCCAATCCAACCACCACTATGTGAGTGTATTAGTGTACCAGCCAGCCAGATATGAGTCACATTAGTAATAATAATGTCATGAAAAGTGTTTCCACTATCCATGAGTCATTCATTAATGTGGTGACAGAGGAACTTAGCTTTACTGTACAAAAACGAGGCCTCTAATGACTTCCTGCAGTGAGCTGCACTGATTCTTAATTTGTGATACACACAATACCGGAATGAGATTGGGACTCACTACTGGAAGAAATCAGAAAAGTAAAAAGTCATTTAATACAAAAAAATGTTTTCCTCCCCGCCAGAGGAACATATGTAAGTGTTTTTGTATAAATCAGTATTTGTCTGTGCTCTCCATGACTATTAAGAACCACTGTTACAAAAATCCAATTTTTCCAAACTGTCACCACTCAAAATACAGAAAATTCTTAGGTCAGGCTCATGGTCATTGTGAAAAGGAAAGAAAATGGGAAAGAAACAGTGGTCTCATGAATCACTGAGTCATCCAACCACAGCAAACTCTTTTTTTCCTCTGCAGACTCTGCTGCTTTTTAACAGCTACACCAACAGCTTGTGTGTTCACTCAGGAACCTGCCGAGACAATTTCTAGCCTTTCTTGACAAAAAGTATCGTCTCTCAATTTGGCGTAGGGAAAAGGAACTTGAAAGGAACTGCTCAGCTTTGAAAGCAGAAAGTGACACTGCTCGTCTTCAAAGTCCTCCGTCATCTTCGCAAGTCTTCTTCCCTCCGTGTCCAACTTTACCTTGTGTTGTCAAAATCTGGATGTGAGTGTTGCTCGCCGAAACAGACAACGGAGGAGATCAGGGAATGTTTAAAAATCCCGACCACTTCAGAGGCTTCACACTGTACGTTTTACATATGTATGTGTCTTTCCCGCAGTGCTGGGGAGCAGGTCGACTCAGCGATAGACAGAACAAAACCAGGATACAAAGTGGAGGGGATATGAGAACCTGGGTGGAGACAGAGAGGTCTACAGAGGGCTTGATGTGTCTGTGGTGTGATTAATGATTCTCAGAGTCAAAATGAGACCTAGAGCTACCATATCGCCTCAGGGAGCATGCATCTTAGAGCAGCCTTGTGAGACTAAATAACCTGCACTCAATCAGAAACAGACTTATGTTCTTTGGTACACAAGATGACAACAGCAATGATTTTTTTGAGGTCGCAGACCGAGTTCATGTTTGAAGTCAGAAAATAGACCATGGCCACTCAAGGTACGCAATCGATCACTGTCATTTAACGCGAGAGAGTCGACTTAAGACTAAAGACGCGAAATCATCGCAGATTATTTGGAGGAGGGCTTAATGATGATGAATCCTGAGATAAATTAGAGAAAAATTCGGATTTAAATATGAAGTACTTTGCCGCTCGTAGACATTTCTAATCTGCATCAAGCATTATATTATATTACTAGCATGAAACAAGCAACATAAATTTGTGAACGCGGTGATAAATTCAGCTCCATAAATCCTCAAACCCAGTTTGCAGTTGAATGAAAAGATGAAAGTGGGGAAGATTAAGGCTGGTCGGAGCTTTCTGTCACATCTCTCACCCAATGAATCACAGTATCTGGGATATAACATGATAGACATGTAAGATCGAGGCCACAGGAATAATGTATGAACTTACTTTTTCTAAATTTTTAGATTATACTGCACAGATTGAGTCAAAAATGACATGGCATCATGACATCTGTGAAACCACGATGTGCTCTCTCTTCAAAGTCGTTGGGAAACATCTTAATGATTTTAAAGCGGACCTAGACCGGAAGTCTAGTCCAATTAACGTTGTTTTTTAGCGTGTATCTGCGTCATAACCTTGTTTAAGAAGCCCTGAAGGTTCTAAACAAACAGTTCAGCCACTGCTGAGAACACTGTTGTAGTGTAATCTCGGGCTCAGCGAGATCTCTGAAAAAACCTGGTCCGGTTACGTAAAAACACCGGTTCTCTGGAACAGCAGATCATCCTGCTCTGGGCACTAGTCCGGGCACATCCGGTTGCGTACATTGAACCGCAGAAGAAGAATAACGTCCGTTGTGGAGGTGTTTCACGAGCGACAGTGTCTTCTGACTCCGGGTCAAAGTCATAAAAAGGACTGCGGCGGGGAGTCGTGAAGAAGATATTTTTAAACATTATTAAAACAATGTTTTGATAATGAGGAGCAGTGCATCCACCTTTCCAGAGGGGGGAGCTGCGCTTCTGAGAGCTGATGTGCTGAATAGTACTGGCCAATCACAAGACTCTGTCTTCTGGGTGTGAGAGTTCAGTCTGAAATATCGCGGCTCAGGAACAGCGTCAGAAAAGAGGATTTCTCGTGGCTCGTTTACAGCAACTAGGAGGTTTTTGACCATAAAAACAGGTTCATGTATGTAAGTAGACCTCCATAACTAACATATATGTGCAACAGGACCACTCTATGTGAGCTTTAAAGTGTATGTTTCCAATCCATTCAGTAGCCACAGACCTCTCTCCCCAGAGCTGTAACATTAGCACACTTAAAATGAACCCTTCAAGCATCTTTCAAACTATTTATCGATTATTTACAGCACTTAATCACCAACTTTGTAACACTGGGGACCATTTCTGGATGTAAAAGTTAAATAAAATAAAACAAGAACACAACCCATAACTGCATGCACTTCAATGCAAATCAGATATAACGCATGGACGTTGCGTGGTCTGTGCCCAAGGCTGGACACTGCAGAGTGAAACTGCATGGCTGACCGGTGGAGAGCATACCAAAGAGCTCTGAAACTTTCTCAGATGCTACCTCTTCTCCCCTGACCTCCGCTCGCCACTTTCAAAGGGTGTTTTGCGTGTGACAAAAATCACAGATGAACCACAGAGGATTATGTTTGCCACACGTGTTCACAGGCAGCATATAAAGTGGCGTATAATCTAAGATGAGGTAAGATAAGATAGTCCTTTATTTGAAAAATATGAACAATAAGACTATCAAAAGGTAAAATAAACACACGTGCACACACACACACACAATTATATTATAATATAATGTTAGGTTAATCAGGTTTAGTTGATTAGTCTCTGTGAGACATATTTTGCCTTAAGCCAGACACACAAAGTAATTGAAATACCTCCATATTTAGACGTCTACCTGGGCAATTATTCCTCTCCAAACTGATTAAAATGTCTCACAGAGGGGTGTGTGTGTGTGTGTGTCTCTCGCTCTTTGTGTGTGTGTGTGTGTGTAGTGGCGAAGACACAGAGGAGGTCATTGACAAATGGTGCTCAAAATTGGCTGGTGTGCTTCCAATTAGATACGAGACTGAAGATCACCATTTGCATAGATCATTAGCCATTGAGGATATTTTTAATACTGCGATGTGGGACAAAAGAAACACACAGATTTATTCTTGTGGCACCGAGTCCTTTCAGGACAAACAACAGAGAGCTGCTAATGGCTGTGTTCGACTTTCAGGAGAACGAGAGGATTTGCCTTTTGGGTTTTTTTTTTTGGGGGTAGGAAACTGTACAATGAAATTCAGATTCATTGTTTTGGTCTCTAAATAATACAGTGTAGGTGCTTCAGTATGAGGCAATACCTCTTGAGGCAGTGCATGGGAAAACATGAACGTGTGTGAAGTACACTTTAAAAACACCTCCCGTTTTTTTTATTCAAATTTTTCCAATAGGATAGTTAATCAAACACCTAATTGGTCATATAGTCGATCACCGATTGATCAAAAACCCTAAGCGTTACAGTTTATATTAATGGCAGCATGGCTCTCATCATTGCAGCAATTAACCTTTCCACCTGAAGAGGGCAGTGTGGGGTAAGATTACAAACACCACATGCAACAGTGCTGTTCACCTCAAGGTATTGTCTTTGTTATTGACCTTCATTTAAATTCAGCTCCAGAGACACGGGCGACCAGTGGGAGAGTAATGAAGGATCACGAGACCAAAACAGCATTAAAGCTCTTTTACGTGAACCTTTATTTTTAGCACTCTGCTTTCATGCCTTTAAAAAAATTTTTTTTTACACCATCTGTTTGTTGTGCTCACCACAATTCCCTAAACTTATTTCCATCGCATCATAAACACACTGATCTGCTGTTTGCTGCCGGGAGCCGAGTCAGGTAAACATCCTGAATAGGTCGATTAAAAAACAATTCCAAGCAGCCGACAGGGTTCGACTGTCATCTGTCCAAATGTCTGGTTTCAGCTGGTGAAATATTTGTTGCTAAAAAGACCCACAACAGTCTAAAGAGGGAATTATTGTCCAAGCAACTGTTGACCGAAGGCAAACAGCAAAATAACAACACTGCAACAAAAAGACGATACGATCCTGAAGCAGGAGCCACAGGAATATTATCCCTAATCTTTATTTGTATCCAGTAAATGTAAATGAAGATCAAACTGACGTCCAGCAGCCTAAAGCCTTCCTCTGTTGCTGTAAAAATAAAAGCCACTCACATAAATGTTTTAGAGAGAGGCCGAGAGAGAGTGATGGAGGAGTGAGCAGGCGGCAGTTTTTAATCAACAAGACGAATGAAACTTTACCCAGATTTTCATTCAACATTATTAAGTGAGCAACTAGAAGCTGTAGTGATTGGGAAAAAGTGAACGTACATAAATATGCAGCCTCTTATACGCATTAAAATACAAATCTTTATCTTGTTTATTTGACAGGCTCGGACATTTCTGAAAGCCATTTTCCACCACTTATGCATTAAACGTCACAAAGTCTAATTGCCTTCACTGTTTGTTTGTGAGCAGCGTAATTCAAAAAGTAAACAATGCATTTTGACGTAGTTCACGGCTTCAGAAGACAGATTTTGATGGTGATCTGGCTACAGAAACAGAACAACCTTGGCGGATATTTGCACTCTCTGAATTCTCTTCTTTTAAATTAATTTTTTGTTTTATCTACATGTTAGTTATGCAAATTGCTGGATTGAGTGCTGCAAAAATCGATTGTTTCTTTGCACTGAGAATGAGCAGAGAGGGTGAACTCTTTTCCTCATCACTGGCTATTTTAACTTTTATGTCAGTTACGGGACTCACACTGTACGTCACACTAACTCATCCCAAACGGTTGAAGCTGCTTCTCTTTGGTGAGGAGTTTGGTGTCAGATGACACTGAGGATGACGCTGCTTGAATCTGTTTTTCTGGATTTGGATTGGCTGGTTTTGAATCATGTTTTTTTTTTTTCTTTAAAGGAAACGTCAGTAAGTCGTCACAAATTGATTTACTACCAGAGAAAATACATTATTATAGGCTACAGTCAAAAATGCCTCTCTTCGCATACAGCAACGACAACAAAAACAACACTTTTGCGCTATATCACCTTTCACAAATACAGACCACATCCTGTGTCCTTATTTAGATTTGGTGTGCGAATCTAAATTATTAAAGATATTGTGGTGCTATAGGCTGCAGTATGTTTCAATGAACTGAAATGCTATCATCATCATCAAATGCCTGTGCAAGCTTCTCCTTTTTTTTTTTTGTCCTGGGGTGAAGAAAAACGCACAGTGTTTGCAACATGGTCGCTCTGTGCAACGTTTCAGCTCCTTGGCTCTTAGTTTGCTCACAGCCAAACGTGCATGAGTAACACTGCTGCTGTCAGAATACAAACAAACTCCGCTTCACTTTCTACCGAGCACACTCCTCCTCACAAATCATTCAACCACTATTTAACTGCAGCTGTAATTACACCAAAATGGGTGTTTCTAATCACCGTAAGCACGTCATAAAAACAACTTGGCACAGTTGCTCCAAAATCCTTGGAAAACACAACATTCTTCATCTACATTATGCTTGTCAATGATGACACGTGTACTGTAGCAGCTACTTGGTGTTATCTTCACCCTGACCAATGACCAGAGCCGTTTCTTGCTATATGAAGAAGAACATACTGTATCTGTTGCATTTGTGAATGTACTCGAGCCTGCTTTCCTCTTAAAATGTAACAAACTACTGCATCATCACAGAATAGATGAAAAAGTTAAGAATCTCTACCTCGAGTTTGAAAAAAAAAAAGGGGCCCCCAAACAGTATCTCGCATAGGGCCCCCAAACAGCTAGAAACGGCCCTGCCAATGACCATGGTAGGCACCACAGTGAAAGAATTTTTGCTGATTTCAACCATAAAAGGGCCAGAAAATGTCCTGTGAGTGAGAATAACTTCCAATATCTGGCAGTTATTTGCAGTTTTCTGCATGTTAAAATACAGTTTTAACAATTTGAAATGAAGATAAACAAAAAGGTTTATTTAGAAGAACACTGCAGTTGTACATGACCAAAAGATTTTGCATGTGTTCTTTTGCAACAGTATAGAACATATTTACAAAAACATATTTTGAGTCTCAATGTGCAAGAAATGGCGACAAAGACGCTGATACTCCAGCTTCCTGAAACAGCCCGAGTGAAATTACTGTAATAACCAACCAATGTTGGCTTTGACGGGCAACTTTTCAGCTTTCAGAAACTGATGGAATTGTTCTGATAGCACAAAATGCCGCGTAACTACAGTGATGCAACGTGCACTTGTGCAAACGTGTCGTGTTAAAGGGTTAAATATCCAAAATGACTAAACAAACGGTAAATAAAACGTCACTCTGTGTTCCTATAAATAGTTTAGCCTCAATGAAGCAAGGAATCACTTCAGATACTTTCACAGATGCTTTGCAGTTCGTATTGTTGGGCTTCTGGGACTGATTTTACCCACTGACGCTCTCTACAATCAGGATTATTTAAGATTCCTTCTGAATTTGCTTTAAAGCCATCATTTCTAAATGATAACCCAGTGTGTGATTTGCTTGGGGGATGTTGCTGCTGCTTTGATTCCATCAAATCCAAAGCCAAATATTGCATCAAATAATCAGTCGTGTTCCTTCAAACTGCTGAATCATTTTCTTTTTTAAACAGAAACCCCAGAACACTGGAACGGAACGAGTAAAAACTGCATTCGGGAAAAGGTCTTCAGTCATGAGCTGTAAGCTATGATCATGCAAATGACTCGAACTCTAAAAAGGGATATTTTTTCAAGGACACCTGTGTGTGTGTGTGTGAATCCAGTAGTTTATTCTCAATGTTATCATCTTCCTGCAGACATGTGTCAGAGGAAGAACCTCAACTAATGCTGTCTTGTTATCCACAAAGCACCTGCCAGCCTCGCTCTCTCTCTCTCTTTTACACACACACACACACACACACACATACTGTCATAATCAAAATAACGAAAGGGGATCCAGGAAAAAAAAAGGTCTGCAAAGACCGACAGCGAAAGAAGAAGGGAGGGGGGTGAGAGACAAATAGGGAAAGACAGAGATGTAGAGAGAAAGATACGATAGAGGAGTTGTGTAATAAATATCCCGTCTGATCCTCCCGTGTCCCCAGAACTCATCCTCAAGCTGCCTACCTATTATCAGTGGGGCTAGAGAGAGAAAGTCAAGGGCAACGAGGACATGTCTCCTCCACCCTCCCTGCAGATTCATGACTGTCGATGAAGTTTGAACACACACAGCATCGCTGTCCTGATAGAATCTACATCGCATACTGTACTGTGAGCGTGTCGCCGTTTAAACTGTGCGTGTAGAGACGTGTTGGGCACGTAAGTGGGATGAAAAAAAAAACAACTTAAAGGGACACTGTGTAGTATTTATGGGTTTATATGACCCAAAATCCACTATTTTATACATACTATGTGCTCCTGCATTGTCTAGTCGTTGTATAATAGTTTTTGTTTCATTTTCGTAGTGTTTCAAAAAGTCATGTAAAATAACACGCCATGTTTCTACCGGAGCCTGTAAGGACAAACGCGAGAGAACAAATCAAGCGTCGCTTTACTTGTAGCGGAAATCCCGCCTCCACTGACGGAGCAGGAAGTCTGAGGTATAAAAATTGGAGTGGCCTGCAAATGTAAATATGTTCCCTGCTAACCCCATCTCGAAACGGCTATGTGAAATAACTATCATGATCAGTTTTTGCGGTGACAGTCTGTGTGAACATGCACCTAGCACGCTATTAGCCATTAGAACGTGACGCGAGGCGAGAAAGGCGACGAGGACGACATTTGACCGGCTGAGGATACCGTATTGCTCAGGGAAGGGAGGGGGTGAGCAGAGGAGCAGTTCGCTGTTGTAAATTTCAGCCTCTCCTCTAGATGTCACTATAAACTACTTACTTCACCTTGAAAAGAGCTTATTCTTAAAAAAGAAGGCTTATAGGCGTCTACATTAATAAGACAATAATAAGTCAAGGCACTGATGTAGACGACTGTCAGAGGTTACAATGTCATGAAAACTTGCTTTTAGTCCCCATAAAGTGACTTTCTGAACAGTTTTGGTCCCTACAACATGAGTTATACCTGATGCACACAATCTCTCTCTCTCTCTCTCTCTCTCTCTCTCTCTCTCTCTCTCTCTCTCTCTCTCTCTCTCTCTCACACACACGCACACACACACTGCATTGTCCATTAGCTTGTCGATCTATTGAAGGGCAATTACAACAAGGGTGTATGGCAGTGCCTGTGAAAGAGGGGGGGGAATGTTTGTGCTTGGACATAAATGGGTCCTGCACTGACCGCTAAGCAATTTACCTGCACTTATCCCTCACTGTCATAATGTCTCATTCCCTCCATCTCTCTCTGTCTCTCACACACACACATGCACAAGCGCACACTCAGAGAAAGTGTTTGTATACAGGAATATGATTTTTTCTACATACTTTTTGCAATTAGTCATTATAAACCTGGAAAGATACATAATTCATCCTCCCAGCAACTCTATTATCAATCTGTTCACACTTGTGTGCATGTTGAGATATTTCACTTAAAAGGTGAAAGATGAATTTGCCGCTGCTGCTCGGGGAAGAATCATTAAGACTGGCAAACATCTGAAGCGATAAGGGGTTGCCGACTGACAGACGACTGACATCATGGAAAGCATCTGATTCATCATCAACAGCTCGACAGTTGGCACAGCAGAGAGAAGTCCACGTAAACACAGAATTCCTCTGAAATATCATAATCATCAATCAAGTAAATAACAAGAATTATGTTCTTCCACCACTCTTGCCTTTGCAGCAAGAAGACCCAGGTTCCTGGATTCGAGCCCCGTTTGGAACAACTTCGGAACAAGGGCCTTTTGTGCAAGGAGTTTGCATGTTCTCCCCGTGTGTGCGTGGGTTTTCTCCAGGTTCTCCGGCTTCCTCCCACAGTCCAAAAACATGCGATATGGGGATTAGGTGAATTGGTCACTCTAAATTGACCGTAGGTGTGAGAGTGTGAGTGAATGGTTGTTTGTCTCTATATGTGGCCCTGTGATGCATCGCTATCGCCCAATGTCAGCTGAGATAGGCACAGCACCCCCCGCGAGGATAAAGCAGTAGATAATGGATGGATGGATGGATGGATGTTCTTCCACATGGTTGGTGTAGTGGTCAGCGCTCTTGACTTTGCAGCCAGAAGACCAGGGTTCGCGACCCAGTCGGAAAACAGGGGACTTTCTGCATGGAGCTTGCATGTTCTCCCCGTGTGAGCGTGGCTTTTCCTCTCAAAGTCCAAAAAGATGCAATATGGCGCTCTAAATTGACCGTAGAGTGTGAGAGTGTACGCAGAAAATGAATATGGATCAAACAGAAAATGCAAAGCAAAACTGGTCGGACATACTGTTCTACGGTGGCCCAGAGGTGTCAGGCCAAATACAAACGCCACAACACAAATACAAAAGCCACAACGGAAGTGAACGGTAACGGATGTTGACTTCCGTTTGTATTTGGCCTGACACCTCTGGGCCACCGTACTGTTCACATCTGTTGCCTAATCAGTTGAAATACAGAAAAGACATTCCAGTATTAAAGTGTTGAATTATAGTGCTAAAAGAAATCCCTGACGCCCCCGATCCTCATCCAACAGTGAGAGCATATCAAACAGACACACACAGTGGCTGCTACAAGCAACTAATTAGTAACAAGAGCTAATCCACCACCGAGATACAACAACAGGTACATCTCAGTGACAAAAGCAGGTGGTAAGAAAATGAAGTGGTGGATCTGTTATCGGGAAAATGCCCAGACAGAGGTTTCAACAAATTGCAACCAGGTAATGTTTTTCGAGAGGAAGAGGAACACGCAGGAAAACCGCTGTGTTGTTAGGTTTTTTTGTTCCAGGCATGCAGCCATCCAGCTTATAGGCCACAACATCCCAGTGTACAACTCTTCCATTTCCACCTCATAAACTTGTAAAGAACACACTCGAGCCATTTGCCGTTAGCTTTAAATCTAGCCGAGCCTCGCAAACTTCCAGTACCTCGCACAAATACACCTCCACCATCACACACACATCACAGTCTGTGCTCGCTTTTCTCCCAAAGCCGACTTTCTCTGAACACAAAATAATACATATACAGTATATGTGTACTGTATAAGTATACACTACCGCTTTAGCAGTGTTGTTATGTAACAAAGTACAAATACTTTGTTACTGTACTTATGTACAGAACTATCTACTCGTTACTACCAAATACAATCAGAAGAAGAAGAGTTGGTTATGGTCTGTATTTATATCGAGCTTTGCAAGTTTTGAGCTGTTTACACTATTCAAATGCTTCGACCTGGGGTTAAGTGCCTTGCTCAGGGACACATATAGACAAGCAGAGCCAGGAATTGGACCCGCAACCTTTCAGTTGAACTTTCCCTACCACTGAGCTACCATGGCTCAATCCTAACGCCTCACATTTTTAACACTTTTACTTCAAAAACCAAAGTACATTTTACATCAGAAGATTACTTTTGATACATAAGTACAAAAACTGTCATATACTGTAAGACTTTTACTAAAGTAAGATTAGAAAAAGTGACTTCAACTTCTCCCAAAGTCATTTTCTGGTAAGATACTTTGCTCAAGTATCCCTTTTAGGTGCTTTATACTAGACTGCTCTTTAGGACAGTTTTTGGGTTACCTGGTCCTAAGACATGAATTGTGGTAAGGTTAAGGAAAGTCAATGTAGTGTCCTTAGAGGAATAGCTATACAAACCTGTGTGTGTATCCCTTTGTGGTCCAAAACAATACACACAAATCTATCTTTGGGAGGACATTTTGACCTTGTGGGGACATTTTGTCTGGGCCCCATAACTTTAAAGGGCTTTTCAGGTTAAAGTGACACTGTGTAGTATTTATGGGTTTATATAACCCAAAATCCACTTTTTTATACATATTATGTGCTCCTGCATTGTCTAGTCGCTGTATAATATTTTTTGTTTAATTTTCGTAGTGTTTCAAAAAGTCATGTAAAATAATATTGTCGCGGGCCGCGGTTGCATAGCCACTGTTAGCAGCGAGACGCCATGTTTCTACCGGAGCCTGTAAGGACAAACGCGAGAGAACAAATCAAGCGTCTCTTTACTTGTAGCGGAAGTCCCGCCTCCTCTCTCTCCGCTTCGTCTGCTACGGCCGCGGTAGCTCGCCCTCTCCCTCACCTCACGAACCTCATCTGCTGACACGGAGAAAGACGACGAGGACGACATTTGACCAGCTGCGGACACCGTAGCGCTCAGGGAAGGGAGGGGGTGAGCAGAGGAGCAGTTCTTTGTTGTAAATTTCAGCCTCTCCTCTAGATGGCACTATAAACTACTTACTTCACCTTTAAGACCAGGTTTTAGAGTTAGGGCTACGACTGGGTTTAGATTAGGGTTAATGTTTGACACTAAGTTGTGATGGTTAAGGTTAGGGTAAATGCATAATGTCGATTATGTGTCTTCACTAAGCTATAAAAAGATGTGTGTGTGTTCAGCACAGGGTCAGCACCACTGAGGCTTCAACCGCGATGAATATATATTCATCTCTCCCTTCGCTTGCAAATCTGACCATTTGAATTATTATTGTCATTCCAGTAAGACATTAGTCCTTAAACATAACCAGTAACTATTAATTGCTGAAGTCACCGACGTGGGTCAGCAGATCAATATCCTGAGTGCGAAATAAATCAGAGACACACCGCCACGCAAGAAACACAAGACTCCACTCTTACAGTGAAGTAGAGAGATCAAGCAGAATAAATGATGCCTGTAGTCAAGTGAGGAAGACAGACGACTCACACAGGACAGAAATTGATCAGTTTACCAATAACATAATGGCACTGCATTGTAAATATAGCATACAGGATAGATATGGATTTTCATTGCATAAAGTACCTAAAAGGGATACGTCAGTGAAAGTACAACAATCTTATCAGAAAATGACTTTGGTAGACGTTGAAGTCACTTTTTATAATAATACTTAAGTTAGTCTTAACGGTGCCATATGTAAGAATGTGGCCAAAAACGGTTACTACATTCAAATTCAAAATACCGAGGTCTTTTAGGTTGCGTTTTTTGACATAACTGGCAACCCGTGGTTGCTCTGCAGCAGAGACTCTACTGACTGCAATGATTGGTAGACGGCGGTAGGTGGCGCCACATGCCAAAACATGATTTCAAAACATAAACATGATTTGCAGTCTGCAAAATATTTTTTTTAATGCAAATATTTTGGCTGTACTGTTGTTGTTGGTGAGTTCAGTTTGTTATATGAACATTATTCCTGAGTCTCTGTGACACATTAGGATGATTTTATGGCCAGTTGATTTAGATTGATTACATAATGCACCTTTAAAGTATATGACAATTATTTTACTGTATCAAAAGTAGTGCTGATATAAAATGTACTCAAGTTTTAGAAGTAGAATAATCAAAAAAGTGAGGATTGAGCCATGGTAGCTCAGTGGTTGTGGGTTCAATTCCTGGCTCTGCTGGTCTGTGTGAGTCCCTGACAAAGACACTTAACCCCATGTTGAAGCATGTGAATGGGTGAATACTATATATAGAGCAGCTCATCAAGACTAGAAAAGCTCTATATAAATACAAACCATTACCAACTCTTCTTCTTCTTCTGGTTTTATTTGGTAGTAACGAGTAACAGAGCTAGTTAGAGGAAATGTAGTGGAGTAAAAGTATATCATTTATATAGGAAATGTAGCAGAATAAAAGTAAAAGTGTACAGATACGTGAATTTTGCACAATAACAAAGTATTTGTACTTTGTTGCATTACAAAAGTGATTTTCATGTACTGAATGAGACATTTATGCGCTGCTCACTTTATTAAAGGTGCATTATGTAATATATCTAAAGCAAGTGGTCATAAAATCCTCCTAATATGTCACAGAGACTGAGGAATAATGTTCATATAAAAATCTTTTGCAGACTGCAAATTATGTTTTGGAATGTGGCGCCACCTACCCCCGTCTACCAATCATTGCAGTCAGCCAGTTAGGTCTGAGCTACAATGGCGGAGAAAAGGAAACCTAAATGACCTCGAGTGTAACTGTGTAGTAACCGGTTTTGGCCACATTCCTACATATGGCGCCTTTAAGTACACCTGTTCATCTGCTTGTTGACGCAAAAACCTAATCAGCCATTGACATTCAGCAGCTCAATGTATGAGTTGCAGACACTGAGTCAAAGAGCATCATACAGAAAGAGGAAGAAAGGTGACGTGAGTGTTTCACAAACTGCTGATCTACCAGGATTTACACAACAATCTCCATGGTTTGCAGAGAACACTGTGTGAAAAAGGGGGGAAATATCCAGTGTGCAACAGTTCTCTGGGTCAGTGGATAACGGCCAGACTGGTTTGAAATGACAGAAAGAGAAATCAAATAACCGCTTGGTACAACCAAAGTTATAATGTAAAACACATCAGACCGTGTAGCAGAGGGACTTGATTCCTAACGAAGTGGCCGGTGAGTGTTCATTCTCCAGTGAGCACATGATTCCGCTGATTGTCTGAGTGATTCACTCGTTCTGCTGTCTGGACTCAATTAAAGAGTAAATTCATTAGCTTAAGTACTCATAGGGGAGTTGGCACGTGCCAAGTTTGGTCAAAATAAGCCAAAGACGATCACGGGCTAAAAAATGGCATTAGAAACGATGCACGCATGTCTGTAGAGTAGATCACTGTGACAAAGACCAGAGGTTTTTGTGGCGTGAGGAGACGACAGAGAGCTGGGCCGCAGTCCAGTGGGTGCATCAGGGGTGGACAGTGTGTCGTGTAATGTAGCATCCAGAGGAATCGAACTGTGCAAATTCTCGATCGATGCGGTATTTTTATTTTGAGCACAGTGGATGGTAGTGACTCAAAATAGACCTAGACAAACATCACTTTACAGCATTTTTTTTTGTCATGGAAATAAAACTTAGGACCATGTCAGGACCGAGTGTTAACAGATTCCCAGATGTACATGACGCTAGAAAACATTTCCTGTTAATAAGAAGAGATAAGCAAGTTTTGACTAAGTAAAGTGGACTGGATTTAGGTGATACAAAGCAGGTCTCTGCATTCACCCTTTTATTTACAGGACATAGATACTGTTATGTAATCTTTAAACTGGGGCTTCTTTCAAGTTTTAGCGTCTTTACCTACTGTTCATTTTGACGTTAGACTGAATTTGTTCTCAGAAACACATCAGCGCATTGGCCACAGAGCATGTTTTTACGTATTATCTACAGAATAAAAATAGGAAAGGAAAATGAGCTATATATCTTCCCGTGCTACAGCTTCTTACTCAGGCTACAAGCCGATAAGACGAAAGCTGACAAGTGCCTCTACACAGCACTCAGACTCACTCTGTCCATAGTGTTATCGATTAAAGGGTAAAAGCACACACCCCAGGGGCAGAGGAAGGCCTCACATACAGCTAAAGTTACTGGGTGTGTGTGTGAGAGAGAGAGAGGTGGGGAGGGGTTTGCATGGCCCAAAGTTGCACTGGTAACTCAAATCTACAGGCAGGACAGGACTGCAGCCTGCTCAGGACCACAGGGAATGGCCACTGCAGTTGAAAGCATCAGCTCATGCACATGGACTTGTTCACCTGCACCACTTTTACCATCTTGTTTTTGGTTTGTTTTTTTTTTCTCAAAAAATAACACTCCCCCACTGTCAAACCTAACCCCCCCCCCCCCCCCCCCCCCCCCGACAGAAAAATCCATTACCTTCCCCGCCGACCGGCTCGAACATCCCGAACTGCTCCAGCACTTTGATGAAGAGACCCATGACCACCAGCACGGCGATCATCTCCAAACCATCCAGACTCAACATCATGGGATGCCAGCGTTTGTCATCGCACAGCGCTGTGCCACTGAGCCGAGCTGAGTGGGACCAGGCTAAATCTAGTCAGCGACGCAGGACCTGTGAGCAGTTTGTTCAACTTACACAAAGTCCTCGTCCTCTGCCTACTCACTCACTCACTTTTATCCACTCTAGCATTCTGACTTGGGCCCCGATGATCAAAAGATGCAAATCAGCTCTGACAGAAAAGAGAAACAGGTGGCTGTTCTGTTGGCTTGTCTTGTCTGTTTCTTTTGGCCTCATTCAGCCTTCCTTACTTCCTGGTTGGAGGTCATACTGCTGAAGCTACAGGCTGCAACACTTGAAATAAAAAAAAGTTTAAAGGACGCTTCCTTCTTGCTCCTTTTTTCTCCAGGCCTGCGTTGAGAAATGGAATTCGGGGATGTGCTGCGCCTGATAGTCCTTTGGCATCGGTTGTCAGGAAGTGAGCGTTGTGAGGTGGGGGGGGGAAGAGAGAGAGAGAGTGAGAGAGTGAGAGTGAGGGATATGCAGCATGTAAAGAATGGGAGAGGATAAGTGGGAGACGGCAAGAAAATGAGCGAGAGAAGAATTAACAGAGAGAGGGAGAGAGAGAGAAGGCAAACACACACACATAGTGATTTTTTTGGGGGGTGAGAGAGAGTTGAGGTATGCCCTCCCTCTCTGGTGACATTAACTTCATCGATTTGCCTAATGTGGTTTCCTTGGTAACTGGAACGGAGTGTTTAAAGCCAAATTTAACTAAAAGACAGAGGGGGGGAAATAGGATGTTTATGTTCCCGAATCCATCTCAAATGTGTGTTTCCACTGTCAAATGTGCGCTTCCACTGTTTGCACATCGGCGCGTCTGTTTTGCAGCCTCACTGTCTGCTGAAAAATCAATGTGATGTCTCATTAACCTCTGAAATGTGTTGCAGCTAGTAGCTTGGTAGGGATTTGACTTCACGCAGCAGAAACACACGATTTTGGGGGAGACGGACGTCAAAAAATGAGGTGGGGAAACTAACAGGCGAGCGCAGTAATCCGGGCGAAACATAAATAAAGTAAGTGCTAAACGTGTGTCTGTGAAATGTAAGATCCAGGAGAAGAGGGAAGTGGAGAATATCCTCAGGTTACTCGACATGAATATGACTTGGGTAAAAGTAATGTATCACTGATAATGAAAGCCAAGCACACGTAGTTCGTTTGAAAGCAGTTTAGTGTGACACTTTCATTTGGTCACCGTCATGACAGCCCGGGTTTTACAGCAGTAATTCACCACGAACTAACCACTCTTAAAATTTATCGGTGCTGTCGGAAGTAGAAGTGTGTGGTTACAAAACACGCCCCCCAAAAAACTTTAGGGCTGTGTGTGTGTAAAATTATTCACTGTGCTTTACCAGATTTAGTGCAAAAATCAATTGAACTCATAATGGACAGATTGTCCCAGAATGCAACGTTAGTGCATGGACATATTTTGGTGGATAACATAAAGGCTGTGCAATTAATCAAAACGTGTGTTTCAATTACGATTATGGTCCCAAACAATTACAAAAACAAAGTAACCAAACACAAAATTCTGAAAAGAATGCTTTCAATGTCGAAATGGTGATTGAAAATAGAACACATGCATTCGATGGATTACACATATATAATCATTTATAGTTATTCTAAAGGTAAATTCAAAAGGTTAATTCCAAATGTCATGTTAATTAAAAGCCACTTTCCTTCAGTGCAATAAATTCCATCTGTCTCAAGTTTAAACCCGACTCAGTTGTGTTGATTTTTTAATGATTAATTTGTCATTATGAGACATTAAGAAATGCTTTAAATGAGTGGATTAAAGGTGCCATATGTAAGAATGTGGCCAAAAACGGTTACTACATTCCAATTCAAAATACAGAGGTCTTTTAGGTTTCGTTTTCTGACGTAACTGGCAACCCGTGGTTGCTCTGCAGCTGAGACTCTGCTGACTGCAATGATTGGTAGACGGTGGTAGGTGGCGCCACATGCCAAAACATGATTTCAAAACATAAACATGATTTGCAGTCTGCAAAAATATATTTTTTAATGCAAATATTTTGTCTGTACTGTTGTTGTTGGTGAGTTCAGTTTGTTATATGAACATTATTCCTGAGTCTCTGTGACATATTAGGAGGATTTTATGGCCAGTTGCTTTAGATTTATTACATAATGCACCTTTAAATGAAATCAATTTTAAAAAAGTGACCAAAAGTGATATTACAGTAACAGAAATTATACAATGCTGAACTACTGTATATAAATCATTTACAATAACAATAAAGTGAACTGTTAAAGTCTAGTGGTTACAAGGACAAACTATATGCACGTACCCAAGAAATGACCTCTTTTAGCAACTGCATTCATTTCAATAAAGGAAAATGGAGCCTAAAACAGGAAATTTGTTGTCCTTTTAAATAATAAATGACCCTTTTATTATTATATGAGTCATGGATTGTATATTAGCTGTTTTGTTTTTATCTAACAGATACGACACATGGGGAGGTTGAAATAAGACTATAATTTGTGAGTAAAATTGAGTTTGAATAGAACGTGGGGGGGAAGATGACAAAGCTAAGCCTTGATATGTATTTTTGTATACTTTCTAAAAGTCAGTGATGAGCTAGGCTTCATGCATTTTTGACTTTCTTTCGACTTTCTCGCGAGCTATTGCTAATACCAGCATGATCGCATTCACCTTCCCATCCACGGAGACAGTTATCTGTCTGAAAGAGCCAGCCGAGGTTATGATACTAAAAGCATCAACAGGAATCAGTGCAGGCGGCTACTGTTAGCCACTACCCTGTCTGCCCCTCCCAGCACACGACTCCCAGTGAGGGTATCACTTCGCCGCCAGCTACAAAAATAACAGAATCGGAAAAAAGGCACACGCTCCCCTCTTTGTCTTATCCTCCTCCCTGTCGCCTTTCTTTGGACAGAGAGAGAGAGAGGCAGAGGTTTTGAGAGGTATGAGGCAGCAGAAGTTTGACAAATGTACCGTGTCTGCATGCACTTCTTTTTTGTTGTTGTTGACATTTCTGCGGCTACATTTTTAAACCGAGCGATACAGCAGCATGGCTCATTACGGGGATGCCTGTCATAAACAGCAGCAGCAGCAGCAGCACTGTGTGTGTGTGTGTGGGTGGGTCACTCTAATGCTTACTCACACATACGTACACCAACACATTCAAAACACACATGCAAGTCAGACAAGGTGACAGCCGGGGAAACCTAATCCTGTGTGACGTCACTTCACTCTCTCTCTCTCTCTCTCTCTCACACACACACACACACACACACATTCTTGTAGTTGCCGCATACTGAGGACCAGCATTTCCACTTTATAAATCAACACAATTACAAATATCTACTTCATGAATGACATCTATAAAGAACTACTGGGACCTTATCGCAATAAATATCATACCATAGAGACTCTTAAAATATCGCAATAAATATCGTACCAGAGACTCTCAAAATATCGCAAAAAAATGTCATACCATAGACTCAAAATATTGCAATAAATATCGTCCCATAGAGACTCTCAAAATATCGTAATACATATCGTACCATAGAGACTCTTAAAATATCATAATAAATATCGTACCATAGAGACTCTTAAAATATGGTAATAAATATCGTACCATAGAGACTCTCAAAATATCGTAATAAATATCGTACCATAGAGACTCTTAAAATATCGCAATAAATATCGTACCATAGACTCTCAAAATATCGCAAAAAAAATGTCATACAAATGACTAAAAATATTGCAATAAATATCATACCATAGAGACTCTCAAAATATCGTAATACATATCGTACCATAGACTCTCAAAATATCGCAATAAATATCGTACCAGAGACTCTCAAAATATCGCAATATATATTGTACCATAGAGACTCGGAGGACCTAGTTAAAACGCACGCACGCACTCCTCAGTCTATGGCAGTAATGTATACGTCTTGTATTGAAGCCGAGCTCCGATTACAGATATGGCAAAATGTAAACAGACAAATAGTGAGCCACATGCTCTCAAAAGAGGGAGAAAGAGAAACCTGAGCCTGATGTGTTGTTTAAAAATCATCACCGTTGTCATTTGAGGGGAGAGAGTGAGAGAGATGCGAGGAAAGGAAGGAGGAAAAAGAAGGCAACACAGGTTGTTGTAAGTGCCATCGTGGCAGCTGAGGAGAGGAAAGTGGAAGGAAAGACAGACGGAAACAAGAGCATGATGGAACACAGGACGGATAAAGTCAAGAGCCAGAGTGACGAGGTCGGATCCCTCTGCGTAATGATCTGCAGAGCACAGAGGGGAGAAGCATGTATTCTTTATTACCGTCTAACATCGCTCTCCTTCGTGGGGGGGTTTCTCCACCTCATTCTGGCTGTCGCCACAGAAAATTGGACCTGCAGCTGTGTCCTTACTTCTCTACTTTTTTTTTCTTCCTCAAATTCAACTCAAAGTCAAACACATACTTTGCAGTCCTGCTGTAACAAAAGAAAAGAACGAAAAAAAGTGCAGCTTGATAATTATCAAAAGCTCAAAGTTGAGAAACAGTGCAACTCTCTGACACGGGGAAAATTGCTTTTTTCTGTACGTACAACAAACAAAAACAAGCAGCTTCAATCGACAGTCGAGGAAATTACAAGACTTCAAACAGCCTCCAGTAAAAAGATGCCACTATGATAAAAAGCTGACATTAAAATACTTGTGCCCCTAATTTATTTGCATAGTCTTAGAAAACACTTCCATTCTTCTCATCACAATACAGAGAAATATTTATCGTAACAAACTACTAAACAACTGGATTTTTCACTTTCTGTGACCACATTCAGTGGTCGCTTCTTTGTGTTTTCTTTCTTATACTCCAGCCTGTGTGCAGCCGCCTCACTTTACTAGCCCCATGTTGCTGTTGCCCCCTTCTGGCTTGACATAAAAAAGCCACAAGGTGACACAAGATCTTAACATCAACTGATAATAATGTCGTCTGGAGGTGAGGCTTAAAGGTGCCATATGTGAGAAAGTGGCTAAAAACGGTTACTACATTCAAATTCAAAACATTGTGGTCTTTTAGGTTTCATTTTCTGACGTAACTGGCAACCAGTGGTTGCTCGGCAGCTGAGACTCTACTGACTGCAATGATTGGTAGACGGCGGTAGGTGGCGCCACATGCCAAAACAGGATTTCAAAACATAAACATGATTTGCAGTCTGCAAAATATTTTTTTTAATGCAAATATTTTGGCTGTACTGTTGTTGTTGGTGAGTTCAGTTTCTTATATGAACATTATTCCTGAGTCTCTGTGACATAAGGAGGATTTTATGGCCAGTTGTTTTAGATTTATTACATAATGCACCTTTAATGTAACAAAGTCAGAAGTCATGTTGCACTACAGTTTTAGTTTTTTTTTTAAGTCCTTGAAATCCTGCATTTGTCTTTTATGCCTGCTATGAACTAAAACGCAGGACAACCAGTCAGTCCTAAAAAAACCCCCCACAATTATCTCAGTCGTCCTTCTTTCTCCTCAGTCTCCTATTGATTTTTTCCAAATTTCCTCTGCTGTTAAATAAGAGATGCTCTGAGAAGCGAGCAACAAGAGAAGCCGACCGATGGATTCATATGTTTCATGACTAACAGACAGGACTCGCTTTATTGACTTGCCTCTCACTATGTACAATCACAAGGCCTTGTGGGAACGCTGTAAAAATCAGTATTGAGTTCGGTCACCTCGGTGAGACACACTGCTGTGAGGAAGGACATATATCACGCCTGCAGCTCTCTTTTCTTGTAGCACATTTTTTTTAAAAATAAAACACTCTCCACGGCACCGAAGGTCGAAAACAACATGGTAGTTAAGCAGCTACATGGCTGTGCGCCATCGATCTGTGTATTTTTTTCACCCTCTAATCCACAGAACGTGTTAATTGGAGAACACGACTATCGACCGGCGCCTTTAATAAGGCTTGACCGACTGTGAGAAGACAAAAAATACACAACACACACGCACGCGGACATCGTAGGCTGCACGTATTCGACACGTCTTCAAAGGACAAAGCAAGAGAGAGGGGAAGACTGATGTCGCATGTAGTGATTCCACCTGACGTGACGCACAAAGGCATCATGTGAGACCTCGCATGTGCAAATCAATAAGAAATCTGGCCAAAACATGTGTTTGGTTACAATGCCACAGTGTGAGCCACTGATGATCAATACAGATCTAACAGAGCACGATAGTGATGAACAGTAGTTGAACTCGGGGTGCAGCCGAGGGCTTACAGGGCAGAAACCACTGTAACCAAACAAGAAAATGCATTCACATTTTATGACATGTGCATTTTTGATGATCCACCTCCTCTTTTGAACTCTGATTCAGACAACCCTACAGACCGTTGACTGAGGTAAATTCCCAATAGATCAGCAGTTTCTAAAAATAGCCGATCTGATGTTCGAAATCACTTAAATCACCTTTTTTGCTTGTGTCTACATGCCTAAATGCGTTGAGTTGCCGCAACATGTCTGGCTCATTAGATATTTGGTGCTCACGCGGCATAGATCTGTGCCGCAGGTGCACCCATGCTAAATTGGGGTGTGAACAATACACAACTCCTTATACTCGGCATTTCTGGTAGTGATGAAGTAGCAATAAATACTGTTTTTCTTTATTTTTTTGTTGAGCCAAGTGTGAACTGTGACGTATTTCCAAATTTCAAATAAAATGAAAAAATACATAAGACACTCTATATTTCACATTCATATACCCACTATATACACTGTATGTTTACACATAATAATGTAAAAAAGCAGCCAAAATGCTATGCGTTCTTAGGGTTAAACAAGCAGTAGAAGTAGTAGAACAGCTGAACCTAATGGACTTTGACATGGATGTATGGGTTTATCTTTAAACCACCTGTTAATGCAATCTTTACTTTACTGATTAATTTAAACTCTTAATTTAATTAATTAAATTATTGTAATTTACTTTGACATTTAGTTCACTAATGAGTCAAAAATCCGTGATGGCATCAAAAATTGCACGGACCGTGATTCGAGAAAGTTCAACTCACCTTTCCTCATAAACAGGAAGTAAGACAGAGGGAATATTGACATAAGAATGAGTGGATACAAAGCTCCGACTCCCTCCTCGAAGCCACGGAAGACGACCGCAGACTCAAAAACCCACATGGTAGCAATAAACACAAGTGACCACAATCACGGACGGTCAGACAGGTTTTCCCTCCTCCTGTGGGCGTAATAACACCTAAATGCACCTGCACATATGAAAGAAAGACAAACCCAAAACATGTAATGCATGCACCACCTGCTTTGATAAGACGTGGGATATTTTTCCATAACGATCGAGCGACTATTGTGAAGTCGTTTACCCACCGTCAGTTATCTATTCAGCAGATCTGAACGAGGCCATTTATGTCACTTATGTTTAGTTTGTGCATCGGCTGCATGTAGCGTAAACTGCAATTGTTGTAGAAGTTGCTGTTATGGCTCGTGACGACACGTAATACATGCGGAACATCAACACTATGGCGAACAACAAGTGAGGCAATGAATGGCAACACGGCTGATGAGTGATACAGGGATAAGAAATTTAACTCTGTTGTCCATTACATACTAATACATGTGAGATAAATTAATGACTAATTATAGACCATTTTGGTGTCTTTATGTTTCTGTATTATTACCATTTGGTGCATCATGACTGCAGTATTTGAATCTTTTTTTTAATTTATCTTTGGTGCTGCATGGATTTAAATGTGCCTGTTGAAGATGCACCTAAGAGCATATTCATAAATAAACTTATTCTAAACAATAAACTAAAAAAATTTAAAATTTAAATTTAAATTATTGAAGTGAGATGGTGCTGCGTTGAGAGAAAATTAAGAAGGTGCAGTTACAGAGGGAAACTTGGTTGTAAAAAGAAATTGCAATCACAGACACATTTTGCAACTTGAATCAACCTCCACTAGAGGTCAGTGTAGATTAAAGTATTTACAGCATATTCTTTTTCATAGTCAGACCCATTCATGGGCTGCCTGCTTCAATAGAAACTTGATCTGCAGAGAATAGTCAAGCTTTTTATAATGTAGCTTCTTACATTCTTACATTTTACACTCTAAAATGAGAAAACCACCTGGAATAGTCATGGTTTACATTTTTTAAAGAACAAGTAAAGAGACCTGCATGTGGCTGATCGAACTCATCTTCTCAGTGTGTCCAGTCATTATTTTTTGACTGACTCACACCAGTCTATTGAAGCCAACCAGGCTCATAGTCCATCTGTTGGCATCTAGATGAATGTCCCAGTGGACAAAAAAGGACAATGACAACAACCTGGGGTTAGAGCTGATGCGACGCAGAATCAGCCTGATGATCAAAAGGTGCAAAATGATCCAACCTGTAAGGACACGTGCAAACCCAGAGGAGAGGAGCGTGAGAGGACCATGATCGTCTCTGACAGCCAGGTCCAGTCGAATGCTCTATTGTGTTAAAACTGTCAACTGTCACCAAATAGAGCGAACAACAGTGAAGCAGACTGACAGAGGGAGACTGAGAAAGAGTGCGAGAGAGAGAGAGAGAGGCTGAGGCTGTCGTCATGGACACGACACATAACATCAATTCCCCAGGTTTGTGTGCAAAGCCACACACACACACACAGGTTATTCTTCTCAGCCTAAACAATGCATCCCTGACCCTAACCATAACCAGTAAATGCCCAAACCCTAACCTTAATTAAACCACATTTCACATCTTGGCCCTTACCAGCTCCTCAGAAACGAGACGCTGCCTCATTAAGGCTATAGATTTTGGTCTCCATGAGGTCTACAAGGTCACAGTTTTTTTGTTTTTGGCAGAATAGGTAACTTAAACAAGTGCTCACACACATACACAGTGCACACACAGTCTTTACTGTCTGATGTTAGCAGACATTAAAAGACAAACATGACACACCTCATAATCGCGGTCATGGAAGCTGAGGAGTTCCCATTAGTATTCTGCAGAGCAGCCACACACGCATACAAATACTTGAACATGGAGCAGGCCTTATTTCACAGACAAGATAATTGTTTCTCATCCTCCTCCTGCTTCTCTTCAGCCTCTGAACGTTTGTCTGAACATGTTTCTATTCAGGCATCAGAATCATGCGAAAGCACTACTTTCGAGGAGGATTCTGCCTGCACATGATTGGCCTCAGTCACGGTTCGTGATCTGTGACCACACAAATCATATTTTCCTCTATATTAAGCCTCAAGTAGAAATGTGTTTGCCACCATCCCAATACATGAATGGAGATGTGTTCATTCAGCTAAAAACACAGTGGAAAAAATGCACTTTTTTTCTCCACTATTCTATAAAATCCAGCGTTTCTTTGGACGTTTTATACATTATTGTGATTCTGTTGTGTAGAGTCACATGATCAGAGTAAAGGCATGTTAAAGCGGACCTAGACCGGAAGTTCCAATTAACGCTGTTTTTTAGTGTGTATCTGCATCATTACCTTGTCTAAGAAGCCCTGAAGGTTCTAAACAAACAGTTCAACCACTGCTGAGAACGCTGTGTTTTATTGTAATCTCGGGCTCAGCGAGATCTCTGAAAAAACACGGTCCGGTTACGTAAACAGCGGTTCTCCGGAACAGCAGATCGTCGAGCGGGTGTACTTCCGGGTACTGGCCAATCACAAGACTCTGTCTTCTGGGTGAGAGAGTTGAGTCTCAAATCTTGCGGCTGGGAAACACCGTCAGAAAAGAGGATTTCTATTGGCTCGTTTACAGCAACTAGGAGGTTTTTGACCATAAAAACAAGTTAATGCATGTAAGTAGACCTCCATAACTAACATATATATGTGCAACAGGACCACTCTATGTGAGGTTTAACATTACGTGTAAAACTGTGATTGGTACTGTGAAGATCTGGCAGAGCAGCTTTGCTGTTTTTATGTCTGTCAAATTCTCTGATCATTGACATCTGCATGGGTTGGCACGACGTGACTGACAGTTGGTCTCGTATACTGTATATCGTAGCTGAGAGTATAGAGTATGTAAATTACTTGAATAAAGACAGACAGACAGACAGACAGACAGACAGACAGGCTAAAGCTGATTAAATTCACTTCAAAGTTTCCCATGCTCCTTTACAACACCACAGACAAGGAACACAGGTCATGACGTGGTGCACAGTGTGGAGCGGGCTCTGCGGCTATAAATAGCCCCGAGAGGAATCAGATTTGGAGAACTGGAGGTGGGAACTGATGAATTCACACATACCCGTGCATGTGTGTGTGTGTGTCTGTGTGTGTGTGTGTGTGTGCCATTCACACACTCACAAAAGGCTTGGATCTGTGGATACAGGGCTGCTGGAGTCAGACTGACATTATGCAGACTCTGAGCCAGACGAGCAGACAAAACACCAGCGAAGAGACAGAGCAGCGAGAAGGAACAGGCTGAACCCAACAGTACGACTGAGAGGAGGGGAGGAAGTGACATTGAGGCTATTTGGTGGGAAAAAAAATAAAATAAAAAAATAAACCTGGGGAGGGGCTGACTGCTGTGTTGAATGCAAGTGGTGCAGTGATGCCAACGATGATGACAAAAGGAACAGGAATAAACACTTTGACATGAACACAACACGGTGGGCATGTGGAGTGCTGAAGTGTCTGGTGTTCATGTGGCGTTCTGACTGAGCACGCAACCTTTCAAGGACACCGGAGCATTTTTTTGAAAACCGCAACACAAGTGTGTATTTCAGTGTTGACTTGACTTTCACCGAGCAGGAGAAGACAGACGAGTCAGGTGACTGCTCTGTTATGTCATGAGACACCTACAGAAACGTCATGAGGTGATGTGCCGGTGCTTGATTTAAAGCTCACATAGAGTGGTCCTGTTGCACATATTATGTTAGTTATGGAGGTCTACTTACAAACATTAACATGTTTTTATGGTCAAAAACCTAGTTGCTGTAAACGAGCAGATAGAAATCTCTCCTTACTGACGCTGTTCCTCAGGCGCGGTGTTTCAGACTGAAATCTCACCCCCAGAAGACAGAGTGTGTTTTGATTGGCCAGCCAGCGTAGAGCCTTCCCAACTGTCATGTGATTGGCCAATACCCGGAAGTGACATGATCAGCACACCCGCTCTCAGAAGCGCAGCTCCCCCCTCTGGAACGGTGGATGCACTGCTACTCATTATCAAAACATTGTTTTAACAATGTTTAAAAATAGCTTCATCACGACTCCCCGCCGCAGTCCCTTTTATGACTTTGACCCAGAGTCAGACCCAGAGTCAGAAGACACTGTCGCTCGTGAAACACCTCCACAACGGACGTTGTTCTTCTTCTGCGGTTCAATGTACGCAACCGGATGTGTCCGGACTAGTGCCCGGAGCAGGAGGATCTGCTGCTCAGAACCGCTGTTTACGTAACCAGACCAGGTTTTTTCCGAGATCTTGCTGAGCCCCGAGATTACAATAAAACACAGCGTTCTCAGCAATGGCTGAACTGTTTGTTTAGAAACTTCAGGGCTTCGTAAACAAAGTAATGACGCAGATACACACTAAAAAACAGCGATAATTGGAACTTCCGATCTCGGTCCGCTTTAAAGCTACGGTCTCATCCACAGGTGATATAAAAACTCTCGCAGATGACGCGAGGCAACTTCTCCATCCCTGAAACTCTCTCCCTCCAATCCTGACACGTGTTTACGTACGTTTACCGTCAGACTCTTCTTTAAAGACTTCATTCTTCTTGTTTTTGCTTCTTTGCGGCAGTAGGACGTTATTACCGGTGCCACACAGTAGAATAAGTAGAAGGTGAAGTAGAATAATGGAGCCTCGCGATTTCGACAATATTATTGGTCAAAGCCCATCACGGAGTCTAGAGGAGGTGCAGAAATGTCATTCGCTCCCACATAATTTACATCATGCTGACAGGTTATTACGGAATTAACAATCCCCCAAAATCCTGCCTCGTGAGCCTTAGAATGTCTCGTTCCTACAATAAATGACAGTGTGCTCGTGTCTGAGCGGAGTAGAAAAGCATCCCTCTGTAGATCTACAGTGTTTAGGTTTAGCGTTGAGCTTTATTGCACCTCATTGCGGCTCCTGTGTGTGTGTGTGTGTGTGTGTGTGTGTACCTGTGTGTCTTATTGATGACAGCCATTTATAGTCAACCTCCTTTTTGCCCCTACTATATCTACTAATTGGTCTGTTTCATGAGACTATTGTGTATGTGTGTGTCTCCTGCCCTAGAGCTTTATTTACCATATACTGGGACTAGCTTTGTTTAATTCAGATTCATTAAACACAGTTAGACAAACACACACACACACACACACACACACACACACACACACACACACACACACACACACACACACACACACACACACACACACACACACACACACACACACACACACACAGACACACACATTCGTGTACAGCATTCTTAGTGAGGAAACTCATCGACATAATACAATGCGTGATTCTAATCATTAACCTCGACTTTAATCTTAACCTAACACTGTACACTGCGAGGACACACACACACACACACACACACACACACACACACACACACACACACACACACACACACACACACACACACACACACACACACACACACACACACACACACACACACACACACACACACACACACACACACACACACACACACCCCCACACACACACACACACACGCACATGCACCAGACTGACAGGCATCAAACTGATGCGGAGGAAAACGATGACAAAGAGCCACTCGAGCAAATGACAAAAAACAGGCGACACATTTATTGTGATTGAGCGTGGAGAGACACTGAGCACTGTTGTCAATCAAAAATGGTGGTGATGAAGCCTCTCAGCAGGGACAAGATATATTTAAATTATCTCGTTGTTGTTGTTGTTTTTTTTTATTTAATGTGTCATGGTTTTATTTAGTTTTGTGCCATTATTTAGTCAACGGTGCTTAAGTGAACTTAAAGGTGCCATATGTAAGAATGTGGCCAAAAAAACGGTTACTACATTCAAATTCAATATACCGAGGTCTTTTAGGTTTCATTTTTTGGCGTAACTGGCAACCCGTGGTTGCTCGGCAGCAGAGACTCTACTCTACTGCAATGATTGGTAGACGGCGGTAGGTGGCGCCACATGCCAAAACATGATTTGCAGTTTGCCCATTTTTTTTTTTTTCATGCAAATATTTTGTCTGTACTGTTGTTGTTGGTGAGTTCAGTTTGTTATATGAACATTATTCCTGAGTCTCTGTGACATATTAGGAGGATTTTATGGCCAGTTGCTTTAGATTTATTACGTAATGCAACTTTAATGAAAACTTTGGCAACAGGTAAATGTTGTGTACTATTTATATAACACTTCTTTGAGTCCACTTTAAAGACATACATTAAACAAGTCATTAAAACCCAGTAACTCTCTCGACTCACACTCAAACCATATTCTCTTTCTCTTAATCGTCGTCTCTGCTTCTTTTTTTTTTGACCCCACCTTGTTTCCCCCAGTGCGACAGGGCTGTCACTTCGAGCAGTATATCAAGTTCAAACAATTATAACGTGAGGTTGATCACTCCTCGTTGCATTTCTCTCACGTAACGATTCCGCCGCTGACTCACTCGAGTGGCGCTAACAGCCAAGATAACAGGTGAGTCCACAGATTTCTTCCTTACTTTGCCAGAACCTGAAATACTTCCACACACACACACTCTGCTTTTTATAGATGCTCCACTCAAAAGGACGCTATTGTCTGCTTATGTCGTCCAATTTCACAGCAGAACACAACATTATAATTGATTTAAAGTGGATTTCTTTTTTTATATGCTCACAGCTCCCTCTGCTGGACCACACGCTAAGTACTTCGAATAGTCGCATTCTTCTGGTATGATGAACGCTTCATGCCAAAGCCGATCAAACAAGGAAGCACTTTTTAATAAATAAAAAAACACATTTAATGTAAAAGTTTGACCAGACAGCTGAACGTTGGATAAAAAGTGACAGTCCTACTTCTTCATGCTTCATTTTTCTTGCTGCCCTATCGACCTCATCTTCCACCTCATCGCTTCTCCTTCACTTCTCTCCTGCTCTCACCCTCTCCTGATCCCCTCTCCGACTAGAGGTCAGCGGCTCAGTCTCTCAAGGTCGTCCCTGTCCGAGGTCTGGCCTCCTCATGCCTGGATGCCTGAGTGGAACAGACAGCTCTGTCCCAACTGGGGACCAGAAGACTTTTAGTGCCTCTGACCACAGGGTTCCCTGGTGGATGGTCCCGATGTGCATCCTCTCTTTGCTCATATCCACTGCTGTCCATTATAGAAGGTGTGACTCAGAGACGAGCAGATGAAAACAAAGGAGTGGCAGCGGACGAGAGAGATGGAATAAATCTAATTAAATGACATTAGCTAAGAAAAACGGAATTTCTTCTCCTCTGAACCCATGAACCTCACTTCGCTTCTGCATTTGAGAAGATAACTCTTGCACTCATGCAGATGGACCGAGATGTGGTTGTTGCTTGTGGTTTGAAAACAACAACCGTGAACAAAACAGCTGATTATTATTCAGATCATGGCAGCCATTTTTCTAATCTCGCTGAGGTGTCAAGTGCTTTGTCCGCTATTTCTTATGGCACCTCCATGATGGATGAGGGAATTCACTGATGTTGATGATCATATTTAAAAGACTATTACAACAGAGCATCAACCGTGCGAGGAACGTCTCCCCTTTAACCCTCAGTGCACCCTGGGTAAATTGCTGCGGGAATAATACACAACTCCTTATACGGTCGATCCTGGGGGCGTGTGTGTGTTTAGAGGTCACACGGACCTCTCAAGCCAAATTTTAAGTATTTCCAAATTTCAATGTACTTCTTGGTCAGGTGTGTTTATATAGTTGGTGAAAATGAAAAAAAAAAAAGTTATTTCCCCAGATTGCCCATAGGTTGTACTGCAATAAGACATAGATATAAGACACTCTCACATGTTCTTATAGCCTCTGTATTTATGCTTTAACATAGTAACAGAAAAAAGCAGACGCTCTGAGGTCCATATGCACATTTACAACTCAACACTATGAAGTCTTGTTATTCTAATATCAAAAACAGGACGTGTTGAACACAAGTCAACTCTTTTCATCACTGACTGATCATATTGGTTGTTTTTCAAGAAATGAACACCCCCAGAGACCAGTTTTAAAGACGCCGTCTGTCTTACATGATGGTAAATTGGATCTAGCAGTTTGAAATTGAAGACTCTAAGATGTTTTTAAATAACTTGTTTGTTCCACTGACTGTATATGAAAATGGACAAAGTCTTGCTGTTGTGAAGCCTCAAGTTTTTTCGACTTTTGAAAGCAGAAATTCACAGATGTCATCAGCAACAAGGACACCTACTGGACAATATCAGACAGTCTGTCAATCACACTGGTGTCCACTAATGTGTTACATACTATATTGCATACATTATTTGGCTCTGAATGGGAACATCATTTACAAAACTGACATCGTATTCTACTGAAGAACTGAAACTAGTGATAAAGAGCCGTTCGACTGTAGATACACAACAACAGGTTAACATCCAAAGTTGAAATGTATTGTTTCAAAGTAAAGCTGTTCACATTCTGATTAACACAGTGATGTGTTACCTGTGGTAATCTCTATAGATTAAAGATAAAAGTTCCACCGACCGTAATATCACAAAAATCAAATATTGAATATAAGGATGACTGTGGCTCAGACAGTACGCCGTATCACTGTCATACTGTTTTCTCTTTTTAATCACACCATTATGTTGTAATCGTATTAGCAATACGACAACTTCTAATTACCATAATATTGTCTCCCTACTTCAAAACAATTACAATACTAAAACGTTGCGTACTGACCATAATATTAAGTGTTGCCAATGAAAGTATTCTGTTTAAATAGATATGATTCACTACTACAAATGAAGATTCCTCGTTCCTTCTGCTGTGAGTTCACAGTCACATCTGTGCAACAGGAGCGTCGTAGCCCGACTGAGAGATTCCTGAGGCGTTTAATAGCTATAGTTAGATTTACTCGCCGCTCTGACGGCTATACTTAGCACTGAATTTATCCACCTGCCAGGGGAACGTGTCAACCAAGGGCGGAAAAATACTTGCTGTGGTTAGCCTTTCATGACTAAAGGGGCCTGGCTGAAAGGGGAGCTGATTAGAAAATTAATTATTGATTAAAATACTACTAAAAAAAATCCCATCCCCCTGAAAAACTGGGGGGAAAATGGGAGCAAGTCATTATAGGTGTAAATGGAATGCTCTGAATGTGTAATAAGAGCTATATGTTTTTAATTCATGTGTGTGTGTTTGTGCATATAGAGCAGAGGCATCTCACTGCATGTGTGTGTGTGTGTGTGTGTGTCTAATGGTGGAGCTTCATCAATCTCAGGGAAAGATCAATAACGTACTAAACGGTTTTCACCTCGCCTGTGCTTAATGAATGACTGGGTGTGTTGAATGCCCACAAAACACTGTTACTCTTCCTTGTTCTTTGTCTCTCTCTCTCTCTCTCTCTCTCTCTCTCTCTCTCTCTCTCTCTCTCTCTCACACACACACAGACACACAAGTCTTGACAAGAGGACCAGCCAGAATAGGTCAAAATGTCCTTCCAAAATTTGGTTTGAACCAAGATTTGTCCTCACATCTCACTACAGACAGATCCCAGCTAACAATTTTTTTGCTCCCAGAACGTTACCTTTTGGTTGCGGGAACGTTCCCAGAAGGTTCCCCCTCTAGGTTCTACTGTGGTTGATGTGGTTGTGGAAAGTTTTCCTAATGTTCCCCTAAAGTTATTTTTTGGTTGGTACGTTACTTTGTCACAACCCTCATACAACCTATAAAGAACATTCTCTAAAGGTTCCCAGCTACTTTGATATATGTATATACATATACACACATATGTATATATAAACAGTATATAATTTATACATATTATGTATAAATACATATACATATACACATATATGTACATATGCATGCATATATACATATACACACATATATGCATATATATACACATATATGTACATATGCATGCATATGTACACATATATATACATACATGCATGCATATATACATATATACATACATGCATGCATATATACATATATACATACACGGGTATGTGTATATATACTGTATATACACGTACACACATTTCAACCTCATTCGTTCTCCATTCTTCTCTCACTCCTCCACTCTTACCAACATCAATCATTTCCTTTGACCTGACGTTGTTCGTTTCATCGCTGAATAATACAATCACTGTGTATTTGATCACATTAAAGAAGTACAACATTTTTTTTTGGGGGGGTGGGGTGAGAATCTTTCCCTTGATCCGACAGAACTGAGAAGTAGTGAAGAGCAGGAAGTGTTGACCTACTTCCTTTCTCTGGACTAAAATTCTTCTCTAAGAATGAATCGGTTTTATGAACACAAACTTCCTGAAAACTTTCAGTCTGGTTGTCTGGTTTGCTGCCGACATTTGCAAAATCTGCAATTATCAATTCTTTAAATGTGAGCTCTGCATTCAGGGTGGCTCATCAGGTCAAGAGAGTTTTTATAATGTCTCTGGAACACTGTATAATACAAAATGGGACATTTTTTATCCATCTATCATTCATATATTAATTATTTATCTATAGAGTTCTCCGTGGTTCCTACACAGGCTAGTACTAAGTAGTTTTTGTCAGTACTACGGAGAATAAATCTTAAGTGTCACAGGGATGGGACGATACCACATTTTTGTGTCAGATACCAACATCACAAACTCCAGTATCTACTGATATTAGTCCGATACAGTTATTTTAGCTTTTAACAACACATTAAATCCGATTCAGTGATTTGGACCAGTATCAGCGTTCGTAGTTAAATTTTTAGAAGCTTTGTTGTGTCAGCAGCAAATAAAACACAAGGGTTCCCTGTTGGTTAATAAAGATTACTAAAACACTTTAAACAATAATGCACAACAATGCGACACAACAAAAACACACACCACACCATTAGTGGGTCATAAATAATGCATAATTATTTAAGTGCTGGCGCTGTGATTAAGCGGATGAGAGGTGGGGGGGGGGGATGTCATGTCGTTGGTAATGTATAAGCAACATCCCCTTCAAAAATGCATTAACCTCAATCTCCGCGGAGCCTCTTGACGTGCCGCAACCTATCAAAGATTCTAACCAGGTATTTACGAAACCATTCTTCACATAACTGTCTCTGTCTGATGCAGATTTATTTTTCACCACAGTCCTGGGTTATTTTCCAGAAATAGATAAATATTCAATAACTCTTATGATTATAGAACCTGAAAAGCAGACACACAGTACTGTACTGTATATGCTTTCTCCACCAAGGTCATGGTTTGGTAATGATGCAGCAGCAGCAGCTCTTGGAGAAAGGAGAAGAAAGAGGATCTATAGTCGGTGAATATGGAAGGAAAAGAGCGGAGGAGAAACTTTGCTGACAGAATGAAATAATGTCAGCTCATTGTCAAAGAGCATCAGGGCAAATGGATCATTTCCTAAATTTCAGAAATTCATTTAAAATGATTCCTTAAGAGGTTTGCAAATATTTTCAACGGATCCTTGTTCAGGGCGATGCCGACTATTATGATGGTAAATTTCAAGTCATTCCGAGATACTTTTTGTTTTTTTGAAGAAAGTCAGCTCATTGTCAAAGTGCATCAGGGCAAATGGATAATGTCCTGAATTTCAAAAATTCATTAAAATTATTCCTTAAGAGGTTTGCAAATAATTTCAACAGATCCTTGTTCAGGGCGATGCCGACCATTATGATGGTAAATTTCAAGTCATTCCGAGATACTTTTTGTTTTTTTGAAGAAAGTCAGCTCATTGTCAAAAAGCAGCAGAGCAAATGGATCATTGCCTGAATTTCAAAAATTCATTAAAATTATTCCTTAAGAGGTTTGCAAATATTTTCAACGGATCCTTGTTCAGGGCGATGCTGACTATTATGATGGTAAATTTCAAGTCATTCCGAGATACTTTTGTTTTTTTTGAAGAAAGTCAGCTCACTGTCAAAGAGCATCAGGGCAAATGGGCAATGTCCTGATTTTCAAAAATTCATTCAAATTATTCCTTAAGAGGTTTGCAAATATTTTCAACGGATCCTTGTTCAGGGCGATGCCGACCATTATGATGGTAAATTTCAAGTCATTCCGAGATACTTTTTGTTTTTTTGAAGAAAGTCAGCTCACTGTCAAAGAGCATCAGGGCAAATGGGCAATGTCCTGATTTTCAAAAATTCATTAAAATTATTCCTTAAGAGGTTTGTGAATAATTTCAACGGATCCTTGTTCAGGGTGATGCCGACTATTATGATGGTAAATTTCAAGGCATTCTGAGATACTTTTTGTTTTTTTGAAGAAAGTCAGCTCACTGTCAAAGAGCATCAGAGCAAATGGATCATTGCCTGAATTTCAAAAATTCATTAAAATTATTCCTTAAGAGGTTTGCAAATAATTTCAACTGATCCTTGTTCAGGGCGATGCCGACTATTATGATGGTGAATTTCAAGTCATTCCAAAATACTTTTTGTTTTTTTGAAGAAAGTGGGCTCACTGTCCAAGAGCATCAGAGCAAATGGATCATTGCCTGAATTTCAAAAATTCATTAAAAATATTCCTTAAGAGGTTTGTGAATATTTCCAACGGATCCTTGTTCAGGGCGATGCCGACTATTATGATGGTAAATTTCAAGTCATTCAGAGATACTTTTTGTTTTTTTGAAGAAAATCAGTTCACTGTCAAACAGCATCAGGGCAAATGGATAATGTCCTGATATTCAAAAATTCATTAAAATTATTCCTTAAGAGGTTTGCAAATATTTTCAACGGATCCTTGTTCAGGGCGATGCCGACCATTATGATGGTGAATTTCAAGTCATTCCGAAATACTTTTTGTTTTTTTGAAGAAAGTCAGCTCACTGTCAAAGAGCATCAGGGCAAATGGATCATTGCCTTAAATTTCAGAGGTTCTTCAAAATTTTTCCTTAAGAGGTTTGCAAATAATTTCAACGGATCCTCATTCAGGGCGATGCCGACTATTATGATGGTAAATTTCAAGTCATTCCGAAATACTTTTTGTTTTTTTGAACTCAGCTCACTGTCCAAGAGCATCAGAGCAAATGGATCATTGCCTGAATTTCAAAAAATCATTAAAATTATCCCTTAAGAGGTTTGCAAATATTTTCAACGGATCCTTGTTCAGGGCGATGCTGACCATTAAGATGGTAAATTTCAAGTCATTCCGAGATACTTTTTGTTTTTTTGAAGAAAGTCAGCTCATTGTCAAAGAGCATCAGAGCAAATGGATCATTGCCTGAATTTCAAAAAATCATTAAAATTATTCCTTAAGAGGTTTGCAAATAATTTCAACGGATCCTTGTTCAGGGCGATGCCGACTATTATGATGGTAAATTTCAAGTCATTCAGAGATACTTTTTGTTTTTTTGAAGAAAATCAGTTCACTGTCAAAGAGCATCAGGGCAAATGGATCATGTCCTGATATTCAAAAATTCATTAAAATTATTCCTTAAGAGGTTTGCAAATAATTTCAACGGATCCTTGTTCAGGGCGATGCCGACTATTATGATGGTAAATTTCAAGTCATTCAGAGATACTTTTTGTTTTTTTGAAGAAAATCAGTTCACTGTCAAACAGCATCAGGGCAAATGGATAATGTCCTGATATTCAAAAATTCATTAAAATTATTCCTTAAGAGGTTTGCAAATATTTTCAACGGATCCTTGTTCAGGGCGATGCCGACCATTATGATGGTGAATTTCAAGTCATTCCGAAATACTTTTTGTTTTTTTGAAGAAAGTCAGCTCACTGTCAAAGAGCATCAGGGCAAATGGATCATTGCCTTAAATTTCAGAGGTTCTTCAAAATTATTCCTTAAGAGGTTTGCAAATAATTTCAACGGATCCTCATTCAGGGCGATGCCGACTATTATGATGGTAAATTTCAAGTCATTCCGAAATACTTTTTGTTTTTTTGAACTCAGCTCACTGTCCAAGAGCATCAGAGCAAATGGATCATTGCCTGAATTTCAAAAAATCATTAAAATTATCCCTTAAGAGGTTTGCAAATATTTTCAACGGATCCTTGTTCAGGGCGATGCTGACCATTAAGATGGTAAATTTCAAGTCATTCCGAGATACTTTTTGTTTTTTTGAAGAAAGTCAGCTCATTGTCAAAGAGCAGCAGAGCAAATGGATCATTGCCTGAATTTCAAAAAATCATTAAAATTATTCCTTAAGAGGTTTGCAAATATTTTCAACGGATCCTTGTTCAGGGCGATGCCGACCATTATGATGGTAAATTTCAAGTCATTCCGAGATACTTTTTGTTTTTTTGAAGAAAGTCAGCTCACAATCAAAGTGAATCAGGGCAAATGGATAATTTCCTCAATTTCAAAAAATCATTAAAATTATTCCTTAAGAGGTTTGCAAATATTTTCAACTGATCCTTGTTCAGGGCGATGCCGACTATTATGATGGTAAATTTCAAGTCATTCCGAGATACTTTTTGTTTTTTTGAAGAAAGTCAGCTCACTGTCAAAGAGCATCAGGGCAAATGGATCATTGCCTGAATTTCAAAAACTCATTAAAATGATTCCTTAAGAGGTTTGAAAATAATTTCAACGGATCCTTGTTCAGGGCGATGCCGACTATTATGATGGTGAATTTCAAGTCATTCCAAAATACTTTTTGTTTTTTTGAAGAAAGTGGGCTCACTGTCCAAGAGCATCAGAGCAAATGGATCATTGCCTGAATTTCAAAAATTCATAAAAAATATTCCTTAAGAGGTTTGTGAATATTTTCAACGGATCCTTGTTCAGGGTGATGCCGACTATTATGATGGTAAATTTCAAGTCATTCAGAGATACTTTTTGTTTTTTTGAAGAAAATCAGTTCACTGTCAAAGAGCATCAGGGCAAATGGATAATGTCCTGATATTCAAAAATTCATTAAAATTATTCCTTAAGAGGTTTGCAAATAATTTCAACGGATCCTTGTTCAGGGCGATGCCGACTATTATGATGGTGAATTTCAAGTCATTCCGAGATACTTTTTGTTTTTTTGAAGAAAGTCAGCTCACTGTCAAAGTGCATCAGAGCAAATGGATAATGTCCTGATTTTCAAAAATACATTAAAATTATTCCTTAAGAGGTTTGTGAATAATTTCAACGGATCCTTGTTCAGTGCGATGCCGACTATTATGATGGTGAATTTCAAGTCATTCCGAGATACTTTTTGTTTTTTTGAAGAAAGTCAGCTCACTGTCAAAGAGCATCAGGGCAAATGGGCAATGTCCTGATTTTCAAAAATTCATTAAAATTATTCCTTAAGAGGTTTGAAAATAATTTCAACGGATCCTTGTTCAGGGCGATGCCGACTATTATGATGGTGAATTTCAAGTCATTCCAAAATACTTTTTGTTTTTTTGAAGAAAGTCAGCTCACTGTCAAAGTGCATCAGAGCAAATGGATAATGTCCTGATTTTCAAAAATTCATTAAAATTATTCCTTAAGAGGTTTGTGAATAATTTCAACGGATCCTTATTCAGGGCGATGCCGACCTTCATGATGGTGAATTTCAAGTCATTCAGAGATACTTTTTGTTTTTTTGAAGAAAATCAGTTCACTGTCAAAGAGCATCAGGGCAAATGGATCATGTCCTGATATTCAAAAATTCATTAAAATTCTTCCTTAAGAGGTTTGTGAATAATTTCAACGGATCCTTGTTCAGGGCGATGCCGACTATTATGATGGTGAATTTCAAGTCATTCCGAGATATTTTTTGTTTTTTTGAAGAAAGTCAGCTCACTGTCAAAGAGCATCAGGGCAAATGGATCATGTCCTGATATTCAAAAATTCATTAAAATTATTCCTTAAGAGGTTTGCAAATATTTTCACCGGATCCTTGTTCAGGGCGATGCCGACCATTATGATGGTAAATTTCAAGTCATTCTGAGATACTTTTTGTTTTTTTGAAGAAAGTCAGCTCACTGTCAAAGAGCATCAGGGCAAAAGGATAATGTCCTGATTTTCAAAAATTCATTAAAATTATTCCTTAAGAGGTTTGTGAATAATTTCAACGGATCCTTGTTCAGGGCGATGCCGACTATTATGATGGTGAATTTCAAGTCATTCCGAGATACTTTTTGTTTTTTTGAAGAAAGTCAGCTCACTGTCAAAGAGCATCAGAGCAAATGGATCATTGCCTGAATTTCAAAAATTCATTAAAATTATTCCTTAAGAGGTTTGCAAATAATTTCAACGGATCCTTGTTCAGGGCGATGCTGACCATTAAGATGGTACATTTCAAGTCATTCCGAGATACTTTTTGTTTTTTTAAAGAAAGTCAGCTCATTGTCAAAGAGCAGCAGAGCAAATGGATCATTGCCTGAATTTCAAAAATTCATTAAAAATATTCCTTAAGAGGTTTGAAAATAATTTCAACGGATCCTTGTTCAGGGCGATGCCGACTATTATGATGGTAAATTTCAAGTCATTCCGAGATACTTTTTGTTTTTTTGAAGAAAGTCAGCTCACTGTCAAAGAGCATCAGAGCAAATGGATCATTGCCTGAATTTCAAAAATTCATTAAAAATATTCCTTAAGAGGTTTGAAAATAATTTCAACGGATCCTTGTTCAGGGCGATGCCGACTATTATGATGGTAAATTTCAAGTCATTCCGAGATACTTTTTGTTTTTTTGAAGAAAGTCAGCTCACTGTCCAAGAGCATCAGAGCAAATGGATCATTGCCTGAATTTCAAAAATTCATTAAAATTATTCCTTAAGAGGTTTGCAAATAATTTCAACGGATCCTTGTTCAGGGCGATGCTGACCATTAAGATGGTACATTTCAAGTCATTCCGAGATACTTTTTGTTTTTTTAAAGAAAGTCAGCTCATTGTCAAAGAGCAGCAGAGCAAATGGATCATTGCCTGAATTTCAAAAATTCATTAAAAATATTCCTTAAGAGGTTTGTGAATATTTTCACCGGATCCTTGTTCAGGGCGATGCCGACTATTATGATGGTAAATTTCAAGTTATTCAGAGATACTTTTTGTTTTTTTGAAGAAAGTCAGTTCACTGTCAAAGAGCATCAGGGCAAATGGATAATGTCCTGATTTTCAAAAATTCATCAAAATTATTCCTTAAGAGGTTTGCAAATATTTTCAATGGATCCTTGTTCAGGGCTATGCCGACCATTATGATGCTAAATTTCAAGTAATTCCGAGATACTTTTTGTTTTTTTGAAGAAAGTCAGCTCACTGTCAAAGAGCATCAGGGCAAATGGATCATTGCCTGAATTTCAAAAATTCATTAAAATTATTCCTTAAGAGGTTTGAAAATAATTTCAACGGATCCTTGTTCAGGGCGATGCCGACTATTATGATGGTGAATTTCAAGTCATTCCGAGATACTTTTTGTTTTTTTGAAGAAAGTCAGCTCTCTGTCAAAGAGCATCAGGGCAAATGGGCAATGTCCTGATTTTCAAAAATTCATTAAAATTATTCCTTAAGAGGTTTGCAAATAATTTCAACGGATCCTTGTTCAGGGCGATGCCGACTATTATGATGGTGAATTTCAAGTGATTCCGAGATACTTTTTGTTTTTTTGAAGAAAGTCAGCTCACTGTCATAGTGCATCAGAGCAAATGGAAAATGTCCTGATTTTCAAAAATTCATTAAAATTATTCCTTAAGAGGTTTGTGAATAATTTCAACGGATCCTTGTTCAGGGCGATGCCGACCTTTATGATGGTGAATTTCAAGTCATTCAGAGATACTTTTTGTTTTTTTGAAGAAAATCAGTTCACTGTCAAAGAGCATCAGGGCAAATGGATCATGTCCTGATATTCAAAAATTCATTAAAATTCTTCCTTAAGAGGTTTGTGAATAATTTCAACGGATCCTTGTTCAGGGTGATGCCGACTATTATGATGGTGAATTTCAAGTCATTCGGAGATACTTTTTGTTTTTTTGAAGAAAGTCAGCTCACTGTCAAAGAGCATCAGGGCAAATGGGCAATGTCCTGATTTTCAAAAATTCATTAAAATTATTCCTTAAGAGGTTTGCAAATATTTTCAACGGATCCTTGTTCAGGGCGATGCCGACCATTATGATGGTAAATTTCAAGTCATTCCGAGATACTTTTTGTTTTTTTGAAGAAAGTCAGCTCACTGTCCAAGAGCATCAGAGCAAATGGATCATTGCCTGAATTTCAAAAATTCATAAAAAATATTCCTTAAGAGGTTTGTGAATAATTTCAACGGATCCTTGTTCAGGGCGATGCTGACCATTAAGATGGTACATTTCAAGTCATTCCGAGATACTTTTTGTTTTTTTAAAGAAAGTCAGCTCATTGTCAAAGAGCAGCAGAGCAAATGGATCATTGCCTGAATTTCAAAAATTCATTAAAAATATTCCTTAAGAGGTTTGAAAATAATTTCAACGGATCCTTGTTCAGGGCGATGCCGACTATTATGATGGTAAATTTCAAGTCATTCCGAGATACTTTTTGTTTTTTTGAAGAAAGTCAGCTCACTGTCAAAGAGCATCAGAGCAAATGGATCATTGCCTGAATTTCAAAAATTCATTAAAAATATTCCTTAAGAGGTTTGAAAATAATTTCAACGGATCCTTGTTCAGGGCGATGCCGACTATTATGATGGTACATTTCAAGTCATTCCGAGATACTTTTTGTTTTTTTGAAGAAAGTCAGCTCACTGTCCAAGAGCATCAGAGCAAATGGATCATTGCCTGAATTTCAAAAATTCATTAAAATTATTCCTTAAGAGGTTTGCAAATAATTTCAACGGATCCTTGTTCAGGGCGATGCTGACCATTAAGATGGTACATTTCAAGTCATTCCGAGATACTTTTTGTTTTTTTAAAGAAAGTCAGCTCATTGTCAAAGAGCAGCAGAGCAAATGGATCATTGCCTGAATTTCAAAAATTCATTAAAAATATTCCTTAAGAGGTTTGTGAATATTTTCACCGGATCCTTGTTCAGGGCGATGCCGACTATTATGATGGTAAATTTCAAGTTATTCAGAGATACTTTTTGTTTTTTTGAAGAAAGTCAGTTCACTGTCAAAGAGCATCAGGGCAAATGGATAATGTCCTGATTTTCAAAAATTCATCAAAATTATTCCTTAAGAGGTTTGCAAATATTTTCAATGGATCCTTGTTCAGGGCTATGCCGACCATTATGATGCTAAATTTCAAGTAATTCCGAGATACTTTTTGTTTTTTTGAAGAAAGTCAGCTCACTGTCAAAGAGCATCAGGGCAAATGGATCATTGCCTGAATTTCAAAAATTCATTAAAATTATTCCTTAAGAGGTTTGAAAATAATTTCAACGGATCCTTGTTCAGGGCGATGCCGACTATTATGATGGTGAATTTCAAGTCATTCCGAGATACTTTTTGTTTTTTTGAAGAAAGTCAGCTCTCTGTCAAAGAGCATCAGGGCAAATGGGCAATGTCCTGATTTTCAAAAATTCATTAAAATTATTCCTTAAGAGGTTTGCAAATAATTTCAACGGATCCTTGTTCAGGGCGATGCCGACTATTATGATGGTGAATTTCAAGTGATTCCGAGATACTTTTTGTTTTTTTGAAGAAAGTCAGCTCACTGTCATAGTGCATCAGAGCAAATGGAAAATGTCCTGATTTTCAAAAATTCATTAAAATTATTCCTTAAGAGGTTTGTGAATAATTTCAACGGATCCTTGTTCAGGGCGATGCCGACCTTTATGATGGTGAATTTCAAGTCATTCAGAGATACTTTTTGTTTTTTTGAAGAAAATCAGTTCACTGTCAAAGAGCATCAGGGCAAATGGATCATGTCCTGATATTCAAAAATTCATTAAAATTCTTCCTTAAGAGGTTTGTGAATAATTTCAACGGATCCTTGTTCAGGGTGATGCCGACTATTATGATGGTGAATTTCAAGTCATTCGGAGATACTTTTTGTTTTTTTGAAGAAAGTCAGCTCACTGTCAAAGAGCATCAGGGCAAATGGGCAATGTCCTGATTTTCAAAAATTCATTAAAATTATTCCTTAAGAGGTTTGCAAATATTTTCAACGGATCCTTGTTCAGGGCGATGCCGACCATTATGATGGTAAATTTCAAGTCATTCCGAGATACTTTTTGTTTTTTTGAAGAAAGTCAGCTCACTGTCCAAGAGCATCAGAGCAAATGGATCATTGCCTGAATTTCAAAAATTCATAAAAAATATTCCTTAAGAGGTTTGTGAATATTTTCAACGGATCCTTGTTCAGGGTGATGCCGACTATTATGATGGTAAATTTCAAGTCATTCAGAGATACTTTTTGTTTTTTTGAAGAAAATCAGTTTACTGTCAAAGAGCATCAGGGCAAATGGATAATGTCCTGATATTCAAAAATTCATTAAAATTATTCCTTAAGAGGTTTGCAAATAATTTCAACGGATCCTTGTTCAGGGCGATGCCGACTATTATGATGGTGAATTTCAAGTCATTCCGAGATACTTTTTGTTTTTTTGAAGAAAGTCAGCTCACTGTCAAAGTGCATCAGAGCAAATGGATAATGTCCTGATTTTCAAAAAGACATTAAAATTATTCCTTAAGAGGTTTGTGAATAATTTCAACGGATCCTTGTTCAGGGCGATGCCGACTATTATGATGGTGAATTTCAAGTCATTCCGAGATACTTTTTGTTTTTTTGAAGAAAGTCAGCTCACTGTCAAAGAGCATCAGGGCAAATGGATCATTGCCTGAATTTCAAAAATTCATTAAAATTATTCCTTAAGAGGTTTGAAAATAATTTCAACGGATCCTTGTTCAGGGCGATGCCGACTATTATGATGGTGAATTTCAAGTCATTCCAAAATACTTTTTGTTTTTTTGAAGAAAGTCAGCTCACTGTCAAAGTGCATCAGAGCAAATGGATAATGTCCTGATTTTCAAAAATTCATTAAAATTATTCCTTAAGAGGTTTGTGAATAATTTCAACGGATCCTTATTCAGGGCGATGCCGACCTTCATGATGGTGAATTTCAAGTCATTCAGAGATACTTTTTGTTTTTTTGAAGAAAATCAGTTCACTGTCAAAGAGCATCAGGGCAAATGGATCATGTCCTGATATTCAAAAATTCATTAAAATTCTTCCTTAAGAGGTTTGTGAATAATTTCAACGGATCCTTGTTCAGGGCGATGCCGACTATTATGATGGTGAATTTCAAGTCATTCCGAGATATTTTTTGTTTTTTTGAAGAAAGTCAGCTCACTGTCAAAGAGCATCAGGGCAAATGGATCATGTCCTGATATTCAAAAATTCATTAAAATTATTCCTTAAGAGGTTTGCAAATAATTTCAACGGATCCTTGTTCAGGGCGATGCCGACCATTATGATGGTAAATTTCAAGTCATTCCGAGATACTTTTTGTTTTTTTGAAGAAAGTCAGCTCACTGTCAAAGAGCATCAGGGCAAATGGGCAATGTCCTGATTTTCAAAAATTCATTAAAATTATTCCTTAAGAGGTTTGCAAATATTTTCAACGGATCCTTGTTCAGGGCGATGCCGACCATTATGATGGTAAATTTCAAGTCATTCCGAGATACTTTTTGTTTTTTTGAAGAAAGTCAGCTCACTGTCAAAGAGCATCAGGGCAAAAGGATAATTTCCTGATTTTCAAAAATTCATTAAAATTATTCCTTAAGAGGTTTGTGAATAATTTCAACGGATCCTTGTTCAGGGCGATGCCGACTATTATGATGGTGAATTTCAAGTCATTCCGAGATACTTTTTGTTTTTTTGAAGAAAGTCAGCTCACTGTCAAAGAGCATCAGAGCAAATGGATCATTGCCTGAATTTCAAAAATTCATTAAAATTATTCCTTAAGAGGTTTGCAAATAATTTCAACGGATCCTTGTTCAGGGCGATGCCGACCATTATGATGGTAAATTTCAAGTTATTCAGAGATACTTTTTGTTTTTTTGAAGAAAGTCAGTTCACTGTCAAAGAGCATCAGGGCAAATGGATAATGTCCTGATTTTCAAAAATTCATCAAAATTATTCCTTAAGAGGTTTGCAAATATTTTCAATGGATCCTTGTTCAGGGCGATGCCGACCATTATGATGGTGAATTTCAAGTCATTCCGAGATACTTTTTGTTTTTTTGAAGAAAGTCAGCTCACTGTCAAAGAGCAGCAGAGCAAATGGATCATTGCCTGATTTTCAAAAATTCATTAAAATTATTCCTTAAGAGGTTTGTGAATATTTTCAACGGATCCTTGTTCAGGGTGATGCCGACTATTATGATGGTAAATTTCAAGTCATTCAGAGATACTTTTTGTTTTTTTGAAGAAAATCAGTTCACTGTCAAAGAGCATCAGGGCAAATGGATAATGTCCTGATATTCAAAAATTCATTAAAATTATTCCTTAAGAGGTTTGCAAATAATTTCAACGGATCCTTGTTCAGGGCGATGCCGACTATTATGATGGTGAATTTCAAGTCATTCCGAGATACTTTTTGTTTTTTTGAAGAAAGTCAGCTCACTGTCAAAGTGCATCAGAGCAAATGGATAATGTCCTGATTTTCAGAAATACATTAAAATTATTCCTTAAGAGGTTTGTGAATAATTTCAACGGATCCTTGTTCAGGGCGATGCCGACTATTATGATGGTGAATTTCAAGTCATTCCGAGATACTTTTTGTTTTTTTGAAGAAAGTCAGCTCACTGTCAAAGAGCATCAGGGCAAATGGATCATTGCCTGAATTTCAAAAATTCATTAAAATTATTCCTTAAGAGGTTTGAAAATAATTTCAACGGATCCTTGTTCAGGGCGATGCCGACTATTATGATGGTGAATTTCAAGTCATTCCAAAATACTTTTTGTTTTTTTGAAGAAAGTCAGCTCACTGTCAAAGTGCATCAGAGCAAATGGATAATGTCCTGATTTTCAAAAATTCATTAAAATTATTCCTTAAGAGGTTTGTGAATAATTTCAACGGATCCTTATTCAGGGCGATGCCGACCTTCATGATGGTGAATTTCAAGTCATTCAGAGATACTTTTTGTTTTTTTGAAGAAAATCAGTTCACTGTCAAAGAGCATCAGGGCAAATGGATCATGTCCTGATATTCAAAAATTCATTAAAATTCTTCCTTAAGAGGTTTGTGAATAATTTCAACGGATCCTTGTTCAGGGCGATGCCGACTATTATGATGGTGAATTTCAAGTCATTCCGAGATATTTTTTGTTTTTTTGAAGAAAGTCAGCTCACTGTCAAAGAGCATCAGGGCAAATGGATCATGTCCTGATATTCAAAAATTCATTAAAATTATTCCTTAAGAGGTTTGCAAATAATTTCAACGGATCCTTGTTCAGGGCGATGCCGACCATTATGATGGTAAATTTCAAGTCATTCCGAGATACTTTTTGTTTTTTTGAAGAAAGTCAGCTCACTGTCAAAGAGCATCAGGGCAAATGGGCAATGTCCTGATTTTCAAAAATTCATTAAAATTATTCCTTAAGAGGTTTGCAAATATTTTCAACGGATCCTTGTTCAGGGCGATGCCGACCATTATGATGGTAAATTTCAAGTCATTCCGAGATACTTTTTGTTTTTTTGAAGAAAGTCAGCTCACTGTCAAAGAGCATCAGGGCAAAAGGATAATGTCCTGATTTTCAAAAATTCATTAAAATTATTCCTTAAGAGGTTTGTGAATAATTTCAACGGATCCTTGTTCAGGGCGATGCCGACTATTATGATGGTGAATTTCAAGTCATTCCGAGATACTTTTTGTTTTTTTGAAGAAAGTCAGCTCACTGTCAAAGAGCATCAGAGCAAATGGATCATTGCCTGAATTTCAAAAATTCATTAAAATTATTCCTTAAGAGGTTTGCAAATAATTTCAACGGATCCTTGTTCAGGGCGATGCTGACCATTAAGATGGTACATTTCAAGTCATTCCGAGATACTTTTTGTTTTTTTGAAGAAAGTCAGCTCATTGTCAAAGAGCAGCAGAGCAAATGGATCATTGCCTGAATTTCAAAAATTCATTAAAAATATTCCTTAAGAGGTTTGTGAATATTTTCACCGGATCCTTGTTCAGGGCGATGCCGACTATTATGATGGTAAATTTCAAGTTATTCAGAGATACTTTTTGTTTTTTTGAAGAAAGTCAGTTCACTGTCAAAGAGCATCAGGGCAAATGGATAATGTCCTGATTTTCAAAAATTCATCAAAATTATTCCTTAAGAGGTTTGCAAATATCTTCAATGGATCCTTGTTCAGGGCGATGCCGACCATTATGATGCTAAATTTCAAGTAATTCCGAGATACTTTTTGTTTTTTTGAAGAAAGTCAGCTCACTGTCAAAGAGCATCAGGGCAAATGGATCATTGCCTGAATTTCAAAAATTCATTAAAATTCTTCCTTAAGAGGTTTGTGAATAATTTCAACGGATCCTTGTTCAGGGCGATGCCGACTATTATGATGGTGAATTTCAAGTCATTCCGAGATATTTTTTGTTTTTTTGAAGAAAGTCAGCTCACTGTCAAAGAGCATCAGGGCAAATGGATCATGTCCTGATATTCAAAAATTCATTAAAATTATTCCTTAAGAGGTTTGCAAATAATTTCAACGGATCCTTGTTCAGGGCGATGCCGACCATTATGATGGTAAATTTCAAGTCATTCCGAGATACTTTTTGTTTTTTTGAAGAAAGTCAGCTCACTGTCAAAGAGCATCAGGGCAAATGGGCAATGTCCTGATTTTCAAAAATTCATTAAAATTATTCCTTAAGAGGTTTGCAAATATTTTCAACGGATCCTTGTTCAGGGCGATGCCGACCATTATGATGGTAAATTTCAAGTCATTCCGAGATACTTTTTGTTTTTTTGAAGAAAGTCAGCTCACTGTCAAAGAGCATCAGGGCAAAAGGATAATGTCCTGATTTTCAAAAATTCATTAAAATTATTCCTTAAGAGGTTTGTGAATAATTTCAACGGATCCTTGTTCAGGGCGATGCCGACTATTATGATGGTGAATTTCAAGTCATTCCGAGATACTTTTTGTTTTTTTGAAGAAAGTCAGCTCACTGTCAAAGAGCATCAGAGCAAATGGATCATTGCCTGAATTTCAAAAATTCATTAAAATTATTCCTTAAGAGGTTTGCAAATAATTTCAACGGATCCTTGTTCAGGGCGATGCCGACCATTATGATGGTAAATTTCAAGTTATTCAGAGATACTTTTTGTTTTTTTGAAGAAAGTCAGTTCACTGTCAAAGAGCATCAGGGCAAATGGATAATGTCCTGATTTTCAAAAATTCATCAAAATTATTCCTTAAGAGGTTTGCAAATATTTTCAATGGATCCTTGTTCAGGGCGATGCCGACCATTATGATGCTAAATTTCAAGTCATTCCGAGATACTTTTTGTTTTTTTGAAGAAAGTCAGCTCTCTGTCAAAGAGCATCAGGGCAAATGGGCAATGTCCTGATTTTCAAAAATTCATTAAAATTATTCCTTAAGAGGTTTGCAAATAATTTCAACGGATCCTTGTTCAGGGCGATGCCGACTATTATGATGGTGAATTTCAAGTGATTCCGAGATACTTTTTGTTTTTTTGAAGAAAGTCAGCTCACTGTCATAGTGCATCAGAGCAAATGGAAAATGTCCTGATTTTCAAAAATTCATTAAAATTATTCCTTAAGAGGTTTGTGAATAATTTCAACGGATCCTTGTTCAGGGCGATGCCGACCTTTATGATGGTGAATTTCAAGTCATTCAGAGATACTTTTTGTTTTTTTGAAGAAAATCAGTTCACTGTCAAAGAGCATCAGGGCAAATGGATCATGTCCTGATATTCAAAAATTCATTAAAATTCTTCCTTAAGAGGTTTGTGAATAATTTCAACGGATCCTTGTTCAGGGTGATGCCGACTATTATGATGGTGAATTTCAAGTCATTCCGAGATACTTTTTGTTTTTTTGAAGAAAGTCAGCTCACTGTCAAAGAGCATCAGGGCAAATGGGCAATGTCCTGATTTTCAAAAATTCATTAAAATTATTCCTTAAGAGGTTTGCAAATATTTTCAACGGATCCTTGTTCAGGGCGATGCCGACCATTATGATGGTAAATTTCAAGTCATTCCGAGATACTTTTTGTTTTTTTGAAGAAAGTCAGCTCACTGTCCAAGAGCATCAGAGCAAATGGATCATTGCCTGAATTTCAAAAATTCATAAAAAATATTCCTTAAGAGGTTTGTGAATATTTTCAACGGATCCTTGTTCAGGGTGATGCCGACTATTATGATGGTAAATTTCAAGTCATTCAGAGATACTTTTTGTTTTTTTGAAGAAAATCAGTTCACTGTCAAAGAGCATCAGGGCAAATGGATAATGTCCTGATATTCAAAAATTCATTAAAATTATTCCTTAAGAGGTTTGCAAATAATTTCAACGGATCCTTGTTCAGGGCGATGCCGACTATTATGATGGTGAATTTCAAGTCATTCCGAGATACTTTTTGTTTTTTTGAAGAAAGTCAGCTCACTGTCAAAGTGCATCAGAGCAAATGGATAATGTCCTGATTTTCAAAAATACATTAAAATTATTCCTTAAGAGGTTTGTAAATAATTTCAACGGATCCTTGTTCAGGGCGATGCCGACTATTATGATGGTGAATTTCAAGTCATTCCGAGATACTTTTTGTTTTTTTGAAGAAAGTCAGCTCACTGTCAAAGAGCATCAGGGCAAATGGATCATTGCAGTAATTTCAAAAATTCATTAAAATTATTCCTTAAGAGGTTTGAAAATAATTTCAACGGATCCTTGTTCAGGGCGATGCCGACTATTATGATGGTGAATTTCAAGTCATTCCAAAATACTTTTTGTTTTTTTGAAGAAAGTCAGCTCACTGTCAAAGTGCATCAGAGCAAATGGATAATGTCCTGATTTTCAAAAATTCATTAAAATTATTCCTTAAGAGGTTTGTGAATAATTTCAACGGATCCTTATTCAGGGCGATGCCGACCTTCATGATGGTGAATTTCAAGTCATTCAGAGATACTTTTTGTTTTTTTGAAGAAAATCAGTTCACTGTCAAAGAGCATCAGGGCAAATGGATCATGTCCTGATATTCAAAAATTCATTAAAATTCTTCCTTAAGAGGTTTGTGAATAATTTCAACGGATCCTTGTTCAGGGCGATGCCGACTATTATGATGGTGAATTTCAAGTCATTCCGAGATATTTTTTGTTTTTTTGAAGAAAGTCAGCTCACTGTCAAAGAGCATCAGGGCAAATGGATCATGTCCTGATATTCAAAAATTCATTAAAATTATTCCTTAAGAGGTTTGCAAATAATTTCAACGGATCCTTGTTCAGGGCGATGCCGACCATTATGATGGTAAATTTCAAGTCATTCCGAGATACTTTTTGTTTTTTTGAAGAAAGTCAGCTCACTGTCAAAGAGCATCAGGGCAAATGGGCAATGTCCTGATTTTCAAAAATTCATTAAAATTATTCCTTAAGAGGTTTGCAAATATTTTCAACGGATCCTTGTTCAGGGCGATGCCGACCATTATGATGGTAAATTTCAAGTCATTCCGAGATACTTTTTGTTTTTTTGAAGAAAGTCAGCTCACTGTCAAAGAGCATCAGGGCAAAAGGATAATGTCCTGATTTTCAAAAATTCATTAAAATTATTCCTTAAGAGGTTTGTGAATAATTTCAACGGATCCTTGTTCAGGGTGATGCCGACTATTATGATGGTGAATTTCAAGTCATTCCGAGATACTTTTTGTTTTTTTGAAGAAAGTCAGCTCACTGTCAAAGAGCATCAGAGCAAATGGATCATTGCCTGAATTTCAAAAATTCATTAAAATTATTCCTTAAGAGGTTTGCAAATAATTTCAACGGATCCTTGTTCAGGGCGATGCTGACCATTAAGATGGTACATTTCAAGTCATTCCGAGATACTTTTTGTTTTTTTGAAGAAAGTCAGCTCATTGTCAAAGAGCAGCAGAGCAAATGGATCATTGCCTGAATTTCAAAAATTCATTAAAAATATTCCTTAAGAGGTTTGTGAATATTTTCACCGGATCCTTGTTCAGGGCGATGCCGACTATTATGATGGTAAATTTCAAGTTATTCAGAGATACTTTTTGTTTTTTTGAAGAAAGTCAGTTCACTGTCAAAGAGCATCAGGGCAAATGGATAATGTCCTGATTTTCAAAAATTCATCAAAATTATTCCTTAAGAGGTTTGCAAATATCTTCAATGGATCCTTGTTCAGGGCGATGCCGACCATTATGATGCTAAATTTCAAGTAATTCCGAGATACTTTTTGTTTTTTTGAAGAAAGTCAGCTCACTGTCAAAGAGCATCAGGGCAAATGGATCATTGCCTGAATTTTAAAAATTCATTAAAATTATTCCTTAAGAGGTTTGAAAAAAATTTCAACGGATCCTTGTTCAGGGCGATGCCGACTATTATGATGGTGAATTTCAAGTCATTCCGAGATACTTTTTGTTTTTTTGAAGAAAGTCAGCTCTCTGTCAAAGAGCATCAGGGCAAATGGGCAATGTCCTGATTTTCAAAAATTCATTAAAATTATTCCTTAAGAGGTTTGCAAATAATTTCAACGGATCCTTGTTCAGGGCGATGCCGACTATTATGATGGTGAATTTCAAGTCATTCCGAGATACTTTTTGTTTTTTTGAAGAAAGTCAGCTCACTGTCATAGTGCATCAGAGCAAATGGATAATGTCCTGATTTTCAAAAATTCATTAAAATTATTCCTTAAGAGGTTTGCAAATATTTTCAACGGATCCTTGTTCAGGGCGATGCCGACCTTTATGATGGTGAATTTCAAGTCATTCAGAGATACTTTTTGTTTTTTTGAAGAAAATCAGTTCACTGTCAAAGAGCATCAGGGCAAATGGATCATGTCCTGATATTCAAAAATTCATTAAAATTCTTCCTTAAGAGGTTTGTGAATAATTTCAACGGATCCTTGTTCAGGGTGATGCCGACTATTATGATGGTGAATTTCAAGTCATTCCGAGATACTTTTTGTTTTTTTGAAGAAAGTCAGCTCACTGTCAAAGAGCATCAGGGCAAATGGGCAATGTCCTGATTTTCAAAAATTCATTAAAATTATTCCTTAAGAGGTTTGCAAATATTTTCAACGGATCCTTGTTCAGGGCGATGCCGACCATTATGATGGTAAATTTCAAGTCATTCCGAGATACTTTTTGTTTTTTTGAAGAAAGTCAGCTCACTGTCAAAGAGCATCAGGGCAAATGGATCATTGCCTGAATTTCAAAAATTCATTAAAATTATTCCTTAAGAGGTTTGAAAATAATTTCAACGGATCCTTGTTCAGGGCGATGCCGACTATTATGATGGTGAATTTCAAGTCATTCCAAAATACTTTTTGTTTTTTGAAGAAAGTGGGCTCACTGTCCAAGAGCATCAGAGCAAATGGATCATTGCCTGAATTTCAAAAATTCATAAAAAATATTCCTTAAGCGGTTTGTGAATATTTTCAACGGATCCTTGTTCAGGGCGATGCCGACTATTATGATGGTGAATTTCAAGTCATTCCGAGATACTTTTTGTTTTTTTGAAGAAAGTCAGCTCACTGTCAAAGAGCATCAGGGCAAATGGGCAATGTCCTGATTTTCAAAAATTCATTAAAATTATTCCTTAAGAGGTTTGCAAATATTTTCAACGGATCCTTGTTCAGGGCGATGCCGACCATTATGATGGTGAATTTCAAGTCATTCAGAGATACTTTTTGTTTTTTTGAAGAAAGTCAGCTCACTGTCAAAGAGCATCAGGGCAAATGGATAATGTCCTGATTTTCAAAAATTCATTAAAATTATTCCTTAAGAGGTTTGTGAATAATTTCAACGGATCCTTGTTCAGGGCGATGCCGACTATTATGATGGTGAATTTCAAGTCATTCCGAGATACTTTTTGTTTTTTTGAAGAAAGTCAGCTCACTGTCAAAGAGCATCAGAGCAAATGGATCATTGCCTGAACTTCAAAAATTCATTAAAATTATTCCTTAAGAGGTTTGTGAATAATTTCAACGGATCCTTGTTCAGGGCGATGCCGACTATTATGATGGTGAATTTCAAGTCATTCCGAGATACTTTTTGTTTTTTTGAAGAAAGTCAGCTCACTGTCAAAGAGCATCAGAGCAAATGGATCATTGCCTGAATTTCAAAAATTCATTAAAATTATTCCTTAAGAGGTTTGCAAATAATTTCAACGGATCCTTGTTCAGGGCGATGCTGACCATTAAGATGGTACATTTCAAGTCATTCCGAGATACTTTTTGTTTTTTTGAAGAAAGTCAGCTCATTGTCAAAGAGCAGCAGAGCAAATGGATCATTGCCTGAATTTCAAAAATTCATTAAAAATATTCCTTAAGAGGTTTGTGAATATTTTCAACGGATCCTTGTTCAGGGCGATGCCGACTATTATGATGGTAAATTTCAAGTCATTCAGAGATACTTTTTGTTTTTTTGAAGAAAGTCAGTTCACTGTCAAAGAGCATCAGGGCAAATGGATAATGTCCTGATTTTCAAAAATTCATCAAAATTATTCCTTAAGAGGTTTGCAAATATTTTCAATGGATCCCTGTTCAGGGCGATGCCGACCATTATGATGCTAAATTTCAAGTAATTCCGAGATACTTTTTGTTTTTTTGAAGAAAGTCAGCTCACTGTCAAAGAGCATCAGGGCAAATGGGCAATGTCCTGATTTTCAAAAATTCATTAAAATTATTCCTTAAGAGGTTTGTGAATAATTTCAACGGAACCTTGTTCAGGGCGATGCCGACTATTATGATGGTGAATTTCAAGTCATTCCGAGATACTTTTTGTTTTTTTGAAGAAAGTCAGCTCACTGTCAAAGAGCAGCAGAGCAAATGGATCATTGCCTGATTTTCAAAAATTCATTAAAATTATTCCTTAAGAGGTTTGTGAATAATTTCAACGGATCCTTGTTCAGGGCGATGCCGACTATTATGATGGTGAATTTCAAGTCATTCCGAGATACTTTTTGTTTTTTTGAAGAAAGTCAGCTCTCTGTCAAAGAGCATCAGGGCAAATGGGCAATGTCCTGATATTCAAAAATTCATTAAAATTATTCCTTAAGAGGTTTGCAAATATTTTCAACGGATCCTTGTTCAGGGCGATGCCGACCATTATGATGGTAAATTTCAAGTCATTCCGAGATACTTTTTGTTTTTTTGAAGAAAGTCAGCTCACTGTCAAAGAGCATCAGGGCAAATGGGCAATGTCCTGATTTTCAAAAATTCATTAAAATTATTCCTTAAGAGGTTTGCAAATAATTTCAACGGATCCTTGTTCAGGGCGATGCCGACTATTATGATGGTGAATTTCAAGTCATTCCGAGATACTTTTTGTTTTTTTGAAGAAAGTCAGCTCTCTGTCAAAGAGCATCAGGGCAAATGGGAAATGTCCTGATTTTCAAAAATTCATTAAAATTATTCCTTAAGAGGTTTGCAAATAATTTCAACGGATCCTTGTTCAGGGCGATGCCGACTATTATGATGGTAAATTTTAAGTTATTCAGAGATACTTTTTGTTTTTTTGAAGAAAATCAGTTCACTGTCAAAGAGCATCAGGGCAAATGGGCAATGTCCTGATTTTCAAAAATTCATTAAAATTATTCCTTAAGAGGTTTGCAAATAATTTCAACGGATCCTTGTTCAGGGCGATGCCGACTATTATGATAGTAAATTTCAAGTCATTCCGAGATACCTTTTGTTTTTTTGAAGAAAGTCAGCTCACTGTCAAAGTGCATCAGAGCAAATGGATAATGTCCTGATTTTCAAAAATTCATTAAAATTATTCCTTAAGAGGTTTGTGAATAATTTCAACGGATCCTTGTTCAGGGCGATGCCGACTATTATGATGGTGAATTTCAAGTCATTCCGAGATACTTTTTGTTTTTTTGAAGAAAGTCAGCTCACTGTCAAAGAGCATCAGGGCAAATGGATCATTGCCTGAATTTCAAAAATTCATTAAAATTATTCCTTAAGAGGTTTGAAAATAATTTCAACAGATCCTTGTTCAGGGCGATGCCGACTATTATGATGGTAAATTTCAAGTCATTCCGAGATACTTTTTGTTTTTTTGAAGAAAGTCAGCTCACTGTCAAAGAGCATCAGGGCAAATGGGCAATGTCCTGATTTTCAAAAATTCATTAAAATTATTCCTTAAGAGGTTTGCAAATAATTTCAACGGATCCTTGTTCAGGGCGATGCTGACTATTATGATGGTGAATTTCAAGTCATTCCGAGATACTTTTTGTGTTTTTGAAGAAAGTCAGCTCACTGTCAAAGAGCATCAGAGCAAATGGATCATTGCCTGAATTTCAAAAATTCATTAAAATTATTCCTTAAGAGGTTTGCAAATAATTTCAACGGATCCTTGTTCAGGGCGATGCTGACCATTAAGATGGTACATTTCAAGTCATTCCGAGATACTTTTTGTTTTTTTGAAGAAAGTCAGCTCATTGTCAAAGAGCATCAGAGCAAATGGATCATTGCCTGAATTTAAAAAATTCATTAAAAATATTCCTTAAGAGGTTTGTGAATATTTTCAACGGATCCTTGTTCAGGGCGATGCCGACTATTATGATGGTAAATTTCAAGTCATTCAGAGATACTTTTTGTTTTTTTGAAGAAAGTCAGTTCACTGTCAAAGAGCATCAGGGCAAATGGATAATGTCCTGATATTCAAAAATTCATCAAAATTATTCCTTAAGAGGTTTGCAAATATTTTCAATGGATCCTTGTTCAGGGCGATGCCGACCATTATGATGCTAAATTTCAAGTAATTCCGAGATACTTTTTGTTTTTTTGAAGAAAGTCAGCTCACTGTCAAAGAGCATCAGGGCAAATGGGCAATGTCCTGATTTTCAAAAATTCATTAAAATTATTCCTTAAGAGGTTTGCAAATAATTTCAACGGATCCTTGTTCAGGACGACGCCGACCATTATGATGGTGAATTTCAAGTCATTCAGAGATACTTTTGTTTTTTTTGAAGAAAGTCAGCTCACAAGTGCATCAGAGCAAATGGATCATTGCCTGAATTTCAAAAATTCTTCAAAATTATTCCTGAAAGGGATTCTTCACCGATTTTAATGTGGCTTTGTATTGCTAGAATAGCTGAACATGAAAGACATGAAAAAGGTGAAACTGCTACAATTACAGGTCAAGAAGAGAAGGAAGTACCACCTCACTCATTACTACATTTTACTTTTATTATGCATACGCAGCACAAGTCAATTTATTCTTTTTTTTTTGGAAAGAGCTTGATATACACTGCATCATATGAGATAATAGGAGCTTATTATTGATAAAACTGTGTAGTCAGCAAGTTTTAAGTACGGGTGAAATTTTATTTAATCACGGCAACACAATACAGCAGTGTAGCATAGAGACAGAAACTACTTGATAAGTTGAAGGTTTAAAGGAAATGATGGATGGCCTGCATTTCAGCAGCGCGCACACACACACAATAATGTTTAAATAAGTAACTTTACATACAAACATAAGGAAAACCTCTTTTGAAAAACACACAAAAACTGTCGTCGTAGCAAAATCTCAGTTGTGATCAAATCCACCGAGTTCTGCTCCAACATTATTGTTCACATGATGACACCTTAATATTTTATCAAACAATATAATTTGGCCCCTTCTTTTTATAACTGTGCTAAAAGAAAGTGCAAAATCCCTGACATCAGAACAAAAAAGAAGCCCTAACGTTATGAAATAAATCTCTCTGAGAACACAGTGCACTGGCTCAGACTTTGGAACTGGCATGAAAGCAGCCGCAGACTTTTTAAATTGCCATCTGAGTAACAGAGTTGTACTGCAGCGCTTCAGCAAATACATTTAGGCTTAACGCCCCAAACTGTGCATTTATGTCTGCTATAAAAAACCCATTTTGATTTTCTTTTAAGGTAAAGACAAGAACACGTTGACATTGTGACACAACACAATGCCTGAGCCACGGGGTTTGTATATTTGACTGTCAAGTCATATCAAGTGTCTTTTATTGTACACGTTGTATTGCAGCAATAAAATGGAGTGCAGCATCAACGCTGACAAAAGAGTAAAAAAGTGTAAAAGATACAAAACTTGCTCAGTCAATTGGGCACATGGGCACAGTTTCCTTTCAAATAAAAGACTCAGTACATTTACATGCACAGCTTAATCGAGCTAAGGACGTAGTCTGACTAAGACGGGCAATCGGACAACTTGCAGAGTCCGAGTACACAGGTGAAGTAGAAAATCGACGTATTGGCCGGTATGTATGACTCCGCCACGTAGGAGGTGCTATATCTCTCTATAAGCTAGTGCGTACTGAATCAGTTTCCTGTCGACTTTTACCCCACAGTAAAACAAACGGTGAAAGAAGTGATGGATTGTGCTGTGGTTCTTTTTGTTTAATACCTGCTGTTCATGTTACTCATGATACCAAAGAGACCGAGCATTGCTCTTGTGGTTGATGTGTTGTCCGAAGAAAGACGCCGCTGCCGCCGTATGATCCGGGAGAACTTCTAGGTCAAAGTCCAACTCCTAGTCCGATTAAGCGCATGCAGGAATAATCGGACTATGGGCCCAGGCAGGCCACAAGTGGAAAGGGAACTTGGCTTGTAACCGGAGGGTTGCCGGTTTGAGTCCCCACCAGGCCAAAGGGCTGGGGTAACCTTGAGCAAGTTACCTGACCTCCATTGCTCTCCGGGCGCTGCTCATTGTCGCTGCACACTGCTCCTTCTAGGAAGGATGGGTTAAATGCAGAGAAATGATTGCCCCTAGGGGATAAATAAAGATAATAATAATAATAAAAAAAAAAAAAATCAATCACATTATCCAGGTATGTTAGTCCGACTAAGACTCGATTATAGTCGGACTAATGTGTTTACATGACATTAAATATACAAATGAATTATTATCTTAGTCTGAATAAAATCAGGCATGCATGTAAATACGAGTGTTTTATCAAATATAAGGTTTTTAAAAAGCAGTTTTGAAACAACAGAAGCTTGACTTTGGAAAAATATGAAATTATAAAATAAGACGGGAGTACACAAACAATATAATTTCTTTCTCAACAGTTTATCTTAGTACCATACGCATTTTCTTCTTCAAATGCCTCACGTTCAGTTTCCATAAAGTGCTTTACTCACAAACAAAGGAGACGGCAGGCTATAATCACAACGCCAGCATGCATTTCAATACTAGACGGCACCATAATCGCATTCACCGTTTTAAGCAATCCATGTCTGCCTTTCAATAATCTATGATCAAAGACAGATGGTGAAACCTGTATCCTTTAGTTTCTCCCCATCTCTCTCTGCAGACTGCATCAAATTTCTCTCTCTCTCTCCATCAGTCACACCTAGTTTTGCCCCCTCCAACCCCCTGTCACACAAACTGCTACTAATAGAGGCTTATTTTTAGCACATGTGAGGTGTGTGTGTGTGTGTGTGTGTGTGTGTGTGTGTGTGTGTGTATGTGTGTGTGTGTATACACATGATGGATGAAGGTGATTTTTCCCACCTTTCTCAAGAAGAATAGGGGGAGAGATGGACAGAAGTGAAGGGAGAGCAGGGGTTGTGAGCGAGGACACACACTGCGTGATGCGAGTGTGGAAGTAAGGGGTGAAGTGGAGGAAGGAATGGCATGAGGTTTCCATGTGAAATCGCTGCCAGCACAGCACGCTGACCTACAGTATACTGCGAGTACCCGAGGATCAACGGGCCGCACGACTCAGCTTCAATGAGATGAAGGATGACGGCGACCACCTGATATACTGCACCGTCCAATCCAAATACAGCTCACTCCGGTCTTTGCTCTGGGCAAAAACAATATTTAATCATAAATCACTTGGCTGTCTTTTCCTCTGTATCTCTTCAGAGAGGTAGTCGAGCAGTAGCTCAGAGGTGACGGAACCCTGCTTTTGAGTCATGTTCGAAGGAGAAACTACATGGTACGATATGGCTAATTTAGCATCTGACTCAATCTGCCTGAGCGAAATATGAACAGCATGAAGCAGATTAGGACTTAAACTATTGGACCCTCGCCAGAGGAAAACAAACAAGGGACAACCAAGCAAGCAACGGATAGATAGAGGGATTATTCAGCATACACAGAGAGCACAAATAACTACAAACCAACTGTCGCTTTTCTTTTAATAGCTCGGTCAGAGACGCCACTGCATGTGTTTAAAAACGGTGGCCATATGCAAAAAAAAAAAGAAGCAATTTCTGTAAATATTAATATTGATCCGCACAGATGATTATCTTCTCCTTCAACCTTGAACTTAAACAATGGGTTTATTTTAGGCCACGTCGCTGATCTTAGCTGTGAATGTGCGAGACACGAGGTGTAAACAACAGACGGAAACAGACGTGGCGAGCTCACCTGAGCGCGAAGCTTCACACGTCTGGCGACAACACACAAGCGTGTTCTCAAAAAACGGATGCGACATTTCTTTCACTCGTCTACTTAAGCATTATTTTACAAATGCCTATTACATGTACCGTTGTCAAATGAGTTCACACAACGCTGATTAAGCCCCATCAGCTCCTCACGACTCTCTGTGCGTTTCTTAGTATAGAAGCGGTGAGATCTCACGTCGTCTGACAATATTCCTGCACTGCACACAGGAAGTGATACTTTTTTTACGGCAACAGTGAGCTAGCATAACATGACTGGAAAACACAATGAAGCACCAGCAAAAACTTCTATTGCTCGAAAAACATTTTTTTTCAGCAGTTTGGCGAGATTAATTCTTCTTGCCCCCATCCACATAACATACACAGAGACACTACCTCTGTCAGAGCTGATAGTATTGCTTGACGGAAACTGTTTTCTGATGAAGGACACAGCATACAAATGTGTTGCATCATTCCTGTTCACAAGGACCAAATAGAAGTTAAAAAATGACATCAGCGACAAAAAGAAACCCCCACCAAAATGTACGCAGTGCAGGTTTATCAGCTCTACCCAGCAAATAACTATATTTAGTAACTTCTGCAGACATCTACTATCTAGGTGTGTTTGAGTAGGGAAACATTTCAAAACATATTAAACCTTGCAGGACAGGGGTCCCCGAGGACCGGGATTGGAAAAAAAGAAAGATTCTAAAATGTTCTAAAATAATGTTCCTTTCACTTTATTTGTGTTTTTCTAGTATATTCCTGTGTATACACTCTGGATATTTTCGTTTTACCACAGACGGGCAAGGTACCACATATGGTACGATCATAGAAATTGATTTTCTACAAAAAATTTGAAAAATGTAACTACAGGTTATATCCTCCAATAACATTCTGGGGTAGAAAAGTTTCATTTCCAAGTATTATGAGTGCCTTGTAAAGGGTTAAAATCACTTATTTTATAATGTCACACGACAGATTATGAAATGACAAAACAGCCGTCATAATATAGCAAACAAAGCAACAATCTCAAATGAAGTGGAACCAAATCCAGCAAATTAATTCAAATATATTTGCCCTGTGAGTCATGGCTGCCCAAACCCTGAGGCTTCAGCGCTACTTCCTGCTGAGTTTTTATTTTATATATCACTCATTATGCCAACATGCAGCTCAGTATTTACCCCACGGTAAAGCACACAAGCAGGGGGACTTCAGCTTGGAGTGAAGGTATCGTTGTGATAATGAACAATACCCTTCCTACTGCGAGTGCCATTACCACACACTGGGATATGGCTTAGCCACGCGCGCTAACCCCTGTGAGAACTCATCAGGATTTCATCACTGACAGCACGCGCTTTATTCACGATGCCTGTAATTGATGTTTGATGTCAATTTGTGTTAAAAAAAAAAAAGAAGAAAAAATGGAAAAAGTGATGGACAGGCGTGTAATGACATTTGTCAGAGACAAGAGGGAGGGTGCAGCGATAAGACTAAAATTTAATAAACTCCACATGTGTCTGAAAGAGATAAGTTCAGAGGAAAGACACACACGCATAATACCTCACCTCAGTGACACGATGCATCATTTTCTCTAAGTTAACTCGGAAAGTTGAGAGTGTATTTACGAAAAACGCTGACGAGCTCGATCATCAAACAACAGCGTCCAAATGTATTCGTTATTACAAAATGTAACACCATCTCACACACACAAACACACACACACACACTGCATCTCTGCTGTGGCCAAAACTCAGACAGAACATGTTTTATTTATATATGAAAGGTTGATAAAAAAATCTCTTTGGTCATAGCCACAACAAGCGAGCTGGAAAAGAAGAAGAAGAATTCAGCAGTGCTGAAAAGCAAAGGAGTATGAGGTAAATGTGTGTGTGTTCGTGTCAATCTGAGCTGATGTGTGCACACAACACCAAGGCGAAGCATGCAGCACGGGCGAGGTAATCCGATTACAAGTTACAAAGTTCTATTGGCCTCTGGAGGAGTTACTTTACCAATTACTGCATACAAACAGGAAGTTGATAAGTTACTTCATAATGCATCAATTTCACCAAGTGACGGTTTTCTTGATGCGTCATTTCATTTTGCACTAATTCATTGGTTTGGCAACCTCAGCATAATGATCAAAACGTAGCAAATAAACATTATGGAATATAAAAATGATGCCCCACCATTTCTGAGATTATCATAGGTTCTCAGGGGGTGTTGGTGCCAATCCCAGCTGACATAGAGTAAAAGGTACAGTCAATTTAGAGACTCCAATTTCTCCTAATCCACAAATCTGCATGTTTTTGGACTATGGGAGGAAACCAGATGGCCAGACCATGGATTGCCATGAGATTACAGTGATCTCGTGGCTTTTTTCTGATGAAATATGAAAAATGTAAGCTGCGCTTTTCACAAACTCGGACTCGTTCTCATTGTACGATTTTTCGGCTGGAAAAAAGGAGCCAGCTAACAAAACTCAATAATCCCAAAAATGACTAAAAGATGCTTTGTGTCATTAAACATGATTCTATTAACCACTGTTATCAATCCTTGGGAGAAATAAGGGGAAGCTATGTCAGATGGATAGTGCCCATCAGGAAAATCTAATTTGAAAAGGCTACCAGAAGCTTTGTGTGTGTGTGTGTGATGTGATGGAGGACAATGAGTTATCTGTGTTTTACTATTGTGATGCTGATGCATGTTAATGGTCTTATTTATAAAGCACTTTTCTAGTCCTGGTGACCGTTCGAAGCTGCTTTTACGCGACAGTTGTTGCAGAACGTTTTCTATCACTCATCTGTCATACCCAATCACGTCCACCGAAGGACACATTGGTATGTAGACTACTGGAGCTGGGAATTAAACCCGCCACCTTTGAGTTGAAAGATGACTCACTCTACCACTGAGCTGCCATCGCCCCATGTATATGCATTCATGTTTTATTTTAGTATTTATTCCATGCAAAGATGTGATTTTGTTTTCTTCAAATATTTGAACTTCACCCAAAAAGAGTCCACACTGAGATTCTTGCAGTGTCCTAATGTCAAATCAGAAATGAAGGGCTGGCACACTGACTTTATACTGTATGATGCAATATAAACAAAGTTCGTGTCGTCTTGAACACAGCAAGTGCTGCTGCTTATTTCTATAGCGATTCAGGGATATTTAATACAAGCTAAAGTCATTTACAAGGCAAAACTATTTATATCGTTCTTTTATTTGTAGACTTCACGTCATTTCCAGTAGCACAACTAATCAGCCTCCAAACAGAAGAAAACCCTCTAGTCTAGACTGACGCAAATAAGATCATGAATATCATCTTTTCATTTTCACATCAAACCACCGTCTACCACTGAATGGAATTCATTTGTCTCGTTGTTATGCCAAACGCGTGCACTGAAAATGTTATTCTTATTTCGCAGAATCACGAGGAAATCTCACAAAGACGCCAATGAATGCAGCTTTTAACGGTTTCCAGACGCTATAATGACACTCGGCAAAGGCACGTGTCTCTGACGGGGGGGACAGGGAGGACGGTTGAAGGAAGGGAAATGAAGATAAAGTTTAAATTCCACTTTATCTTCAAAGATGTCATCTTTGTGAGGACAATTCCGTCTGGTCCTTACAATTAACCCTTCAACACCGAAAACACACTTTGCATCACTGTAGTTAAGCGACAGCTTGTCCTATCGGAAACAATCCTGGGGTTTCTGAAAGCTGAGAAGTTGCACGTCAAAGCTAACGTGTGGTTATTAAGGTAATTTTGTTGCAGGAAGCCAAGCTGACGGATCAGCGTATTTGAGTGTGAAGAACACCTGGACATAAGTTTCCAAGTTTTTGGTCTGATTTTGTACATTGAGACAAAGACTCAAACAAATCATATTTTAAAGGTGCCATATGTAAGAATGTGGCCAAAAATGGTTACTACATTCCAATTCAAAATACCGAGATCTTTTAGGTTTTGTTTTCTGACGTAACTGGCAACCCGTGTTTGCTCGGCAGAGACTCTACTGACTGCAATGATTGGTAGAGGCGGTAGGTGGCGCCACATGCCAAAACATAAACATGATTTGCAGTCTGCAAAATATTTTTTTTAATGCAAATATTTTGTCTGTACTGTTGTTGTTGGTGAGTTCAGTTTGTTATATGAACATTATTCCTGAGTCTCTGTGACATATTAGGAGGATTTTACAGCCAGTTGCTTTAGATTTATTACATAATGCACCTTTAAATATGTTTTATACTGATCCAATTTCCAGGTTTTTCTTAATTTAAAATTGTTAAAACAGTATATTAACATGCAGTAAACTGTAAATAACTACCAGATATTGGAAGTATTCTGGAAAAATGGACAAAAACACATTCGCTGGTCCTTTTATGGTTAAAATAATATATATTTTGAGGGTTAGGTGTTAAAGGGTTAAAATGTCTCTTTGGGACTTGGTTTTCATGGTTATGGTTAGGCTAACACTAAGAATGTGGTAAAATAATGTTTAGCTTTTTAGCACAAGTTCTGGCATGAACACTGACCTGGTCAGGACCAGTAGTAGTTGTCATGGAGACCAAAACTAATAAGGCCCCTAATAAGGCAGAACCTCATTTAAGGCTTGTTTGGGCTGTCCAAATGAGTGGACAGTGTCGCACAAAATGTGTGTGTGTGTGTGTCTGAATGTGTGTGTGTGTGTCTACAGGCTAACACGTCTAACAGTATTTAATTAAACAGAATTATAGTAAACAGAGCCAGTCCTGATATGGTAAATAAAGCTCTAGGGCAGGACAAGCACACACACAGAATGCAACAAACCAATTAGTAGAGAGAGTAGGGGCAAGGAGGGTGACTATAAATGACTGTCATCATCAGTAACACACACACACACACACACACACACACACACACACACACACACACACACACACACACACACACACACACACACACACACACTCTCTCACACAAAACACACACCGTGGTGTAGCTCGGTGCAAAAAAAGCTCCACAGTGTAGGTTCGACAGAGGGATACTTGTAACTGCCAAAGCTAATTGTTGACACAGGAGCTTATCCAGAAAAGAACCATATCAAGGTGCAGTGGACTGAAACCAATTTTTAAAAAACTGGGCTCCTGACTTTACACAATGAAGTGGATTCAAAATGCCAATTAACCTGCGGCTCCTTTGCAGATATAATAATCCTCCGCCTCCACGACTCGACCTGAACGGCACGTCTTCGAGCGGCCTCTGCGCAGCCAAGCTTGAATATTAACTTAAAAAAAACCCATATATGACATATATAAAATGCAACAGTTCATTCAGTTCAGTCCTCACTGGCTCCTGTTGCACTGGTGCAGATACATCTCTTTCTCCTTCTCTCACTCCATCATTGGAGCAGACACACAAGAGCCAGTAGTCATGGTAACACCATTCTGGGTAAACTTAAGGATGGTATGTATGTATGCACACACACACACACACATTAGGACCAATGTGTGGACCCCGTGTCCCCAAAACTGAGAACAACGTATAGGTACAAAAAAAAAAAAAAAAAAAGTTGCCTGAACAGTGAGAAGTTAGTTACACTGCATTATTCACCACTCTTTCTTTATTTTATTATCCAACTTTATTGATACGTGCGAGTGTGTGCGTCTATTTGCGAGTGTATTATGCATGCACGAGGCACCCAACAGATGCCAGGAACATCTATTATTACGCCGTTCATGCATTTTAATGGGCAGAAATTGACCAAATTAGCACTCTTACAACCGCTCCCAGGTTCACACGGTGCCAAAGAGCATGTGACACGCGCCGCGTGTGCGTATGGTATGGGAAGTGAAAGACATCGATATAAATGTTCAATTAGGCTGCAGCTCCTCAGCGATATATGCACGCTTCCACTCGTTAATGTGCGAACAGCTGCATTTGTTAATTCTGACATCAATTTCCTATAGTTCTGAGTGGTTTGGCCACTCTGTGAAGCCCTGATTTAAGTTTTTTATTGCATTTGCATGCAGTTAACAGTCTTACAGAGACTGAATGAGAGCTTAAAATTAGATTAGACAGTCGTTTGAATTGGCAGCGGTGATGCCTGATGCACACTGCTGTGCCACAATACTCAAAAAAGACAATGTTGTGTAACATTAAATTATAAATGAATGTCCCTTACATTCAAGTCATTGCCAAATGGAGCGGAAAGGTGGGGAAACAGTGTTTTAGTCTGTAAAAATGTAGATAATTACTCAGACTTCCTCAGTGGGTGGTCACAGAAACTCTACACTGGTGTTTTCATTAAACAGAAGAAGTTGTGTTTCTTTCTAGACTCACATATTTCTGTCCGGAAATAAGTGATTGATGGTAACTAAAACGTCCACTTCTGTGTTTCAAAAGTTTGAGAGGCCGGCGTATCAAAATGAGAAGTGAAAATTGAAAGTGAATAATTCAAAACCAACATTTCAAGTTACAGCGGATAGAAACATCGAGTTTGATTTGATCAATAATCTTCTGACATAACACTCTCAGTCTCAGTGAACTCCACACGCTCGAGAATGCTGGGATTCAGCTTTTGAGTTGAATCTGTAAAAATCAGACCTATATTGAAGTTGCAAGTGGTTTTAAATTTAAGTTTGTTGCAGATACAGACGTCCGACAACAATTCAGCATCAAAACCTAACTGTGCAAGTGTCCAATGTGTCAGTGTTTAATGACTTCACTGCACTGTCAGGGCTAACTGGTTCATCGATTTCTGAAATGGTACATTAGGCTCAGAAACTGCGCAACAGTGAATCCCAGTTAGTGAAATTTGAGCTTTTTTTTAAAACAGTTATTGGCACAGAGACTAAGCTTTATCAGTATTTTACTACATAGAATAAACAGGAGCAATTCATTGTTGGTTCACGCCATTCCATGGGAACATCAGTACATTGTTTAAGCTTTAAATGGTTTAATACAGGGGTGTCAAACTCATTTTCTCTGAGGGCCACATCAGCATAATGGTTACCCTCAAAGGGCCAGATGTAACTGTCATACAGAATAAATGTAACCAAATATAATGTAAAATAAAGGTAACTACTCCGTAACATATTGCTAATAATAACTTTCTGTATTTATTACTTATTCAATTTGACTCGTCGCATGATGCGTATACAATGATACGATCCTGTAGTGGCGGTGACTTTGGTCACTTTGGGTAACACGATCGCCATGCATTGTGGGAAATGTAGTTTATGGTCAATGCACGCCTTAAAGCAGCATAGACCTATTTTAACACAGATTTTTGAGACCAATTAATCACACGAGGGCCACATAAAATAACTTGGTGGGCCACATCTGGCCCCCGGGCCTTGAGTTTGACACGTGGTTTAATATCATCATGCTGTTTCTCTTTTCTTGGTGTGGTAACTGGTCACACACACACGTGTGTTTCTAAAGAATAAAACAAAATCTACAGCATCACTCCTCTCTGCCTATATGTGTGTGTGTGTGTGTCCCTGTCTGTGTCCAATAGCTGCTTTCAGAACACGAACACGGAGCTCTGCAGATGTCAAAGTCTGAAAAGATAACGAGGAGAAACGCAGAGGTAGGAATGAAGCGGCACGGATGTCAAATTAGCATTCAGACGCCGCTCTATTGACAAGGTCATCCAAACAGCTGCTTTATCTCCCACCTTCGAGGATCAACTCCTCGGATTCAATAGAAACATCATACTCATATGTTGCGTCCTCCTCAAGGCAATGAGAGCTGACAAGAGGAAAGAAAACTGAGGGAAATGGGTGCAAAGCTGTTAGAGGCACGCTGTCGATGTAGGCAACATAACAGAGGGAGTTTTAGCTCAGTGGAACACAGTGTGAGGACATACAAGGAAAAAAAAAAGCCCATCGAAGTATCAAGGAAAAGATTTTGACTAAGTTTTCGGAAGTTGAAATCTCACTGCAGCTGTACAGAGGAGAGGAGTGTGGGGAAGGGTGAGTTGATGTCATACTGAGAGCTGGCTGAAGGGTTGGATAAAAGGCTGTGCAATTCTTTTTTTCCCCACTGAGAGTTTCTCAATGGAGGTGGAATGCCACAGGCTTCCAGAGGATGAGCTGTTTGACTGCCAGCGAGAGGGAGAGGGAGGATAGAGAGGGGAGAGAGGGAGGGAGTGAAAAGGCAGACGGAAAGAGGGGAAGAACAAGTTCAAGCACATCAGTGCTCACTGTGCATACAGATTATTGATTATTATTGTATTATAGACTGAAAGCAAAGTTAAAAAATAATATGTGCACATATGCAGAGAAGGATAATCTTCAGATAAACTCTCTCTCTCACACACACACACACAGATGCATCCATCATCACAACCTCGACCACAGACACAGAGTACAGTACACTACTGTACTAAAACATCACTTCTGCTGATTACACAAGTCCTGTCAAGACCAGACGCTCCACTTTCTGAGAAACATCAGCAGCAGGATTCTGGGTGTGGAAGTGGAAGTTTTTTTTTTGTTTTTTTTTAATTTTTTTTTGTGCCTACCTTGGGTGAGTGTCCCCATGAGGAAGCGGTAGAAATAGCGAGCCACCTTGGTGAGCTGCCTCTTGCACCTTTTCCTGCACTGGCTCATCTTGGTCCAGTTGTGGGTGGAGGTGATAACAGTGATGCTGGTGTTACTCAGCTCTGCTGCCGGACGGAAGCACGCTTCCAAGGTAGGAGAGGAGCAGCAGAGAACTGTGCGTGTGTGTGTACAGTATGTGCGTGAACAGTCTGATTGGAGCTGCTTCTCCTCTTCTTCTCCTCCTCACTCACCCCCTTTCTCTTTCGTCCTCACCCCCCCTCTCGTTCTTCTCTCCACCTGTAGGGTACTAGCTGTCAATCAGCCAGCTGAGCGCTGTCTCCTCCCCTCACGCTCACGAGCCTGTTCTGACCTCTCATTGGCTGGGAGTGGAGTGTGGCGGAAAATTATGGACCAGCACTCATGTGAGTGAGCGTGTGTGTGTGTGTGTGTATGGTGAGAGCATAATACTACAAGAAGACTGGCTTGAGTAGCAGGTGGTGGTTTTTCTGCTGCTCTCCAGCTTCTATTTTTCTTCCACTTGAGGCTCAGCTTCTAAGCGTGTGTGTGTATGTGTGTGTGTATACGTGTGTATGTGTGTGTGTATACGTGTGTGTGCGCCAGCAGGAGGTTGAGTAAAGTGACAGAGGAAGCAAAGCAACCCGATTAATTAGCATCACGCACCATCCTTTCGCTGTCTGTTTCCCTGCTCACTCATTAATGATATTCATAACACAGAGATGGAAAAGATGGGGGAAAAAAAAGGAGGAGGAAGAAAGAAGGAGGGAAAAAAAAAAGTGCAGGTACAAGGGGGCAAAACTGCTGGGAATGCATAATTAATATCTTTCCCTCCTCTCTTCCAGTGCGATGAAAGGGAGAAATGGGCTCGACACGAGGAAAAGAGGTTGTTGGACAAATACCAGCTCTCACCAGTCGATGAAAGGATTATTATTTCCAAGCAGAGAAGGAGGAGGAGGAGGAGTTTTCAAATCCTGTGGGTTTTTTAGAAAGAACCACATATTAGTTCACGTTCCTCATCGTTATGGTTCTGCCTCCACTGTGTGTGCGTCCCTGCACATGGAAACACAGACACCTTCTTTTCCCTGTTGACACATGTCACTGTTTCTCTCTCTCTCTCTCTCTCTCTCTCTCTCTCTCTCTCTCTATCTACACAACTGCCACATTACCCCACTCAACGGCTGCCACTCCACCCCTATCCCCTCTCTTTCTCCGTGACGCCGAATTAAAAGTGATTACCGTTACCACGGCAACCCCAGACTCCATGGATTTTTCTGGTAGTCTAAGTGGCAGACAGACACGCACATGCATGCACGCACACACGCACACACGCACACACGCACACACGCACACACGCACACACGTCTGTTCTTCAGATCAGAGAGAAAATCAATCAAACGTCAGGCAGATGCTTCCTCTCGACCCTCGTCCTCATTTAAAAGTCACACAGACGAGTCAAAGCGCAGGTCGAGTGTTTGACAGCGAGTTGTCCTCGACTCTTCCCTGAGTAAATGCAACATGACCTGGCAGAGTAAAGAGCCTTAACGTTCAGTGGACACACACAGGGATTTACGCGTCCAGTGACTCTCAAAAGGCAAAGGCATCGAATAACATGAATTTAAAGCAAAGATTACAGAACAATTACGATAAGTTTTTTGATATAGAGTGCAAGAGGGCAAATATACTCAAAATCAGGGCCGAACAATGAATTGATTTCACGCAATTAGTTAATCGCAAAAGGCTGCTGTTGGAGCCATTATGTCATTCATTTGTTAAGCCACCAGAGGGGGGCGTTAGACTTGAAAGGGCATAAATCTGTTGATTATTTTCTCAATTAATCAAGTAATCATTTGGTCCAATGATATGACGACGTTCTCAAATGTTGTTGTTTTTGTCCACAAACCAAAACGATTCGATTGAATGATTTCTTTATGTGGAGTAAACAAACCAGAAAATATTCACATTTAAAGGTGCATTATGTAATAAATCTAAATCAACTGGCCATAAAATCCTCCTAATATGTCACAGAGACTCAGGAATAATGTTCATATAACAAACTGAACTCACCAACAACAACAGTACAGACAAAATATTTGCATTAAAAAATATAATATAATATATATATAAATATTTTGCAGACTGCAAATCATGTTTATGTTTTGAAATCATGTTTTGGCATGTGGCGCCACCTACCGCCATCTACCAATCATTGCAGTCAGTAGAGTCTCAGCTGCTGAGCAACCACGGGTTGCCAGTTACGACAGAAAACAAAACCTAAAAGACCTCAGTATTTTGAATGTGAATGTAGTAAATGTTTTTGGCCACATTCTTACATATGGCACCTTTAAGAAGCTGAAACAAATCCGAAATCATGTTTTAATCCTGAAAAAAAGCTACGTACTGATTAAACGATTATCAAAATAGTTGACGATTAATTTAGTAATCAAATAATAGAGTAGTAATAGTAGTTGTTTCAACTCCAATGAGACTATAGAACAGAAGGTAAACATCCAATTGCAATTGCAGTATTTATCAGACAAAATGGCAATCATCATCATTCAAATCATTCAGCCCTACTCAAAATACACCTGAATCATACAGTGAGTAACTTAAATAAATAACTTAAATTAACTTAAATACATTACATTTTATTATTATTTTTGGTTAGTTGTCACCCAGGGATTAGGCTTTCTTCTGAACAAGCTTCTAATCCAGACTCTGTTACCACCATCTCTGACATGAACCAGCCAAGACAAGATTATCAGAAACTGTCAAAACCAAAAGTCAAGATAACACATTGTCAAGATTATAGGTTAGAACATGATTGACACATATCCACGATCTGTGCCAATAGTAAGATGACTGTTGTCTGTGTGTGTGTTTTTCAATGTTTCTAACCAGGAGTATGAGTCACCACCACCACTACAATGTCCAGGGTGTGAACCTCATGGAGCCAAGTCTAGATTCAGTCCATTAGAGATTATTATTATTATTATGAAGAAAAACAAACAACGAACACGACACCTCACACAGCAATTATCAGCGGACAAAAATCTTTCATATTTAGAAGTAACATGTAAATTGACACTTCCATCACATTGAAGTAGCTCTCAGTTGCTTTAATGAAAGGAATAAATATCGCATCAGCGTTAAAATGCCAATAATGGGATAGAAAGAAGCTAGAATTACCACAGAGAAGTAACAGTAACAGAAGGCCTAATGCAATTAAACTAATGGAAGATGGTGGTGCATGTAAATGCAGCAACTCTATGCTCTCAAATGTTGATAAAAATACAGATTATTTATTGGATATTTAAGAATCCGAACTCATTTTATCACGACTCTAATTCTATGTCATATGTGTTATCCAGAGTTCTGTGTATTTACGTTTTCCCAAAAAAACGAATTCTACATGTATAATTTAATGTTCATGAGGCCAAACATACGTTTTTAAACAATGTTTTTTAAAAGCAACCTCAAGGCAAAGGGGGTCAGAGACCTTTGATGACCAACTATAAGAATACAAGAATAAATAAGTGTTTGTTCCATAAGAAACTGAATTCTCTACTTGTGTTCTTAATAAATAACAATAATATAAAAGATCAAATGCATTTCACAAGGTCATACTTTGAGAAAAACTTTAAAATTCCAATGAGTTTCATCCTCGAGTCAATGTGAATGTTTGTGTCGAGTTACTGCACTCACAAGGCAACACCTTGACCTTTGAAAACCAAATGATCCAAAATGAATTATTTTTACTTAATTATTAAATGACCGCAAGGAGTGCACAATTGAAATGAAGGAGGAACAAATTCTCAGAGTAGTCACCGACTGTGCCAGGTGTGGACACACACACACACACACACACACACACACACACACACACACACAAAAGTCATTAAAAAACAAGCGAGAGTCATGAAGGCGAACAGATGGACATGTCATACAGACAAGAAGGAAGATGAGTTAAGGAGCCGACAGGCTGCACTGCTGACCTGTCAGTGAAGCTCCAGATCTGCAAGCTGTCTGAGTGATTGGATCCATCATTAGGACGGAGACCCGGGAGGCGTACGGCCTAACCCGACTCTCAGGAAACTGTCAGAAACATCATCAGACCCCCCGGAAATCTCTGCCTCTTTTGACAGGTCAACAGGGACATCAAACCACATCTAAACTCCCTACTTTTAGTTTTTTTTTTTTCAAACTCAAGGTTTGTATTGATTTAAAGTGAATCTTTTCGGGCTACAGTGGAGGAACAAGTTGTCTTCGAACCAAGGTTGGAGGTTCAATCCCGACTCTGACGTGTCCCTTGGCAATTAAGACACTAAGGTCATTTTTCACACCTAATTTCACACAATGAGGGACTCTGGATTGCAACAATCAGCCGGACCTTTTCAATAACGTATTCCCCTCCTCTCCTGAGACGGCACTGCATCAAGAATGACTGATGAAGAAGACGAGACAAACGATGAAGAAAAAAAAAACTCATCTGTTGGCTAAAGGTGAAGTAAGTAGTTTATAGTGCCATCTAGAGGAGAGGCTGAAATTTACAACAAAGAACTGCTACTCTGCTCACCCCCTCCCTTCCCTGAGCGCTACGGTATCCTCAGCCGGTCAAATGTCGTCCTCGTCGTTTTTCTCCGTGTCAGCAGATGAGGTTCGTGAGGTGAGGGAGAGGGAGAGCTACCGCGGCTGTAGCAGACGAAGCGGAGAGAGAGGAGGCGGGACTTCCGCTACAAGTAAAGCGACGCTTGATTTATTCTCTCGGGTTTGTCCTTACAGGCTCCGGTAGAAACATGGCGTCTCGCTGCTAACAGTGGCTATGCAACAGGGGCCCGTGACCACGTTATTTTACATGACTTTTTGAAACACTAAGAAAATGAAACAAAAACTATTATACAGCGACCAGACAATGCAGGAGCACATAATATGTATAAAAAAAGTGGATTTTGGGTTATATAAACCCATAAATACTACGCAGTGTCCCTTTAATGCTTTAATAAACTTCTGTCCACATCAGAGCAAAACATGGAGCTGCATCAAATCCTATCATTTTATGTCAACATACGACACATATACGCTGCAACTATGGGCTCAGCCACTTCCCCCCGGATTTATGTTTTGGTTGTGTTTACCCCCAATGCCCTGTGTTGTAGTCCGCTTCCTGCTACCAGAGTTTGCTTCTTTGGTTGTGCATTCACACCACCCCAAACAAACCAGACCTTTCCAAGCAAAGAACTAGGATTTGATTAATTAGAGCTGGTGTGAATGCATCCCAAGCTGGGCTGAATTAATTTGGGCAAAATATGCAATTTATTTGAGATTTGATTGAAGTTTAGTCTGAGTCTTTAGTTTCAATATTCACTGTGTAATATAGATTTAAAATCTTTTCGAGCACCAACCATCAAACCATTAAGACGCTGAATTATTGGAAGAATGAGCGTATACATAAACACGCCAGTGCTCAATGTTCTCATTGACATAGTAGACAGACCAATTAGAAATGGAAGACTTTAATTGCAGCCTTTGCTGATGTAATAACTGTGTTTTGGTTTCATTTGAAAAAAAAAAAAAAGGAGATTAATATGTTCAGCCCTAATCCCAAACACAGATAAATGTAGAGTGTTGCACCAGTAACGACATCCAAAGTAAAAGCTATGCCTTTAGGAAAAAAAAAAATCTGCAGGATAGAGTTTGCATAATGTGTCTGACAATGGGAGGATTTCTCCACAGATATGGACAGGATGCGTCAGTCAGGATATGTGACATATCCTGACTGACAGGATGTATCACACAGACTCATGTGTCAGTCTACACACAAACAAATGTGACACTGACAGTCTTTTCAAATCTCTGGCCTTACACCAACAGAAACCCCAACCCAAAACGATGAAACATATCTTTAGCGATCTAAAATTCCCCCCGTTCACAATGAAAATGCGACTGCTGCACAATGATAGAAATTTGTTTTTAACCCTGTTAACGTGGCAGGCAAAGACACCAGCTGGTGAAACCCACTCAATACCCCTATTCAGTGAGAACATGTGACTGTGGAGGAAAGGAAGGAGGGAGGAGAAAGACAGAAAGACGTAAGGAGGGAGGGCAGGGAGAGAGAGAAAGAGGTACAGGTGGAAACACTTGTCACGAAGGACGTTCTGGTTAAACCACAGATTCAATTTTAAAAGGAAAAGTTAGGCTTTAGAATAAACCGAGGGCAACATTTGTCTTCTGCACATTTATTTGGAGAGAACTGCTGTGAGTCAGTATTACAGTATATACAAAACAGACAAAAAAAAAATGATGTAATGATGTCATTTACACTATGATGTAAATTATGTTGCAAAAGCCTTGCACTGATGCAGGTACAATATGTGAGGGTTTATGTCTGATGAGTCGTCAGCCCGGTCGTGCTGAACTCTGCCAGCCAAAGGCTACGGTGTGCAATAAATCTTCATCACGGTGAAAGCGAAGGAGAAAACAGACTCCTGTAGTACTTTCTGTACTCAGCGAGCATCTCAGAGCACCCAGGGTGTACATTTTTAAATGAAATTAAACAATATAATAAGTGAATAATGTGTAATCCTCCTCCGCTGCCTCCTGCGGATACATAATTCCCTTACATTACCTTAGTTGTCTTCAAGATCTGACATGCTGCATGATTATTTCGAGTTAAGCCATTACTGATACCAGTCAAAATCACTGGATCAGTTATCAGAATAACATCTGATAATTCCGAAAATATCACAGAAACAACTAAGAGCTACACGTGACACCTTAAAAAGTGGCCCGTGGTGAGGAGACGTCTGATGCTGCTGCTGCGTCAAGGTTCCAAGTGTGTTTAAAGACTGTGTTATACATAATTTAACGAGTGGCACTTAATGGACAGGATGTTTATTGTCATTATACAACTGAAATAATCGGACCCTGCACCTTCTTCAGGGTATCCGCGGGGTCTTAAAAAGTCTTAAATCCAATAATTTGCATTTAAGGCCTTAAAGTGTCTTAAATTCTCCTAAAATCTCATAAAAGGTCTTAAATACAATTTTGAAAGGTCTTGAAAATCTATCAACGTTACTTTTAATTAAAACATTTATCCAGCCCAACTAGCTAGCGTGCTGTGCGCGCGCCGCGGTGTGTTACAGCTTAGCATAGCAGCGGAGAAAACTTAACGAAAGCCCACAGCTAAGCCGAATTGCAAGTTCAATGATTTGTGGCTCCAATTTTCTCCCTTCATGTCTTTTGTACTTTTTTGCCAGTATGTATTTGAAATGGGCCTTAAATTGTATCCATTATGGTCTTAAAAAGTCTTAAAGTTGATAGGTTGAAACCTGCAGAGACCCTGCTTCTTGCTGTGAGGCAACAGTGCTTAGTTACCACTAACCCAGAGAGCTGCAGCGCACTGGATAGTTTCTTGTTTCTGTTATTTTTGTCAACACGAGATATGCCCTGTGCATGAAAATCCCAGTAGATCGAGTGCTTCTGAAATACTTAGAGCTTTCAGAAAGTCTGGCAGCATCCACCCTCTCCCTCATTCTTATGCGCGCTTTAAACTGCAGCTCGTCGTCGTGATGGTGAGGTCTACGCGCCTGAAGGTATCGAGTTGGTGTTGATACCAGCAACTAACTCAAAAAGTGATCGCGGTATTTGGAGATGAAAAAGTGCTATTGAGCCGTCCCTTAATTTTTTCCCTCTGTAAAGCAGGTTGCATACGCGAGTACGACTTCATCAAACCTTTAACGGCTATCACCATAAGCACGGGGAAGATAGATACTGAAAGCGAACATCATATATTTTTTTAAATATAATATTAAGTCTTACATTTAGATCATAAACATGAGTTATAGTTTTTAATGCCAGCTTCTTCTTTTTTTTATGACGGCCTCAGACACAGTCACAGAACGAGAATGAATCATGATCCGTTTATCGCCTCGCAGCCGCCGCACAAATCATTCCACTCAAACAAACACGACACTCGGGGTTATTTGGAAGATGTTTAACGGCACGCGGGATAACTCCGCGGGCAAAAGCAAATCATCTGTATCCATGGTGATGATGGTGTTTGCTGCTTGTGAAGAAGAAGTCTGAGCGTTTAGCCGTTTAAGCACCCTCTGCCTTTCATGTGCTGCGAGTAGACACTCGACAGTGAAGTGCACCGACCACACACACAGAAAATGAGGAATGAGCTTTAATCCATAACACAAGTCAGATCCAGGGAACGTGGGTGTGGGAAAGAGGGCGTTGAAGCATGACAGAGGCAATTATTTCCTTTATTTCTTCGACTAAACTCATAAACAACCTTAGACATAATGCAAGAAGCTTTATTAGCAGAATAATAAAGCAGAATCCAGTCCAACAACAAATACAGGGTCCTAATTAACCGTGTCTTCTGGTTTAATACTGAAGCCAACCAGGATGAAACAATAACAATATAGTCAGTCATTAGCCACAAGGGGGAGCTACTACGTTTGAATGAAAGTCACAGTACTGATTTCTAACATCAGTAAAGATTTTCTTGAGGAATCAATGGTCTTAATCGTGAGTTTCTGGTCTTTTTAAATAGAACATGATTTCATTTTGTCAATGATGTTACTGTTTAGAGGAAAATAGATGATAAAGAACAACATAAAATGTTGTCAACTGGGGTTGTATCTAACGATTCATTTTCTGGATTAATCGAGTAATCGTTTGGTCCATAAAATGTTGAAAAAATATTGATGAGTGGTTCTCAAACCTGGGAATTTGTTTTGTTAACAAACCAAAATGATTCAGTTTTAATGATTTCTTTGTGATATGGAGCAAAGAAACCAGACAATATTCACATTTAAGATGCTGAAAAATCACAGAAACTGGTTTTAATTGCCGATCCGTGGGCCATATGTGGCCCAATCAATCGATTACATGTATCTCTCCACTTAATATCATGTGTTTAAACACAATTTAATACAAATATTTTTTATAATGGTAATAAGACGACTTTCGGCTGTTATGACAGTATTGCATGTATTGCCTTCAACATTAAAATGATATTATTAATGACATAATAAATGGAATATTGTCATCTAAAGTTTAGCTCATATTGCCCACCCACTACGGAACAGTTGTGCTACTCTATTTAAGGGTGGAATAGAATCAAAAGGTAGTGCATCCCTCTGCACCATGTCTATCGACTCAGAACACATGAAACGCTGTTAGACTTTAAATTAGTTGGGAAATGTCTCTATTAAAACACGTCTGCACTGTCCACACATGATGAGAACACAACACGACATCTATGAGACACTGCTGCCACCTGCAGGCAAACACCCTCACGGCCACATCGCCAGAATAAAAGTCATCCGTGTCTAAACAGACAGAGAGAGACGCTCATTAACGCCACTGACATCAGTGTCAAACTCTAACAAAGTCAGAGTGAGTACTTTTTTAATGAGATATATATTGATATGAAAAAAGTGTGTGTGTTGAGATCTTGGACCATATAAGACATTTAAATCCGTCTTCTGGTCTCATCCTGAAGCCAACCAGGATGAAACTAAACAAAATAATCAGTCATTAGCCACAAGGGGGAGCTACTACGTTTGAGTTTCTGGTCTTTTTCAATAGAACATATATATATAAAAACAATTTTTTTTAACTTGTTTGATTGTGTTTTAAATGCATTTTTTAAAATCTTATTATTACTTTTACGAGCATTATTGTGTTTTACTCTTTAACTGTTCAACATCCCTGTTTTGTATTATTATTCTCATAAAGTGGGATATTATTGAATTATTATTAAAATAATTCTACAACGAAGTGACGGTGATGTACTCTGTGCCTTTGCCTCCTAAGCTGCTCAATAAAACTATTGCATACTATAACTTGACCTATAGTTATTAAATCTTTGTTAAACAATGTTCTTCTGGGTTTAATATTTTGAAAAACATTTCACAGATCTGCCAATGCGTAAATCATTTGTGAGAATCTATCTTTAGATAGATTTAGAGGACAGAGAGGAGGAAAAGGTCAATAACCTCATCTGGTATGAAGTAATTCCACAATGAAGTGATGATGTACTCGGCCTTTGGCTGCTAAACTGCCAAATAAAACAATTGTATACTATAATTTATATACCAAATAAGCCGCTCTAACTTTGAGAAAATACATCACATACATTTTGAGTCTTTGACTGAGAGAAAGACAAATCTAAAACAGCTCATCTGCTGAGTCACTCTTTGTTAAACAACCCTATTTTGAATAACAGTTCACAGAAATAATGTGTTATAATCTACAGTTTAGATGACAAAGAGGAGGAAAAGGTCAGTGAGGTCAAGCCATATAAACAGACAGCAGTCTGCTGTGTTGTTTGTGGCTGTACCAAACTGTTTAAACCAGCAGAGGGCAGACACACACCAGCAAAACTGCAGCGACTGCACACAAACCCAAAACTCTCTGAAAAGGAAAAAAAAAAAAGTCACCATGTTGGGATTTTAAATGTCCTGCTTAAAAACTTCAACCATGAAATGAAACATCAACATTATTCAGTGATTCTCCTCCATTACAATTAATATTTAAGTGACTGAATAAAACAAATTTATATCTCTGTAATGGCAGGAAAAGAAACTCATCAAAGTATTTATTTGTGCTGACTTTCTTTGGATCGATGTCAAGCAACGCTTTCCTCCAATCTGATTTAAATAAAGATAATTATGGCACCTGGAAAATATAAAGCAACAGCGCAAATTGAACCATTAGAAATAAGACTTATAGAGGGGTAAACGCAGCAGAGATTTCATTGCCCTGTAGTTACTGATCACACTTTGCTCTGCAGAGCGATGATGGTGCCAACAAAAAAAAAAAAAGGGAAAAAAAGCTGAGACATGACATCAGAGGATTTGTTCATCACGTTGAACTGGAGGAAGAAGAATAAAGACGAGCAGAGAAGTGACGTAAAAACGAGACGGTTAGAACTGAAATAAACACGACACAAAACTCTACATCTATAAATCTGCACAGCACCCTCGTGGAGCTGCTCGTGTGAAGCTGCCGACGTGTGAACAGATGAAGACGGAAAGAGGACAAACTCCAGGGAGACGAGACTGACGGGAGGACAGTGAGAGATGAGAGGGGATTTCAGGATGGTTTATAACATGCAGGTTTGGGCCAACCAATTATTATGCAATACTGTACCTTATACCAGGGATGAAGGATATTAGATTGTATGCTGATATCCTACATGCCGATATATCAGGAGTGCTTGGTCCAATAAAATCTATCTATCCAGCTATAATACATAATCTGTTCAATGAATAAACAATAAATTATTATACAATTATTTTATTAGATAGATAGAATAGATTACCAACTTAATCGTCAACTATTTTCAGAATCCTTTGATTATCATCACTTTTTTTCTAGTGCTGTGAAACGTTAACGCATCAACGTTAATGCACGACGCGTTTCCATGACCGGAAAAAGACGCGCATGACGTCACGTTTACGTGTTATTGTTAAAATGAGTCTCTAAAGTAACACTAAACTTTAAAAACAGAGGCACACATACGCAGTTACACAGGTACGCTGGTTATTTTGTCGCGCTGCTCTTTTTATTTAATGAACAGACCACTCCAGACTGTAGGCGTGCTAAAAGGAGCTAATGCAGCTAACGGAGCTAACTGGTAAACGGTGCCTGGTCTCTGGTGTCGCGGCAGGTAAACATGACGTCATTCTCGTCATTTTCCTTTTAGTCGTCATGGAAACGTGTCATGCGCACATTAACCTTTTGCACAGCACTACTTTTTTTTACTTATATTCTGGTTTCTTTGCTCCATAGAGCAAATCATGAATGCGCACTGATTTTGGAATTATTATATGAAAAGACTTTTGTGAAGATCCTCATTTCCAGATTTGGGATTCACCGATCAACATTTTTCAACATTTCACCAAACAAGTACTCGATTCATCGAGAAGATTGTTCTTGTAATATCTCACAGTGACTTAGAACTGAACTGAACATTGTGTACAAAACTATTACTGGGAAAGAGAAGCAACAAATCAAATTCTGGTGAGCCACAAAAAGGTCTCTGATAATCCCCTCACTGCCAATCCCAATGTGGATTCTCTCTACTGCTTCGATATTAAATCATATCGAGGGCCTCAGAGAGCCTCCTCCTCTCACTCTCACACCCACCCACTTGGCTGCCTCACTGCCCCCCACGCCTCCCCCCCCCCCCCCATCTGAAGACACACAGCAGGTGTTTTTGTGACTTGAAGATCAGAGAGCCTCAGAGAGACTGAGCCTCTCTGAGCTTTGGCTGCCTGTGTGGGAGGGGGACAGAAAACTTCCCTTCTGTCTTCTTTCTGCAACAGAGAAGGAGAAAAAGCTCCTATTCTTTCTCCCCCACAGGATCACAGCCGCAAATGTTCAACCAGAGCGCTCGTCGTGTTCTTGTACTCTTTTGATCATCGTCCTGGACAAACGTAACGAGCCAAACGATTTCTGCTCTGGCAGAAAGGTTAGAGTCGTCTCAGTGTGACCACACACCTACAGCTCACGCTGGTCAGTGCGTTGGTGGAATCAAAGGGCAACGGGGAGAACATGCTTGGGTCTGACGGTCGAACGTGTCGCTGCTACACGGCTGCAACATGAGAGGAAACTGTAAAGGGTGTAAATCAGGATTTACATGGTCATGTTTGTCTGTTACAAGCCTTTTTTTATAGAGAAAACCTGGGAGCTGAGGTGTCCCCTGAGGAGAAAGGTAGCGTGGGTGCATGCACTGATTAAAGAGCGGGGAAAGCAAAGAGAAGACAGGCCAAAATGTGCACCAGGTCCATTCTATGTGCGCACGATACGCAGACGTAACTAAAATTACAGTTCGACTTTGCACTGTTTAATGCGGAGAAAGGAAGTTCTGATTAACGCTGTTTTTTAGTGTGTATCTACGTCATGACCTCGTTTACAAAGCCCTGAAGTTTCAAAAGAACAGTTCAGCCACTGCTGAGAACGCTGTGTTTTATTGTAATCTCGGGCTCATCGAAATCTCTGAAAAAACCCCTTCTGGTTACGTAAACAACATTTCTTCTGAAAAAGCGGATCCCCCTGGTCCGGGCACTAGTCCGGGTACGTCCGGTTGCGTACATTGAACCGCAGAAGAAGAATAACGTCCGTTGTGGAGGTGTTTGACGAGCGACAGTGTCTTCTGACTCTGGGTCTGACTCCGGGTCAAAGTCATCAAAGGGACTGCGGTGGGGAGTCGTGACGAAGCTATTTTTAAACACTGTTAAAACAATGTTTTGATAATGAGTAGCAGTGCATCCACTGTTCCAGAGGGGGGAGCTGCGCTTCTGAGAGCAGGTGTGCTGATTATGTCACTTCCGGGTATTGGCCAATCACAAGACAGTTGGGAAGCCGGGGTGAGAGTTGAGTCTGAAATATCGCGGCTGGGGAACAGCATCAGAAAAGAGGATTTCTATTGGCTCGTTTACACCAACTAGGGGGTTTTTGACCATAAAAACAAGTTCATGTATGTAAGTAGACCTCCATAACTCACATATATGTGCAACAGGACCACTCTATGTGAGCTTTAAATCAAACATGTGGAGTTAACCCAATATCAGTGCACCCCACTTTTACCGACCTGAAACAAGCTTTCAGCTCTGCTCTCCTCTCTCACTTTCATTCTCAAAGTAGTTATCAGGCATTCATTAAAGTCAGGATAGCTACTGTGGTAATTCCTGTGTCATTACCCACACCATGTATTAACCAAGTGGTGGTGAAAGCTTCCAATAATTACTCATTTGTCAGGAAACTTACTTTGTGACCCCTGCTTTAAAGTTTTCTACGTCAAACCAAAGTTAATCAATTCTGGGATATATGGAAGAAATCAAACATGAATGAAATATGTGCTATTGCCTTGTTTCCATTATGCTACGGTTCGGTTTGGAACGGTAAAGGCCTCAGTCGGGCTTGAGCTTTGACAGTGAGCTTAAGTGCGAGCTGTGTCCAATGGCCGCGGCGACAACGAATAACGACATTTAACGCGATACAACAGACAACAACGGAGCAACTTGTTTTTTCGGCTTGGTTTGCGGCCGTTTGTCTCAACAAGACGTCAAGTTTTGTACGAGAATAGACTGCGGCTGACTGTCATGAGTGCAGCCGGTCTAGCGTCACCCTGACCACACTGTACTATTTTACTCTGGTACACCAAAGGAAGGGTACTGAAAAAATGGAACAGTTAGAGCTGGCTACGTTGGTACTATTCCTAATGGAAAACGCCAGTATACAATATACTCGGTGGAAAACAGCTTAAAAAAACATCTCAACCAGAGGAGGAGAAAAACAAGGGTCTGCAGTGGAGATGTGTTCAAACAAAGACAGCTGTTGAAGATAACACAAGTGAGCAGGGAGCTCTCATCATGTGATCATTCTTAGATGCTGCCGCTGCTCAGAGCAGACACATTTCTACCTTCAATCACGTGCAAAAACGAATCAAACAGGTTCAGTGCTTATAGAAATAAAACAGACAGTGGGGAAAGCTATGTGCATGTATGTACGTACACTAAAACACAGAATAATCCAGGAGTATTTTTCAGTTAACATAAACTACAGCAGGGAATTAGCCTGAGCCCCTTTAGTAACATGTTGGCTTCTCCATCCACAACCCATGTATTTTAATTTGAGTGTTTCCTCTTCATTGCCTTCCTCTGTTCCCAGCACAGCTTCACGTGAAAGCCATTAACAAAGACGGCGCAGTCTAGTGTATCTGATAAGGACAGCTGCTGAGTTAAATGACCCATCTGTGTGTAAATGAAATAATCTGTCCTAATAGAACGGGGACAGATCAGTCCCATCGCTGTCAACCATCAGACAACAAGGGGTCACCTTCACCGTGAGTCAGGCAACGGGCAATGTCGACTTGATTTGGAATCCACAGAGAGACTTGGTTAAAGCTGTGCCGTCGCCTATTTATGCTTGTAACTGTGTTTTCCAAGGGTGTTGTTTGTCTTTCATCAAGTTTACAGAAACTTTTTTTTTTTTTTTTACTCATGCTCTGTGCCATAGTGCAGCTATTTGAAGGCCATCACAGGCTGTGCCCAGAAAATTAAGGAGTGGATGAAAGATATTGATGGAAGACTCTTTCCTGTCCTGTCACCCCAGGGCATAGTCAATCAAAACATGCCAGTGCAAAGGTTATATGGGCAATAGGAACTGCACCTAAGAAGTATGGTTCGGAGTGGCTGTCTCCAAGACAGATTCAGCCCACATTAATTCCAAAAGAGTCGTACAGTGTCTCCTGGAGCAGGACCTTCACACTTTGACAAAAAAAAAATGTCAAAGACCTCCCATTTCTCTCTAAAGCCGAGTCAATTTGGCATTGACAAGAGACCTGGCGATGGCTTTATGACAAGTGCAGCATGTTGAATCAGCATTACCACAGCACTGTGATTGGCTATTTCGCTGGGATTTGACACAATCATCTGAAGAGAGAATCTTTGTGTTACGACAAGATAAAGAAATGCTGCAGCTTATATTTGTAGTTGCCACCAAATAGGTTTTCCCTTTTTAATGACAAATCAAAATGTCTTTACCTTTAAAGACCTGTTGGACTCTTGTTCCTCTTCTTTAGCATTTTAATCTGCTCTGCCTGGCACTTTGATTTCACTCGTATTGATTTTACCGTATCTTTTTACTTATTTCTCTCCGTACATAACTAATTGTGGATTGTTATATTGTACGCTTGTCTGAACCATGGTCTCTCTTAAGAACGAGACTTTAAGGAGACGAGTTCACTGGTTCGTTGGTTGAAGACAACTAGGAAGTATTAAACTGAATAGACAGTGGGGGCACTGGTAGCAAAAATAACTCTATTTGAATGGAAGTCTATGGGAAAATAAGTATTAGCATTAATTGCTAATGTATTTTTGTCAAGTGTCAGTTTCATAAATGATTTAGAGGAAAATAAACAATACAGTGGACACACTGTGATTGATCATCCAATAGGAGCCTGGTAACAGTTGGACCGTATCTTGACAGGTCTCTGCAGGTTTCAACAAGTCAAATTTAAGACTTTTTAAAGACCATAATGAATACAATTTAAGACCCATTTGGCAAAAACGTACACAAGACATGAAGGAAATTTAGAGCCACAAATCGTTCAACTTGCACTTACCCATCTTATGCAAGCAACTACACAACACACTAGCTAGTGGTGCTCGATAAATTCTCACCGGGCAGCACAGGTGGCCAGTTGTAGTTGTTGTAGTTGTCGCATACTCAAAAATCAAATCATTTCAAAGCAAGACTGAAGTTTATGCATGTTTTAAATAAAGGTAACTTTAATAGATTTTTAAGACGTTTCAAAATAGTACTTAAGACCTTTTAGAAGATTTTAGGAGAATTTAATAAATGTTAAATTCAAATAATTGGATTTAAGACTTTTTGAAGATTTTTTAAGACCCCACGGATACTACTGCCACCTGCTGGAAAGGAAGGTTATTTTTTTCATTCTTGGTGCTTCTCCATTCATGCTCATGTTACATGTGTCACGCCCCGGATTCGACACTCACTCGGACTAATGGCAGCTTTGATGGTGACGAGTGCACTCGAGTGCACTCACGGCACCACAACTACAATCGCCAACTCTCTTAATGTAACCCCCCCCCCCCTTTTTGCTCTGTCGACATCTTCTTCAGCATGGAGCTCTCTCCGTCTTTGTGTCCAGCGATGGCCGCCGCTGAACTTTCCACCTCCCTCTCAACTCAATTTCCAGAGCTCCCTTCTCTGCTCTTGCCAGACTTCTTAAGTGCCTCCACTCGAGACAGTATTCGCTGACTGCGCGGCGCGCGTACGTGTGCGCGAGAGCGCCACCTCGGTTTAATGACACTGGCGAGGGAATGGTAGGGGGGGATCCTGTAGACTAAAGTAGTGGAATAGTTTATTTTCCTCCTCCTCCTCCTCAGTCTCTTTCTGCTTTCTGTCTGTATGTGCCAGCAGTAAGACAGAGGTGAGACGGGGTGAACTGCCTCCCACCATAACAGCGGAGTGATTGAAAGAGTAGACGCGCAGCAGACCGTGCACCTTTTAGACAAACTTGACAATGTAAACACAAAATGCACACTAAACACAATGTATTGATTCGCACCGAGGCTGCTTAACTTCTTGTTGGTTCATTCTCTCCGAACGAGCAGCATCTATCCATCATGAGTGTAAACACAGCAGTTATGTAACGTGCGTGCATGTGGGAGTGAATGCTAATGTGAGCATTTGTGTACAGTATGTGCTCTCGCGTTAGTGTGAGTACTTGCATGTGCGCTGTGTGTGAATGAACGGTGTCTCTGTAGGAAGAAGAAGCCCGATTTGGCTGAATTCACACCCAAAGGCTCATGGGAAGTCAGTGGGTGGACAGGTATGGATCGGCGGCAGCAGAAGGAAGCCGGGGTAGCTTGGATTGGCTTCACTCACTAACACTTTTAAATGCTCTTGTTTGCAGTTCCCATCTCTGAAGGTTTCCTTCTCTTCCTTTTCCTCAGAATACCTGGACCTATTCTGAGTGTGTAACCCGGTTTTGAGGAGGCACACATTTCCCTGAGCTGATTATAGTCTGTACAAAAAAATGTGGATGAAAAATTGCTCTTGCTACACTATCAGTGTCATATTTTTGGAATGGTACCTTTGGTTCGGAAGTAATGCAACATTTTTATGTGTGAATACTTTTTTTCAAGAGAGAAACATATCTGTGTTAAGGTCACCATGTTGTTGTTACAGCAGCGAAACGTCAGCGCTATTTTTGCCGCTGCCAAATCGCATCAAGCTCAACAGAGCAGATTGCACCAGAGAGCAAGTACGACACAGAATCAAAGTAAAACACTTCCGCCCCACTTTCAAAATAAAAGACAATACGCAGGTCATATAGCCTATCGCAACCTCACATCGTAACATTACGTCGTAACCGGTGCTACCAGGTCAACAGTCAATTGATCAGAGGGTCTCGGAGAATCATAATGTACGACGAGAGACTGATTGTTGAAGTGGAGAAACATAAAATCATTTATGACACCAGATCAACAGTTCTTCCACATCAGAGAATGAGAAGTTTATCCCGGGAACTCGCGTCCGTTCTGCATTATCGCGTGATCTTCCGTGAATACCGCTGGCTCCCAAGGCACTGCTGCGCTGCCGTAATGCACCCCTTGGGGATTGACGCCGGGAAGAGGACATACATGTCCTCAAGCCCGGTGGAAATCCGGCTTGAGTAGGAAAAATATCCATTTCTCCCAATTCAAAAAGTCTTGCACAAGAGCTTATTATGACACAACATTAGTTTAGAAGAACAGCATCATGTCCTTATTGGAACCTTTTGACTGCTGCTCCTTAGGACAGCGACTAAACATGAACCACTAGAAGTATACTGTTGCAAATGTATTAGGGAAATTAGGGAGGCCGTCTTTCACTTGAAGAATGGACGGCACCCGGGAGGTTATCCCTGCCTGCAGTCAGTCAGACAGGAGAGAGAGAGAGAGAGAGCGATAGTAGCTGAAGATGGAGAGAGGTGAGGGATTGTTGGGGCGGAAGGTTTCATTTTAAGAAGCTGAGCGAGGGAACCATCGGTTTCACGGCACAATTATTTGACATGACTGGAAGCTGCGATCCTTTGCCTGATGACTAATTTCTGAGACCTGCGCAGAGGAACTCCTCTTACTTTCCAAAGAGTGGAAAGTAAGCAGCAAACTAACCACTCTAGGCACAGATAGTGCCCGTAATATGCTGGCAGCTGCCTGGCGACTTCTGTTTGAACACCTTCCCTGTCTCTGTCTCCCTCTGTCTTAATTTAGTTGGATTTTTTTTTTTTTTTGTATAATCTATTGACAGCCCTAATAAAAAAAAAGTAAACCCAGTGTTGAAACTCTCACAGTAAATGTAGCCACGGTTTATTTCCTACATGGCTAAGATTAGTGATAAACCAAAGGATTAGCCAGGATACCTGAAGCCACCACCATGAAAACACATAAGCTACACCGCCGGTGAGTCCCTGAGCCGAGAGAAAACAAAGGAAAGCTCAATTCCAGAAAATATAAAGAAAAGAGTTAGAGCTCGTTATTCTTTTATCAGTCGCAGGCAGGCCTGTGTATTTCATACTTTCCAGAGACAAGAAAAAGGCACAACAGAAACTCATGAAACTTTAATTTTATGTGTATATACAGTACAGTCTCTGTCTCTGTGCCCATAGGTTTTATTCAAACTATCCAGATTCCAATTACTCCAAACATAACGACGATGAGACCTATGTTAAGGAAGACAAATATTGCTAATTGGTCTTCAATTCAACATGACGCGAGGAGCTAAGTGTGATTTATAGTCTTATTCACTGCAAAATAATGTAATCTGCAAGGCCATAAATCACAAGCTATGCATTGCAAAGTGCTCATAATGGGCTTTTCATATTCATTATGTGCTTAACAATTCAACAAACTACTACACTGGCAACACAATTCAAACATTTTTAGTTGAATTACATTATCGATTATAATCTCTGCCAATTACTGCAAAGCTGTAAAATATATGTGCTTTTTCTGCAGTGGATGTTTTTTTCTTCCCTCTCTTCCTATTTCCTCCTTTCTGCTGTTTCCTTCTGAAATGTGAACCATGTGTTCCTCTTCCCTGCTGCTCACCTTCCTCTTATTCTGAGCAAGTGACAGAGGAGAGGAAGCAGCACAAGGTGACGCAGCCTGACCAGCGGAGACTGAGAAGCACAAACTTCCCAGGAACTTTCTTTTATCTGGATGGTATTAAATTCAGCAGTGTTGTCTCCTGTTCCCAATTCACAGAGTCTCTTCCTCTGCAGAACAATATCGTTTCTAAAACTATCAGAAGGTACTGTTCCCTAAAGGCTTAGATTTAGCCCGGCAGCTTTAAAAGGGATGTTTGGGATTTTGTTTCCCCTTTCTCTTATATTCATTTATCCATCCCCCTTTATCGAGCCATCTCTGCCAACCAATTTTGTCTATTACACCCACTATCTCTGACTCAATCTTCTCTCTCCAACCCTTTTTATTCCGGCTTCTTAAGGCCTGACACGCACTTTGGAAGGATGGATAAGGACAAAGACAGCCTTGCTGCCTCTCTCCATCATTCTCTCTTTTCCCAGATTTTTCAGCACACATAAAAACGGTGGTTGCACTGTCAAACAGATCAGCTCATTGTTTGGTTTCATGCAAAAAAAAAAAAAAGACTCAGAGCCAGGAGATGCTGAAACACACACACACACACACACCCTCAATGTCTGAGATCACGCTTGATTTAACCAGACTCTATATTAGTAAAGCTTGTTAGGGTTTTTTGTTCGTATATTGGCAGTTCTGCCTGTGGGGGAAAGAAAACATTCTGACAGTCTCCAAACAAGGATGGAAAGTAAAAGCTGTCACTGCAGGAAAAGCTGCTATTTCTATTTTGCTGAGATGACAAGTTAACAGTAAAGAGACGACCATGGACAGATGTCCACGGCACCAAATCACTCGTGATTTAGGAAACTAGACTAGACAAACGAAGAATGTCCTTCATTTGTAAAGTGTTAGAGCTGCTTTTGATGATTAATATCATATCATATAATGTCAGTCCAGACTGCCAACACAAGTTATTATTGACAGTTTGATCTAATGAGCACTCAAAGTGCTTTATACATCCATTCATTCATGCAAATATTCAAGCATCTGTCTGCACAGCTGACAGGAGTATTTGGGGTTAGGGACATCATGTAGACCAGAGGAGCCAGGGTTCAAACCACACTCTTCGGCTAATGGTATAGGAAGTGACATTTAGCGGATAAGACCGAGTCATTGCATTTCTTGTTTCCCCAGGTCTAAGTTTGGACTCGGTCTAATGAATGATATTCCGAAATAAACAGCAGATTCATTGCTTCCCTCTCCTTGCACCAAGTGTGATAGGAATTACAAAGTGTTGAACTCTCCGAGCAGCAGCGCAATCAATTAAATCACATTATGCACATCTTCCAGAGCAGATGCTAGCCAGTCAAATCACACCTATGCAGCAAAAGTCCAAATGGAACCTCAGACACTGATTCTCAGTCAGAGTGTTTACATGCAAGTCCAATTTTAGTCAGACTAAGACAATAATTTGGTTTTCTTAATGTCATGTAAACAAGTTAGACTAACATTGAGCTATTCTTAATCAGACTATCATACCTGGATAATGCGATTCATAGTCTGATTACTGCTGCATGTATTATGCAAAGTTGGACTGGAGTTGGACTTATACTCTTTGTTGTCTGATTGTCTGTCTTAGTCAGACTACAGCCTTAGCTTGACTAAGCTGTGCACGTAAACGTAGCCGTTAGCTCAAAACAAACTGTACAGCCACATTGATCAGCAAACACCATCTCCTAGATATCATGATGTTTGTTGATGCAACTAAATTGCCTCTGCCCCTTATGGGAGATATGGGAAAATTGATGGCAAAAAGAGAATTTATGTGTGTTTTACTGCCAAATAGGTACAACATACCCTAATTATATTGATTAAAAAATAAATAAATCTGGCCACAGTGCAATTTCCCAGACAAGGTGTTGCAGTTGAAGCATTTATAGTATTTAAATGTGATTTCAAAGGAGAAAGGCCTGGAATAAGCAGCAATTATCAAAACAGTTCCTGGGTAATTTTTTTGCCAAATAAATAAGCAATTAGGCTATGTGTTTCAAGCAACAGCTTCAGTTCTGTTTCTCCTTCTGAATTTGACAAAAAAGTATCACTCCTTTATTTACATTTGACAGATCTATTTGGTCAACGTGTACAGAGTGTGAATGTGTGTGATTTCACTTTAATAAAAATACATTATTAACACCTTCTCAGCATATCGGGGGAAGTTTAAGGTGTTTTGAAGATCCTGTGTGGGAGGCAGACTACATTCACCCAGCAAGCAACGAGTATGACTGCAACAACTCCTGAATAATGGGACGTGATAAGGAAACACAAAAGCCTCCTAACACCTTAAAAACAACAACTAATAATACATTAAAATAAAACTATCGTGACAAAAGAACTACAGAAGGCACTCGGAAAGCACAAACTTCCCCTCAGGAAGCTCAGTGTTAGAGTACTTAAAATATTAATATAGAGGTTAGGCACTGGACCATTTTAAAAGTTTACATTAAGATAGGGCTGTAACTAATGAGTATCGTTGACTCATCTGTCGTTTATTTTCTCGACAATAGAGTAATCGTTTGGTTGATAAAATGTTGAAAAATATTGATCAGTGTTCGTCAAACCTGGAAATGACGATGTTCTAGGAATGTCTTGTTTTGTCCACAAACCAAAATGATTCAGTTTTTAATGATTTCTTAGTTATATGGAGCAAAGAAACTCGAAAATATTCACATTTAAGAAGCTGGAAAATCACAGAAGCTGGGTTTAATTCTTTAGAAAACACTCAAACGGAATTATCGATTATCAAATTAGTCAATACGTTTAATGTAGCATTAATGTGTAATTAATTAAAAATGTATGATGGACGTTTTAATATAATTTATGTTAGATTCCTAAACAGGTGCAGAAATCAAATCAAATTTATATATGAAAAAAATAATTCAATAAGATCATAGATGATGAATGAATAATTGGAATAAATAATAAGTCACAAAGGCTTTAGGAACATTAGGAACTACGTAGATAAAACTGTATGCTGGTGATTTTCGAGTCACCCATGTGAAATACTGACGTTTTTTGACGAGGTACAATTTGAACCGAGTTGTTTTTTTTAATAATATGTTTGATGACTTTGGATCTCGATCTGAATTTCAATCAAATTTAACAAAAGCACTGTTATATTGACATTTGAAAACCACTATCTCACAGGTATCTGTCTTATCTGTATCTGTATCAAAATACCTGGATCACCACCAACACTTCTTCCTTTGCTTCCTTGAAAATCTTTATAAAACCTATCGTTATCTTTTTGAGTAACATAACTAACAGACAGACAGACACGTCTGGGGAGAACATAATCGCCTTCGGTGGAGGCAACAAAACACGTGTGCGCGCTTATAGACAACACTGTGCACAAACATGCATTGATGTAAATATGAGTGGGGGAAATGAGGAGACATGACAACAAAGTGATGCTGAGGGAGTGAGGAGCAGGAGTGCAAAGGGAATAAAATGTCAAGCCTCTGACAGTGAGCGCTTTTCTCACTGTTAAAAAAAGTATGTAAAAGAAAAACTGTCCTTTTGTCTGGAATGACTCTCTTTCATACAGTATGATGCACACGTGACCTGTGCTTATGTGGTTTTCTTAAGGTCATCCAGACAATACATTCAATCCAAAAATAAAAGAATGCGATACTAGACAGAGTACAGAGCTTATGTATCACAAAAGCTATTTGTATGCAGTGTGTAGGTGTGCAGGTTTTTCCATTTCAAGTGTCACAGATATTATAGTTTCAAAGAGTGGAAAGAAAGAGCAGAAGTGTGACGAGGGAGCAGAGAGGCCATTCTGCCTTCTGCTGTACTTTGTGTCTGTGTGTGTGGGACACAGTTTTTTTTGCAGTTTTCTCATTACTTTGGGAATCAGCTCCCCGCGGAGCGGCTTCCTTGGCTAGAAAAGCACACACACACACACACACACACACACACACACACACACACACACACACACACACACACTGTATGGAAATGTAGGAGGCAATGGAAGATGAAAACAGAACATGTGACAACACACACACACACACACACACACACACGCACCATCTTGGGTTTATCCACTTGTATGAAGGCACTCGTGAGGCTGGTGACAGATCTCGTACCGTTTGTGATGTGAAGTGCTTTCGCCTGGACGACATCGTGCTGTCAACTCGGTGTCAAATCATCACATGATTAAGTGATCAAAACAGAAGTTCTACAAATATTCACTGGGGGAAAAAAAAAAAAGGGGGGAGCAGATTTCAGGATTCTTGTAACAGTGTATTCTGTTGTGTTACACAGTTGCTGCTGCTGCTTTGTTGTGCACTATGTAAGGATGACTGTAACAGTATGGAGACACTGTTGCTCATTTTGCTTTTTCCTCACTGTGGTTTGTAGTCGGCAGGTTCTTCACGGGGGGAACAATGTTTAATGTTTGAGCTGGAACAGAGACTGCGCTGGGAACTGGGAGTCTATTTGTAGCGGTTGAACTAGATATTATGTGAAAATTGCAGTAAGTCATATAGAGTAACAGTATAGCCATTTTTATATATCAATAATAGTGAATAAATAATAAAAGTGAGAACAAGTCTTTGTCCCGACAATGAAAACTTTGATATTATGATGTTCTAAAGCTCCAGTGAGTAACTTCTGTTGCCAAATCATGGGAAAATCATCTTATCACGATAAGGCTTATAAACTGTATCTTGATATTTTTTTAGGTTATATCCTGATATATATCGTATATCGGGATAATGCCAAAAACTATGACTGCACACAGGTTGTTTCTCTGGGTTAATGAAAAGTCTTCTTTTTATACTCTAAAGTAAACTATAATAAAGTTTATAATCTGTCTTACATTCTTGAAATACAGCCTGTAATAGCATGATGTCATTTCACATAATACCTGGTTTATTTATTTGGCTTTTTAATGTTAAATGAAGGATATGTATGTGTTAGAAACAATACAATTGCCTATAAATCAGGTCAAATGTTGCTATCAAACAAACAAAAGATAAGGTTAAAAATACAATATTGGGTTTTTTGCTGCGTGCTTGAGTGGAATCACATATACAAGTTCTCTTTGAAGGGGTCATTTAGTCTATTCTGTAGTGAAATTGTTGATTTAAAATATCTCCATTGTGCAAAATAAATAGGCAAAAAATAATAGCCGTAGGGGGCGCCACAGTACCATACAGCCTTTAAAACCAGGTAAAGTCATCACTGATACCTTATCACGATATGATGATGTGAAAATGTGTCATTTGTATGATATCCATATATTGCCCAGCCCATAGCCGATATGCAGATCATTTATTTTAATATTTGTTAATATTTAAAAAGTTGCACACGACTGTAGTTGTCTCCATTTTTAGTGAATTTTGCATTCATGTCCAGAAATTACATAATTCTACCCTCAAATATCACTAAACAGACTTTAGCTCTCAGATACAACAGAGACCGTGAAGCCATTGCCCTGTAACAGCCCAGCTGCTTTTCAGCTGGCTGCAGCTCTATTGTCCTTTCTCGTGCAGCTGCTCTGCTCAGATGTGTTTTCTTTGGGATTGCATCTGCTCTTCAGACAAACATCATGGACATGAAAACTGGGCAACACGACTCAGCTCCCAAGGCTCTCGGCCAGGTGAAACCAAAGCCCAGCTAAGTGTCTGCCAAGCGTATAAAGGTATGTCTGCGTTTGTTGAAATACAGACGGTCTGCCTGTCGCCGAGGAGCTGCTGTTGTCCTGTTGTTGTTTATCTCGTTGCCTTAATCTTACACACAAGGTTAATTGCCGAGATGACCTTCATCGAGGAAGACGCCTCTGAGACATGACAAGTCTGGCGACATCCTCAGAACTGAGAGAGCGAAAAAACACAGACGGAGAGTTTTGGTGTGGTTGTTAAGAGAACTAACACAATCCTAATCTCAGAGTCGGTTACGGAGCCATGAAACGGAGATTAGAATTAGATCGGTGTGATGTGTTGGCAAGTTAGAGCAGTAAAAACACTGCTGTATTTGTGTGTGTGTTGTTTATATTACTGGTTTGATATTGGGCTTCATAAACAAATGATTGATAAACGAAAGAAAACTAGGAAAACCTTAACCTCAGAAGTTTAAAATATGCAGCCTAGAAGCGCATCACATTGTTTGAAATAATTACTCTGTGGTCCAGAAGAAGAGCTGTGAGACACAACTTGGCCTCAGGTGCACTTAGAATGCCCGATCACAACGATAACAGTAGGGCTGTCAATTTTTATTCCATATTCCTTTGAACGTGGGAAGTTCACATTTGAACTGTAGCTACATGCTCAAAATGCAGAATGCGTGCGTTTTAACACAGAACAGATGTAACATAATTAGTTATTATTCCTTCCAAGTGTGGCATGTTATGAAAACTCTAAAACTCACATAAGGATTTGGATGACATTTTCAGGAAATGTCCAAATTGGGACCAGGACCAAGTGATTAAAATTTGGGGCGTGATCCGTGGGGGGTGATCCGAGGTCTGCACTCTGAGTGCTTTTCCAGTTAAAGTTACAATTATCAAAATTGTCAATAAAGTAATGAAAACTGTGCCATGTGTGGTGTATTAAGTATTCAGATTTCTTGGAACAAATTACAGATCATAAGGTGGGGGGAGGGGAGCAGGAGGAATAACTTCACTTGACACTCAAACTTGATTTTTGGAGAACTCGACCACCCTAGTGCAGTACAGATTCAATGAATTCTGATTATTAAATAAAGAGTCCAGTGGACATAGTAACAGTTGATTATTCAGTGGGTGGGAACGCAACAAAGAAAGTGGAACAAATAAAAGGGTAACGCTTTCTTTTACAGTCCCCTAATTACCAGGTATTTACCTGGTAAATTCATGGTAACACCAAAGTGTTACTAGGTAATTACCAATGGTAATAAGAAAGTAAATACAGTGAAACTGTTGCCAAAATACTGGGCATTTACCTGGTAACTATATAGTTAATTATAGCGTGTTATTACTGCTGTTAATAAGAAGGTATGTACAGCTAAACTATGGCAAAACTATGGTAAATGTAAGTGTATTATTGGGTTATAAACTGGTAATAAGCAGGTACCTACAGTCCCCTAATTACTAGCTATTTACCCAAGGGGTAATCTAACAAACCTAACCCTAAAAATGTGTGTAATTACATGGAAACAAGCTTGGCTTTCTTTTACAGTACAGTTTTACTTTACTTACCGAGTACATTACCGTGCATTACCCAGTATTTTGGCAACGGTTTCACTGTATTTACTTATCTTATTACCCTTGGTAATTACCTAGCAACACTTTAGTGTTACCATGAATTTACCAGCTAAATACCAGGTAATTAGGGGACTGTAAAAGAAAGCGTTACCAATAAAAGTTATTTTTTTGCTTTTTTTTTTTTTTTTTTTAAGATCCACCACCACTGCGACCTTTTAAGACCAAGTGTCACACCGCCAGGTGTGTGTGGGCTTAATGAGAAAAGTTTGAGAAAGCACGTCTGAAAATGTCTTCAGAGACCAGTCCAATTATCAACTTCAATCCATTTTTTTGTAATCTGTTTTGCACGAGTGTCTATCAAAGATACTCACAAACACACTTTTTTAGAAATCACTTCTCCACAACTTTATAAACCTGCTGAACTCTGATATCTCCTCAATCTGACCTCTAACCCTCTGGCTGAACTGGTCATGTGCAATAAACTATTTACTAATAAGGATATGTGCAACAATAATCTAGGGGGCTGAACACTATAACATTCTTGGCAATATTTGTGTACAAGTTCTACAAGATTATTCTGTATATTTGGTATTTATTTTTTCTATTTTTGAACACTGTTTAATTCACGCCTTTAGGGTTTTAAACACAGCACTGGTGCTGCACACAATCCAACTGAATCCTGGGTGTTAAAACTAAAGTAACACTAAACAAACTGTGGCCACCAGGAGACAGTAAATCCCCCATTTAATATCCAAAAGACATAAATCCCCCCCAAAAAAACACATTTTTAGTTTCTGGGAAAACATGTCCAATATTGACTCATCTTCTGTTTTTAAAACACTACGGCAAAGTTTGGTGTCTCAATTATTCCTTTTTCTAGCCAAAAACTATACTTTTGGCTCCTGCCGCTCTCATCCTGAATCAGCAGGCAGCTGATTTCAGCATACTAAAATAAAAAAAAGCTCTGTGTGAGCTTGTCAGTAACAGCGGGCATACAAGTGGAATTAGTGAGTCACTGGTGAATATAACAGACCATTTAGGAAGTTGAAAAAAAACATGTTTTTCACAGGAGAAAAAAGACTGAAAAAGACTAAGCATCAGACTTCAGCTCATTGACAAACAAATTCAAATGAAACGTCTGCTTTATGAAGCTTTTAAATGGGAAACAAAAACGTCTGTCAGCACTCTTCATACCTGACGGTAGATAAGTGCTGTACATGGACACTAAAAGCATTAAGAGACGCACAAATCAATACAAAATGAAACAACTCCAATCATATCAACTCTATACAAAGTGAGAGCAAAAAAATAAAAAATTCAGAAGATTGTGGCTGTTACTGTATATCAGACAAACTCCATTTCACATAAAACCACTAATGTTTTCAGGGTTTTCATCTCACAGTCAGGACAGAAAAACCACCAGATGAGGTAATTATTATAGACCAAGGAAGTGGCCCATTACCACTTTGTTCGGTGGATGTGACTCTGATAAAAAAAATTATATATATATATATATTTTTTTTTTCAGGACTGCAGAAATCTGATTGTTAAAGGTGCCATATGTAAGAATGTGGCCAAAAACTACATACAAATTCAAAATACCGAGGTCTTTTAGGTTTCGTTTTTCTGACGTAAATGGCAACCCATGGTTGCTCTGCAGCTGAGAGTCTACTGACTGCAATGATTGGTAGACCGCAGTAGGTGGCGCCACATGCCAAAACATGATTTCAAAACATAAACATGATTTGCAGTCTGCAAAAAATTTATTTTAATGCAAATATTTTGGCTGTACTGTTGTTGTTGGTGAGTTCAGTTTGTTATATGAACATTATTCCTGAATCTCTGTGACATATTAGGAGGATTTTATGGTCATTTGCTTTAGATTTATTACATAATGCACCTTTAATTACAATATTTGACCCAAATTTGCACACTCTTAGATCTTAGATCAGTATATAATTGATGCAAATGGCAGCTTTATTTCTTATAAGCTGTCGCTGAGCGTTGTTGTTGTGTTGGACTTGCACCGTGACAGTGCAGCACACAGCGCCGGCCTCACCCACAAATATGCAGTTGTAATTCTGAAACACCACTATAGGATCAATACTGGTGCGTCTTATCTTACCGTCCTCCCACTTCAACATCGAGTGGTCTATTACTCGTGCAGCAAAGGAATAGTATACAGTACAGTGCAGTAGACGGAAGCTTTTTCACATGTAAAATAACTTTAACAACGTGGACACATCTGATCTGTAATGAATCAGATTTGAACAATGTAGCCGTCTCCTCAATATCCGTTTTCGAGAACAATACAACCTGAGAGTCTGTATCTAGTTCTTTCTTTTAAATATAATTGCATGATTTTACAGTTCCTATGTAAAATTGAACAATCCTCTCTGAGAATTCAGGGTGGAAATTGAAAGTGAATGTGACTCTTTATGCTTGATTTATATAGGGATACAAAGCACCGATAATAAGGCAAATTGTCTGCAGGAGAAGCTGCAGTCCAAATAATGAAAACTATCAAGATTGTGGCTCATTTCTTTTGCAACGAGTCGTCGCAGCGATTGGCTCCAACCTTTGGCCTCGAGCGCAAACACACACGGGCACATGTGCTCCTTGTGGCTGCCAGAGTTATCTTGCCTCCACCTCAGTGTGTACTCTATTCAAAGCAGTCATTAGGAGAGAAGTAAGTAAAGATAATTGGCTCATATACACACGGGGGGAAGCCCGTCAGCAGTTTAAGATACCTCTCTCTCTCTCACACACACACACACAATGTGCAGGTGGTTCATTAAGGCGCTGAAGTAACACAGAAACAAGGGGGAATAAAGTAGCTGTAGTCATTATCAGCCGTAGGCAGGTGGTGATACATGGTCTCAAAGAAAGAGCCATATAAACAGTGTCGCAAAATATTTCTCTCTTTAATATTATTTTGCAGAAATTAAATTTGGATGAGCTCTGTCAGTGTCTGCATACGTGCAGTAATCATATCAGGGTGTGTGTGTGTGTGTGTGTGTGAAGCATACAAAATCATTGTTCCCCCTGTCTTTTCATGTGGGGAGAGAATTGAGGGGAGGAGAGACCCCCTAGATCCCAAATCCGAAGCGCAGCTGGCCGAGGGCGATAAGACAAGCAGGCTGCCCCGTTAGGACACGGCTGAATGGGAGCAGAGCAGGAGAAGAAGAGCGGAGAGGAGGAGGAGGAGGAGGGTGGCGCATACAGTCGCAGGGAAATGTCACCGTTTTTTCTGTGAGCGCGCACTTTAGCGAGTCTTATTTTCTATCTCTCTATTACTTATTAAAAGTGTCATCCTTCAAATGCTGAACTGTAGTGCAGTGCCTGAGAAAAGACAGACGTGATTAGAGCGAAAGAAAGAGGAAGAAAAAACACAAAATCATCCATTAGCGAGCCTAACAATTCAAGTTTATGTCACACCCAGAAGGAGCCCGATGACGAGAACTGGCCCATTATGTGCTGAACAGCACATCCTCACATTAACAGCTGCAGAAGAAAAGAACAATGCCTTAAGTTCACTCCGAGTTCATCTTGGCACTTTGACAGAGATCTCTGCTAAGCAAAAAAAAAAAAAAAAAAAAAAAAACGGCACCGTCTTTATTGGTTCCACGCTATTTCCCCATGCAGGTGGTTATTAAATCTCTGATGGGTGTGAATGCATTATCTCTGGCAAACTTAAATCTTTCAAAGTGAATTTAAGTTTGTGCGTGTGTGTGTGTGTGTGAGTTGGTGGGGGTGGTTGTACTGAAGAAATGTCAAAACACATAAAAAGAAAAGTTTATTATTACCCAGTGTCTCTGACTGCACTACAGCATTGCAACAACACCAATCAGCACGTTTGAATAATGTTTATTTCAACTAAAACCAGAGTTTTAAAGCTCATATAGAGTGGTCCTGTTGCACATATATGTTAGTTATGGAGGTCTACTTACATACATGAACTTGTTTTTATGGTCAAAAACCTCCTAGTTGCTGTAAACGAGTCGATAGAAATCTCTCCTTACTGACGCTCTCCTCAGCCGCGGTGTTTCAGACCCAGAAGACAGACTGTGTTGTGATTGGCCAGCCAGCGTAGAGCCTTCCCAACTGTTTTGTGATTGGCCAATACCCGGAAGTGACATAATTAGCACACCGGCTCTCAGAAGCGCAGCTCCCCCCCTCTGGAACGGTGGATGCACTGCTCCTCATTATCAAAACATTGTTTTAACAATGTTTAAAAATAGCTTCTTCACGACTCCCCGCCGCAGTCCCTTTTATGACTTTGACCCAGAGTCAGAAGACACTGTCGCTCGTGAAACACCTCCACAACGGACGTTATTCTTCTTCTGCTGTTCAATGTACGCAACCGGATGTGCTTGAACGTTCAGGGCTTCTTAAACAAGGTAATGTCGCAGATACACACTAAAAAAACAGCGTTAATTGGAACTTCCAGTCTAGGTCCGCTTTAAAATACACATTAACATGTTAGTCTGCCTGAAACTGTGCTAAATTGAATTTCTAAAAGTTGGACTAACACACACAGATTATGGATGGGGGTCAAATGGCCTAAGCGCTCTGCACATGCTCCACAATTCACACCCCACGGCTTAGAGCTGGAAATAAGAGAGGAAGCTGGTATACAGAAGAAGAAAAATCATTTTCCGACAATTTGCTGCAAGATCTGTCATCTTAAATAATTTCATTTGTTAAAGCTCATGGATTTGTAGGTAGACTCTGAATTAGGGGTGGGTCAAATGAATGAATGAGTGAATAAATAGAGAAATCCTGCACTTTTAACTTCATTACGGATTAGATTTGACTATTCAATGATGATTGTCACAGAATCGTATCATACGGCGAGTTACCCTGTGATTTCCAACCCTACTTTGAATAGTGCTCAACATGCTATAGCAGCAAGTTAAGCTGGAAACCACATAATACTAACAAGCCGAAAGGAGGCATATTGCCACCTCGGCACATTCCGATACGTTCTATTCAATAAATCCAGTTCCAGCTATTGGGACGCAAACTGTAGTCCAATTAAACGCTGAGCTTACAACCGTAGCTCAACTTAACCGTGCGTGGAGACTTACTGAATGTGAAAAGCTCCCCATCTCGAGTGAGCATATTAGAAACCTATGATTTTATAGCCTCAGCAGCTGTCCTCTTGTGCTGGAAGTACAAGTCTCTGTCACGCCGGCTGAGAGCAAAGGGACTGATAACTGCAGGTAAGGAGGAGAGGGGGATTATTGTCCGTCATCAGTGCCATAATGCAGGTTGCAAATTCAGCAGAGAAAGCCGGGGGATGATGGACGACGACGAGACAGAGGGGAAAGGATGGTTTCACCACTGCTGAGACTCAGGCGACCTGCACTTTGACTTACAAATGTAAGAGAAACGATATCATCAGCATAACCGAGGCTCCTAAAATCCATACGACACATCATTTAAATTTGTGCCATGTCAGAGCACTGTCCAGTATTTCACAGAGCCTCTCCAGCCTCTGCTTCTAACCTTAATTTAACTTCCGCTCTCACTCTCTCAGACACACACACACAGACACACACACCAGGACAGCAGGAGCAGCTGCCAACCCTTCATCACCTTCCTACTGTATACACACACACCCACACACATAAAGTGGCAATTTATGAGATCCTGGCTTTCATTGCTCGGATGATTTGGCTCCTTTCAAAGATTGCTTGAAAAACAATTCCCGTTTTCTTTGTGTGGTCAACCATGGTAACCATCAGTGCTCGTGCTAAGTACCATTATTGTTTTTGGTTTTTTTTCTCTTGCATTTATTACAGGGGGAAAAAAAAAATCTGTTGGTGCTTAAGGCACTTATTCCTCTGTGCTACACATACAGCACAGTATCTGTTCTGGTCTCGATGGCCACTCGAAGCTGCATTACACTTATTTTTCACCCATTCACGTGGGGGAGCTGTGCCAATCTCAGCTGACATAGGGCACAAGAGAGGGGTACACCGTGGACAGATCTCCAGTCCATCACAGGGTCATATACAGAGACCCAGAGCCGTTTTTTTGCTATATGCGGACTATGCATCTGCATAGTGCCCCACAGCCAACAGGGGGCCCCACACTGCAAGTTCAGACTCGTATTTTATTATATTTTTGAGAATTAAAAGTACCTGTCTTTATTTGCATGTATTGGATACATTCATTATGCATCTATTTGCAAAGCATGTAAGTGTTTGCAGGGTAATCAGAATAAGTTAGGAATCTCTAACTCGAGTGTGAAAAAAATAGGGGCCCCCAAATAGTATCTCACATAGGGCCCCCAAACAGCTAGAAATGGCCCTGCAGAGACCAACCTCAAGACATTTCACTTTGTTAAATGTAAAACAAAGGGAAAACATTGGAGCTCTTGTTGTTGATACTTTATTATGCTGTTATTTTACTGGTCTGGCCCACTTGTGATCAAATTGTACTCTGTGTTGACCCCAGAACTAAAAATGAGTTTGACACCGCTGATTTAGAGTGTCCAATTTGCCTAATCCCCATACTGCTGAAACCGGAGAACCCGGAGAAAAGCCAACGCTCACACGGGGAGAACATGCAAACTCCATTCAGGAAGGCCCTTGTTCCTGTTCTTGCTGAAAATGCAAGAGCGCTAACGACTACACCAACCGTGTGCTCGACCAGTGAGGCTTACATTTGTAATCAACAACATACAGACAGACTTATTTAACTGTGGATAATAAGTAATCATATATACACACACACACACTCTGGAGAGAAAACAGCATAATCAATAACCTGCAGCAGAGCAGAGGCTTTATCAACAGGCTTGCTTCAGCAGTTCCTCTATCAAAGTTTGAGCCATTAAAAACCACAAAGTACCAATCACTGCTTATTAGAGCGGAGCGATGGAGCGGTCCTCATTGTTCCTTTCTATCTTTAGACCGCCCGCCTAACTCAAAGCACAAGTGAAGAGCGGCACAGGATCGTCTAAGATGCTGCTATATGAAACAGACAGAGAGGGACAATTCATCTCTGCTCCTCCTGCAAAGACAGTGCCAAGGCAAGGAGGGAAAGTGGAACAAACACCCGACACACACACACACACACACACACACACATTCACAAAAGCACTGGCACACATTGCAAATTTCTCCTTGTGCCTCTGAGAACTGAAGAACAGGAAGGTGCACAGTTTTTACTCCGTTACCAGAACGGCACAATATCCGTCACTGACTCAAGGACACGATGCACTGATCGTCTATCTTGCTGTTTACAGTATTTATCACATGCATTCATTCCAGACTCACCGTGGCTGAACGTACAGTACACTTTAATTCATCTGATAAAAGAGCTCCCATGACATTACTCCTTTTCTGACTACATTAACTAGAATAAGGTCACACTCAGAATAAAAAATGGAGGAGTAATCTGACGCCGACGGGACTATATTCTGCAAAATCTAAACGAGAATATGACCGGAAGAATTCCACGAGCAGTCTGTGTAAACACCATCAATGGGATGATGTTTTATTCAGAAAGAGCGGCGTTCACGAGGGCCGCACAGAATTAGAAAGACATCGGAAATGCAGTAACACTGTGGAATGTTTCAATGATGATAAGTGAGGATAAGACTTCAAACAAACAGAGTGTTGATGACTCTCTGCTTCTAATAATAACTTTTTGGCCAGAAAACTCATGAGGAACAAGTTACATTAATCTCTGTTCAAGCTGTTTTTGCTATATATACTGTGTATATACAGGGGGTGGGGGGAAAAAATCGATTCACACAGGAGTCGCGATTCTAATCATTCACGATTCTGAATCGATTCATAAACTTCAAAAATCGATTTTTGAAAAAAAATTATACATATATACATATATATATACGTACATTGTGCATGTTGATATCGGGATCACGATACATTTTAGGTGCATACACACATGGACAAATATGCAGTGTTACCATGATGTAAACTGCAGGTGACATCATGACAGTAATATCAAATAAATGTGATAAAGTGTGTACTCGGGTTGATGATCTGCGTTGTAAGGCAACTTAGGCTGCAACTAACAATCATTTTCATCATCGATGTCAGAAAAAGACGAAAAATATTGATCGGTGTTTGTCTCGTTTTGTCCACAAACCAAAATGATTCACTTGTTACATGGAGCAAAGAAACCAGAAAATATTCACATTAAAAAATCACAGGAACTGGTTATCACTCTCCGACTCAAAGCGAATAATCGATTATCAAAATAGTTGAAGATTAATTTAGTAACTGTTTCAGCCCTAAAGACGACTATCACAACCTCAGCATTTCATGCTTGACTTACTGAACACAGCAAAGTGAATTTTATATCGTCACATCGACAACTAAATTGTTTTGTACTTGAGTGCAGTGACAATAAAAGCATCTCTCTATCTACAGTTAATGACAGGTATGAAAAGTGTATGATCAGACTATACACATACAGTTTGTGTGATTAAAAAGTAAAAAAAAAAGAACTCCTTTAACCAAATTCATCACCTCCTCACTTGGCTGTAACTCCACACTTCATCTAAAGACAAAATGAGAGAGAGGCTAAAAATAATTCCCATGAGCTTTTGTTTGATGCCGACACAAAGCCGGACTAAGAGGCAGGCCAGTGGTGACAGAGGATCTTTTCTCGCTGCTGACAAAGAGCAGCTGTGGTATTATAGTTCTAAATCAACAGATCGATGGGCAGCAGTCTCACCTGTCTGTCTGTGTGCCTTTGCCCTGCGAGTGCAATGCTATCTCTCAGGTGACTGACAGCACTGACTAAATGGAAACTGTACTTCGTTCCATAAAACGTTGACTTACGTCTGGAAAAGACTGTTAAAATAGTGACAAATCCAGGTGATCTGTGTCTGCCAGAGTTTTATCTGAAATGATTCGACGGCTCTTGTCCTTAGACTTAGGTGAATTTGAGTGGCAGTGTAGTATTTGAGTATTTGTGTCTGGCTTCCTGCCCTTAAGAGAACATATTAGATCGATTGATTGATCTATTTTGTTTTGGAAGTTTTTGATATAAATGGAAGAGTTTCAGAGGGTGAAAAAAGGGATTGTAGGCCTGACAACTGTGGCTAAGGCTTTAGTTTATCACTATAAGAGACTCCTATAAACACAGACAGACACACACACTGATTATCAGCAATAATATATGTCTACTAAGGATTTAAAAACACTCAGGTTTATAACTTATGAAAGACAGCTGGTTGAGTTTAAAACGATTCATCCAGGAAGAACCAGATGGCCTGTTTTTACTTTACGCGTCACTTTTTAGCACAACTCGGAGACAGTAACAGTTTTTACTTTCATAATTTATCTGAAGTTGTTCACGTGTCTCTTGCAATATTCTTCATGAAGACTGAGTTTTCAGTGGCGGAAAAAATGCCTCACAGTCAGAGAGATGCCAGTGTTCACCCTGCTGCTGCTGCTGCTGCTGCTGCTGCACTGAAGGGCTAATATGAATAAATCTCCATTAGTGACAAACAACCCCTTTACGCATGCACACACACACACGCACGCACACACACACAGTGCCCAGTTGAGTCACGACTTTTGCCTACCTGGGCGCGATAGCTGCAGCTGCAACTATTAACTCTACATCCACTTTAATGATATTTTTCACCTATGAGGACGAGAGGAGGAGAGGAGAGAGAAAGCAAAGGAAGAGGTTTCCTCTAATTCAGGTAAAGAATGAAACTGGACAAGGAAGATGAAAGTGGTACAATGCAGGTGGTGAAGGTAGAAGAGGGGAGGTGAAAGTGAAGGTGACAGGGGAAGTGAGAAGAATCTGGAATAGCCCTCCGTCTTCTCTTTCTCTTGTCAGACTACTCTGGAATATCAATGAGACAGTAAACAGTAGAAAACAAGTCATTCACAAAACAGATCTGGATGTTTCTCACAGATTACCCCAACAAAGGAAGACTGTACGAGCCATTCTGAGCATTTGTCAGGCCTTGTGTTTGTTAGTGTCGGTGCTGAGTCTTTAGTCTGTATTGGGTTCACCGATCACGTGTGGGTGGTGAGGAGACTGCACGGTTTTTACAAATAGCTGCATCGCCAGTTTATCCACCTTGAAACTAAATATCAAGAAACGAAGGGAATTCAACCCAAAGACCAAGGGTGAATTCCAATTCCTTGCTTAACCCTCAATCTCAAAAATGCGCTCCCTCTAGTGCAAGTGCTGTCCCGATTCTCAGAAAAATTAAGTTGAGGGCCAATTTTAAGGGCTGTATCGCCCTTAATATTGAGATTTTCCGAGACCACCCCTGGGAGCAAGTGCTACCCAGAATGCATTGCGTGTTTTGACATAACAAAGATGGCGCCGAAAGCAGCGAAACGAGTACGCTACAAATTAAGTATTTTCTTTGTTAATAGAGATATAAAAATGATGAAAACCATTGTATTATCTTAGTTTAGGACCATATTATGGATTACTGACGTCATTGTTGCGTAACATTTATTTTTATTTTACGATCTTTTGTCAATAGCCGGCCGGTGCGCAAACGCGATCGTTTGCTATCGTTTACTTTTCAATAAGCCGTGGTGTGTGGTAACTGTCAGCTGAATATGTCCGTGGTTGTGGTATTTGTATGAGTATCATCTTATAACTAACTGACAACCTAATAACTTGACTGACAAACGGATCGTAATAAATAATCGTGACGTAAATGCGTTCTTCTTCTTTTTTGGAGTTGACAGACTGGACGCAGCTTTCGCGTTATTCTGCATTTTTTTTAAAGTTTTTATTTGTTTTCAACAGTGCAGTCACATGCTCATATACATATACAAATATCTGTGCAAAGGGGTGTAAGAGTAAGGAAACATTTAACATTCAATGAGAGGTTCGAAGGTTCTTGAATATTTTATTATTCTGAATTCAAAACCAGCTACAGGAAAGTAATTCATCTCCTGTTCTAGGATATTACGTGAACCGTGGCATTACTTCTAACAGGACTTTCACAGCCTTGACATAAATAATGCATTAATATTTTCACTGTGAAGCCAAAACAATAAATAACAGGAATAAATAAAGTAGAAACAGAGAGGAGGCATGAAAGGTTTCCAAATGTACACAACTATGCACACAGTCACGCAGTAAATAAGCACATGATTGGCACGTCAGAGCGACTTTACCGGCTCACGCGTAAAAAAATGAAACTTTAATTAAGTGGTTCAGTCCCCAAACTGTGCTCATCCTGCTCTGAGAGGAAAGTCAGGGGCGCCATTATACTCCGTCAGTAAAGTCTCCTTTGATGCCAAAATCCAGCAGAGCCTCTCTTAGTCACGGACACACAGGAAGAGGAACAACAGGCCCATATTTCAGTGCATGAATTTTATACAGGCCTCATTAATAACCGTTAGCCCGTTTAATGACTTTCTCTGAGTCTGCATGAGCGCGGGGTTCGCCGCGTCTCGTCAAACTCGCCCTCAAAAGAAGCAAACATCCTGTGCTTGTGTGAGACTGTGGTTGAAAAAATCTACCTTGGAAATGTATTTCCCTTATATTATAGTTAAAGGTGCATTATGTAATAAATCTGAAGCAACTGGCCATAAAATCCTCCTAATATGTCACAGAGACTCAGGAATAATGTTCATATAACAAACTGAACTCACCAACAACAACAGTACAGCCAAAATATTTGCATTAAAAAAAATATTTTGCAGACTGCAAATCATGTTTATGTTTTGAAATCATGTTTTGGCATGTGGCGCCACCTACCGCCATCTACCAATCATTTCAGTCAGTAGAGTCTCAGCTGCCAAAGAAACATCGGGTTGCCAGTAACGTCAGAAAACGAAACCTAAAAGGCCTCGGTATTTTGAATTTGAATGTAGTAACAGTTTTTTTGGCCACATTCTTACATATGGCACCTTTAATATTAGTTTAAATTGTAGTTAGCCACAGCTCCGTATATCACTCGTGTGGCACACTGTTTATTTTTAATATATATATATTAAAAAAAAGTCATTCAGTCTGTCTTCATTTCTGCCTCTCCATAAACAGAACTTCTCAAAGTTGTCTGAAATTCCCCCCTCCAAAAACAACACAATTAACTGTAGTGGGTAGAAAATGGTTTCCTGGTTTAAGCTTATCTCAGGGGACGAGATGAGGCCTAAGCTGTCAGCAAGATTCCCCTCTAACAACCCTGCCCCATCGGGCTGCCAAGGGCAGGCCCGGCACAGCACAACAATGGCAATAAGCATCACAATAATTTGATTCTTTTCAGCTAGATTTCCATTAAAATGTGTTAGAAATTTTCAAAGACAGTTTTTTTTATTAGTGTGTAAATAAAAGCTTTGTTGCAGCTTCCTATCTATTATTGTGGTTCTAAGTTGGGGACTGTTGTGGTTTCCTCATTAGTCCACACATACCGTCTCTCACCCACTGTTTACGTAATTGTTCCAGTGCAGCTAATTCTGGGAACTGGAGGGACGTTTCAGTCACGTGATTTCTAAACATTATGCTTTATTTGCCTAATATGTTTCCATTGCACTCTCCAATTATCTCAAGTATAAAAGCCATGTGCTATTTCTGACCCTGACACGTTTGCACAAGTGCACTTTGCATCACTGTAGTTATGCAACATTTTTTGCTATCAGAAAAATTCCAATGGTTTCTGGAAACTGAGAAGTTGCACGTCAAAGCCAACGCGCGGTTATTGAGGTCATTTCAATCGTGCCGTTTCAGGAAGCCGGAGAATCAGCATCTTTGTGGAGAGAGTGGGAGGAACACCTGTGCATAGTTTCCATTTTTTGGCCTGTTATTGTACATTGAGACAAAAACTTGAAACAAATATTTTAATTTTTTTTAAATAAGTTTCATACTGTTCATATTTCAAATTTAGCAAACAAAAAATATGTTTGTGTACAACTGCAGTGTTTTTTTTCTAAATTTACCTTTGGTTTTTTCTTCATTTTAAATTTTTAAAGCAGTATTTGAACATGCAGTAAATTGTAACTGCCAAATACTCAGAGGTGGAAAAAGTACTAAAATATTGTACTCTGTAAAAGTACCAATACTTTGATGAAATATTACTCAAGTAGAAGTGAAAGTAGTCATCTGAAAATGTACTCAAGTAGAAGTAAAAAGTAGTTCATTTGAAATGTACTTTTAGTAAAAGTTACTTAGTTACTTCATGTGGGGTGTGAGGGTAGTAGAAATATGACAAGGGCTCAGAAATCCAAAACTATTTTGGAACTCACGTGCCTGGCTAGTAGTAAAATACAAAATCCTGATTTTAAATTGTACTTAAAAAAATACAAAATACACAAAAAAAGTATTCAATACAGTAACTTGAGTAAATGTATTTTGTTGCTTTCCACCTCTCGATACCATACTGGAAGTTATTCTGGAAAATGGGCAAAAGCATTTAGTTACAGGACATTTCCTGGTCCTTTTATGGTTAAAATAAGCAAAAAAAAGTGTTAGGTGTTAAAGGGCTAAACATATATACATACATATATTTTTACATTTCTGTGTATAATATGCATAAAAACAGATGGTTTGGAAACTCCACTTCTTTCTCTACTAGCCAGCCCTTTCCCCTTCCTCAGTGCTTCCCCTTCTTTCTCTCCACTCTATATACGAGATAAGGTCTGGTTCCACCTTTGATGCTAATGTCAGTGGCTCTTGTACTGATCCAGGTCAGTAACGACCCCACTGCTGTCGCGACTGTCACTCCACCACTCAATCAAACCTGCCTCGCAGTGAGTTTGTGTGTGCGCTTTGTGTGTGTGTGTGTTTTCATTAGTGGACTCCATTAACTCTTATGAAATTCTGGTGCCAAGCCACGGTATATGGGGAGAAGCACTTATGGAACGTCAGGTTTCTGTGTGAGTAATCAGTTTACCAGTGCCGGTGGGAGATAGCGGGGGGAAAACAGGATTTTCAAGCCCTGCAGTCAACAAGTAAACACCAAGGGCAAGCCGTGTGCAATGGAGATGATTAAAGTGAATGGATTTCCAAGACTATAAATGTATGTTGTTGGACCTCTAAAGTCAACGTCGATGGAATTTACACATGTTTTGGTGTGGCTGCTTGAGAGGAAGCACAACTTTCTCGCCTACAACCGCAGTACCTTAAGCCATAATAATAGCCCCCAAAATGCAATTGGACAAATTTTCCTTCTACCTTGTAACAGTGTGCACACCTAGCTGGTTGGGGATTTTGCTGATTTCAGCATCAATCTAGAGAGAGATAAAGACCAAGCTGTCAAAATGTGTCCCCCAGCCCGTCAAACTGGCCTCAGGCTAACAGTGTTGCAATTAGGAAGGCAGCCATTTTGGGGCTACAGCAAGGGCAGCTTGGGCAATCTCACGTTGTCCTTTTTGCAACCACAATTTCCACTGCAACGATCATAGAGATACTGCATATTCCTCAAAAAACTGGAAACTATACATCTCGCATGTCAACTTCCTCTCACGATTACTTCCTTGTTGATTTCTCACCATACAATAAGTAGTTCTCTGAGGATTTGTTCTAGATATGTGGATGACGACACTTCTCAATGTGCTGTTTTGATTATGGGGACATAAAGCAGACATGTCAAACCCGGGAGGTTTGGTTGGTTAATAACGTAGAAGCAGGTCAAAATTGTATCTTTGTCCTAGATACGTCAGTGCTTCATGAGCCAAGTGTTCTTTTAAATCAATTATTTGACGGACAGAAAGTCAAAGGAAAGATCTGTGAACTGCAGTGACTTATTTGGACATGTTGTTCTAAAGAAGAGGCCCCAAGATGGAGCCTTGAGGAACGCCATGTGTCATTTTGGTCAGATGTATTTGAAATACTTTTTAAGAGACGTGATGGCTCATTAACATAATACACCATTAGTCATCCACTATGCAAGAATGAGAACTTGAACTGTTACCAAAATATATATTTAAAAAATGTATTGACACATATCGAGAAGAATCAAAAAATGTATATTGATTCACATTCAAAACCTTAACAGCAGCCGTTTCTGTGCTTCACGGGGTAAACTATGTTTGGTGGATGAATTTCAAGATTTCAAGTGTTCAACAACTTTTCCTTAAATCTTCTCTCATCTTTCTCTCAAAGACTTTTTCAAGACGTTTCTCCAATCAGCTTCTCTCTACCGACTGAATCATACGACATCATAACCGACCAGAAATATTGGACGACATCGACCATTAAACCTGGTTTGATGGGGCTGTTAGACGCCAAGTACACTGGGAGGCTTGAGTTAATTCTGACTGCTGAGCTAACTGACAGATATTGACCTGGTTTCCTCCCACTGTGGTTTCATCTTCAACTGTTTCAACGCCGCGCATGCGTGTGTGTATGTGCACGGCTTTATTGACTAGACCTTGTCCAAAGTTGTGTCAGAACTAAGTGATTGATTGTAAGACCAGCTGAAGTGTTCTGCCACGTTGCCATGCCTCAGGCCAAAACCTGTGTGTGTGTGTATGTGTGTGAGAGAGAGAATGCATAAGAGATTTTTGTTTTGTCAAGAGGAAACCCCAGTCTTCCTCGATTCACCTCCACCTGCCTCTTTATCTCTCTGCTGAGCTGTCAATCACACATTCCTGAGTTGTCACTCAAGAACCCTGGATGAATTGGGTTCATGTCCTCAGTAGTAGAGCTGTCCACAGTGACATTATCTTGAAGTTTTCATGCCCCTAAAGCGGGAAAAGTTTGCAAACTCTCGTGGCTCTGTTTTCATTTGAAAACTCCAGGGCTGTATTTTTAGTCTGAATGCTTCCCGATTGGTTCCTAACGGCCACAACTCGGCTATCAGCCATGAACAAAAAGCACTGTTAAACACTTACTTTCAGTTTTCACTTTAAACTCGTAGTGCATTTCGTG